>NC_034009.1:11474746-11737141 GCF_000346465.2 Prunus persica
CCCATAAAAATAGAAGGTGATTCTATGACTCATCCAAAACAAATTTGGTTTTGGATGGTCCATTTTAAATTTTTGCTACTCCAAACTGAATCTTTCTCAAGGGTCTATGTGGACGAAAATATATCAATGACTTCATAGGAGTTGACTTCTCACTTTTCTGATTTATTTCATATTTATTTGAATATCTGATATAAACCCTAATAACACCTCTTTACCCATACAACAAACCACGTCGGTGTTAAATAAATTGTAGACGTTGTAAATTGTAATAGACTACTAAGTCGTTAAAATGACGTCGTTAAAATGAGAAACCACGTCGGTGTTAAGAAATTAAAAACGTTGTAAATTATATAAACCGACTTACATATTAAAATGACGTCGTTTAAAGCGTAAACCATGTCGTATGTTTTACTGTACGACGTAAAATATGTATTCCACGACCCAACCACCGTCGTTAAAAATTAATACCCTAAACCCATAAAATTAAATTATACAATTTAAAAAATTAAGTTTATAAAAGGTTTTATGGTTTTAAAGCCTAACATATACCCTAGACTACCCAAAAATTATACTTTAAAAATAAACCCCAATAAATAACAACCCTAATCTCTAAACCCTAGACTCTAAACCCTAAACCATAAAACTAGAAGTGATTTTATGACTCATCAAAACAATTTTGTTTTGGATGGTCATTTTAAATTTTTGTTATTCAAAATGAATTTTTTCAAGGTTTATGTGGAAGAAAATATATCAATGACTTCATAGGAGTTGACTTTTCAATTTTCTGATTTATTTTAAATTTATTTTGAATATTTTGATATAAAAATAATAAAATATTCTTACCACAACAACAAACCACGTCGGTGTTAATAAATTGTAGACGTTGTAAATTGTAATAGACTACTAAGTCGTTAAAATGACGTCGTTAAAATGAGAAACCATGGCGGCTATTTAACTATACGACGTAAAATATATATATCAACGACTTAACCGCTGTCGTTACATAAACGTCGTCGATGATACCCTGAACCCTTAAGAAATTGAAGATGTTGTAAACCATAAACGACTCAATTGTTCAAAGAACGTCGTCTAACTATATTTTTACGTCGTAATTGTTTAAAACACGAAACAACAAAATACGACGGTTTGTGACTTTATTAGGTCGTTGGAAAAGTATTACACGTCGGTTAAGCAATTTGTATGTTTGTTTTTTTTTTAATTTAAGAAAACCTCAACAAATTTTTACATTACATATTATAGAGAAAATTTGTACATTATACATAAATATCAAGTGTTCAATAATTGCCCTGTTTAATAATTTGGAAAACAAACTCTGCCCATTCATTCCGGACTTCATCAATGGCTTCTTGGGGGTATGAAGCTTCCTGGTTTCCCTTGGCATACTGCATAAACAATGACTATTAGGGTTTATAAATAAAAAGAAATTCAATCACAGACGACGATATTTTTCATAACCGACGTAGTATATCCATTCAACGACGTTAATTTTACACGACCGTCGTTGATAATACAAAAAACGACGTGAAATGTATGAAGGTAATTTCTTCTTACCTTATTCTCAAACCCCAAGGAAGGATCCATGATGATGTCCCTCATGAAGCGCATTACATAATACCCGCATTCGACATTGCTGGGTTGCTTTGGTGTGCCTGAGAGAGTTTTCCAAATTACATTTTTACGTCCTGCTCGGGCTATGTGGGTATTATATATTTTTAAAGCACTGTTCACGATGTTTTTGGCCTCTTCATCGACCACACGATTTCCTGGCAGAGGATCCAGAAAATAGACGGTTTCTCTCTTTGCTCTTACAATCAGCAAAATCCAATGACGGCTGCACAAAATTAATATAAAAACGACGGTTATTTACAAAAACGACGTATTATAGTATTTCACACGACGAAGTAAAGTAGCTAACGACGACATTATATATTTATCACGATGATAAATAAATACCGACGTGGTTAGTAGTTTCAAACGACTAAATAAAATAAAACACCGACGTGGTTAGTTTATAAGCTGTCATTTATTGAAAATCTTAAAAACAAAATCCTAAGGAGACTAACCCTGGATTGTAAGGCATCATGAAAATCTGTTCACCGTCTGTCTTCTGAAGTCGAGCTGCTACAAGTCGTGATCTTGCAGTTATTGTGCCAGAGTTGGCACTAACTGTAGCAGGGTCGATAAAGCCAACCATACTGCACATATTGGCTTTTTTCAAAACATCGTGTAAGTACCTAAACAAATAAAATAATATAAACAAGTCAGCACACAAAACACGACGGTTATGTATAAAAAAAACGACGTATTATAATATTTCAAACGACGTACTGAAATAGATGAGGACGTTATAATATATTTATCACGACGGTTGTTAGTTAAGACGACGTGGTTAGTTAGTTAAGACGACGCAATATATAAACCAACGAGTTATTATTTTAGAAGTACAAACCTCATATATACAGCCAATACAGTAGCTCCAATTTCTTCCATGCCTGCAAATTGTGTAATATCTTCAGGCAGGAGGAAGGTATCGCGCTCACCACCAAACACCTCCTTATCAATTGTAAATTGGACTGTCTTATCCTCAGGCAGGAGTGTCGTTTCCACAAAACGACAAAGGGTTTTTAAAGAAGATGGCGCCTCCATTTTTGAATAAGCACCAACTTCAATAACCTGTTTAAAGAAATAAAAAAAATGACGTGGTAATTCAATAAAGACGACGGTTTAAGGAATAAAACGTCGTTTTAAAAGTATTTAAACGACGGTGAAAAAATTGTCGTGGTAATTTAATAAAGACGACGGTTTTATGAATAAAGAGTCGTCTGAAACCATTTAAACGACGGTGAAAAAACCGTCGTTTAAATATTTTATTACGTCTTAAAAAAATTCCGCCGTCTAAGTTGTAAACAAACGACGGATTAAATAAAAATATCGACGTCTGAAATTTTGAAAAACAAATAAAAAAGTTATGTTAACATACCTTGTCGTCATGCTTTTCTTCATCTTCTTTCTCCTTTTCTTCTTCCTTCTCTTCATCTCTTTTTTCTTCTTCCTTCTCTTCATATCTTTTTTCTTCTTCCTTCTCTTCATCTCTCTTTTCTTCTTCCTTCTCTTCATCTGGCTGATGTTTCCCCATTTTGGCAGTATCATCCTCCAAATGTAGGGATCTCACATCACCTCCAGAGCAGCTAGCTTTGTCAGACATTGGATTTTTGGGGCTTTGGCTAATTCTTGGTTTAAGCATGCTTGGATCAAAATTGGGAATTAATTGGGAAAGCTGACTCAGGAAATGCTCCCTCTCAGCCTCTACCAATTGTTTTGTCCTAGCCTCCATCCTTAAGGCCTCTTCCCTTGCCTTAGCCTCCATCTTTTTAGTCTCTTCTTGAAGGAGAACTCTTAAACTCTCCTTCAAACGGTCGTCAAAGCTCACCCTCTGTGGTTTGGGCAAATTGAAATATTGCCTTGGGGAAACACCAGCACCAACTCCCCTCACCCTGCCTGGATGCTCAGGGCCCAAAGCCATGGTCAGCACATCATTGCTGCCATCTACTCTGACTTTGCCTTCCGAGACTTGTTTCTGCAATTCATCCTAAAACAAAGATAAACAAAAAAACACACGACGGTTATTTATGTACAAACGACGTATTATATAATTTCACACGACGCAATAACGTATAAACCGACGTTATTATAACTTATCACGACGGTAGTTATACCGACGTGGTTATTTATTTAAAACGACGAAATGAATAAACAACCGACGTCTTATGCTATAATTAAAGATAACAGAGTAGTGATTCCTATTTAGACCGTTAACGACGTTTTTAAAAAATTTTCGACGTGGTAATATCCTTCACACGACGCGAAAATGAACCACCGACGTCTTATGCTATAATTACAGAAAACATAGTAGTGATTCCTATTTAGACCTTTAACGACGTTTTTAAAAACTTTTCGACGTGGTAATATCATTCACACGACGAAAAATATAACATACGACGTAATAAGAATAATTCACAGTTTAATAAAAATTTAAAACAGAGTGAGTAGGCTTACAATTAATTTTGCCTTCTCTGCCACCTTTGGATCAGGGATGTTACCATGTTTGTCCTGTCTAGCTCTCTTCCATAAGGTAGATCGATCAATTTCTACCCCAGGCATGGTTTCCTCCAATTGATCCTCCAATCCAGCATATCCTTTTCGAGACAATCGATGATTGTACTCGAGTTTTTCCCTAATCTGTGAATGTTGAGAATGCACAGACTGAAAATCTTTGGATAGCCTTGAAGCTACAAAGGCATCCCATTGTGCTTTCTCTATGAATTTATATGTTTCAGGGGGTTGGCTTAATTTCTCCCTGTCATTGGTGTATGGAAGGATATAATGCCTCGTTAGTGTAGACTTGAAATCCTTCCATTTTTTGGCAGCAAAAGATAAAACAGAGGTCTTGCCCCCTTGGCCTACGACAAAAGCCATGTCAACTGCTTCCCAAATCTGCTCCTTTATATCCTTTGGGATTTGGGACCATTTCTTGTCCACAAGTGGGATCCTGGAGCGTGCCAAGACACCAATATACGACTGCATCTCAATATGTGCTTGGCCAACACCTTTCCCCCTTTTATTGTACTCAACAATTGGCCTCAGTTTCTGAAGCTTTCTCTTCACAACACGAGGCATTGTGCTCATACCTCGACCAGTCTTTGAATCATCAGAGATTGTTGTCTGGCTGGTTGGTTCTGTCTCAGCAGATGATGAAGCAAACTTCATCTTCTTCGAAGACTTCATCTCCTTCGAAGACTTGTCTTGGGGAGCTACCACTCCAA
Organism: Prunus persica; assembly: GCF_000346465.2. NCBI lineage: Eukaryota > Viridiplantae > Streptophyta > Magnoliopsida > Rosales > Rosaceae > Prunus > Prunus persica. The sequence goes on from NC_034009.1 coordinate 11,479,591, forward strand.
GCTTCTTGGAGCCAGAATCCTTAGTTTGTTGTTGAGAAACCATTTTAACAGACAAAACTGCAAGTGAAAATATTTCAGGAAAACATTAAGAACACAAACGACGGTATTAAAAAAATACGACGTATGATATGATTTTAGACGACGCAATGAAATAATCTCAGACGTAATAAATGTTTAAAACCATTATTTATATAACGTCGTGGTATATATGTTCACACGACGTCAATAGTAATACACCGTCGTGGTAAACTATTAATTATATAACGTCGTGGTATTTATGTTCATACGACGTCAATAGTAATACACCGTCGTGGTATTAACATTCACACGACGTAAAACAATAAGATATTTTGTCGTCTATATTAGATACCAACCCTAGTTTCTTTTTCTTTATATTTTATCAAATAAGGGAAAAACAAAAACCATTGTTCAGCGAAATCAAACCTGCAATTAAACAAGCATATAAAAAAAGACTATTATTTTAAAAACAACTTTGTCAATTTTCAGACGACGCTAGAACAACTGACGAACCGTCGTGGTCTACCGTCGTCTTATTTAGTTGATGTAGTTGTCTTCAAAGTTGGAAACTTTCTCTCTTTGTCTGTATATTTTATCAAACTTGGAAAGAAGTAAAATGATTTTGGCCAGAAAAAAGGTAAAAAGATTTTTCAAACAAAAAACGTATGAGCATGCAAAACAGTAACCAAAATAGTGAAAATGAAAGCTTACCTTTTGCGTGCAATGAAAGCAAGAGGAAGATGATCGATGTTTAAGTTCAGAGACGACGAAGAAGACGAGAGGAAGACGATGAGAAACTCTGACAATGCTCTGACAAGGAAAAAAGACGAAAAGGTTTCTCTGGGAGATTGAAATTTTTAATCGGGTTTGGAAACAGTGCATGTGTAAGTCGAAAAGTTGCTTACATATAAAACCATTTCAAAAAAATAATACGGCGGTTACATTTAACTACGTCGTTTTTAACTAAAACGACGCAATATTTTTCATTCGACGTGGAATCATTTCATTTAACGTCGTTAGGTTTAATATAACCGACGTGGATTTTAATTTTTAAATTATGAATAGAATTTTTTTTCCCGTGACCTTTCAGTTTATTTTTCAATTACAGTGCGTTATAAATAGAGTTTTTTTTCCGGAGGAAATTTAAAACGAAGGAAATTAATATTCTGCAATATGTAAAGTTTCTTTTTTGGATGACAGATTTAAATAAAATAAGAATATAAAAACAACAAATGTGTAAGTTAAGTAGACGAAAAGTTGCTTACATATAAAACCATTTCAAAAAAATAATATGGCGGTTACATATAACTACGACGTATAAATTACAAAATACGACGGTACATTTAACTTCGGACGTGGTAAATAAATACGACAGTAGTTTGTAGGTACCGTCGTAGTAAACTCAAAAATTAAAGTACATAAGTAATAACTCGCGTCATGGTATATTATTTAACACGTCGTTTTTATTAATTTACCGACGTGGATTTCTGTAATATACGTCGATCATACCGACGTTGATTTTACAATTTAAACGGCGGTTTTTTTGTAAGGACCGCCGTTGGTTTTAAAAATTTATTCTATAAATTTGTCGCTTTCATTCATTTTCGGTTTACATTTAAGGTTCCAAGTTCTTCCTCTCTCAGTCTCTCATGTCTCAAAGATAATAATTTGGATGTTTTCTCAAAGAGAAATTGAGCTTACTCGCATCAAATATATGTCCACAAGAAGAAGCTTGTCAACTAGCCTTCTCACTTCCTTGATCAAGCCTGATAGGACACTTAGTGCTTCTGAATACTCCTTGCTTTCCATCAAAAGAGATGCAAGCCTGGCCTCCACTCGCTGTCGAAGGAAAGTTCGCTTCTCAGGGAAATCTGAAGATCAGATGTGCCTGATCCTCTGCTTGATTTTCTTGCCTAAGAAGATCCGTCGGATTTATTGTGATAGCCTCTTCCTTTATCCGTAGAGCTTCAGAAGAAGAAGATGGGTTTCAAGAATGCGATAAAGAATAGAAATGGCTTCAGATGGCCTCTAAAGCATGAGCAATTGAATCAGTAGTTTCTGGGAGATATGATGAAGACATTGTCAATGCTTTGAACTACACAAGTCCTGCAGAAAGATATGTTAAAGAAACTGAAACAACGGCGGTTTTCTGTTCTACCGTCGTCTTTTCTCGTCGTCTATATTAAGTTACGATGGCGGTAGATTTATAATTACCGACGTAGATTATTTTGTTAAACGTCGTTAAGTGTACTACAACCGACGTGGATTTTAATTTTAAATTATAAATGGAGTTTTTTTTCCCGTATTCTTTCAGTTTTAGTTTTCAATTCCAAAGCGTGATAAATAGATTTTTCTTTCCCGAGGAAATTTAAAATGAGGGAAATTAATGTTCTAGAATTTGTAAACTAACACGACGCAATATTTGCAAATCTGTGTCATCTGTTAAGATTATGATGTGGAACAGAGTTCCATCTGGTAAGATTTCGTAACCCTTGGGATCTCAGACAAAACTGATTATGTCGGCGGTGTTCTATATAAACCGTCGTGGTTATTTCAATTCTTGTCATTAAGTAGATCTACCGACGTAGGATAAGAAAATCAAAGAAAAAAATTGTTAACAAAAATTCTTATTAAGACGACCGTTAAAATTAAAGGTACGACGTATAAAATGAATAAATACGACGATAAATTTTATTGTACGATTTAAAGATAACGTAGTAGAACTATACGAGAATGACGTCGATATATTTATATTTTCCGTCGTTGTAAATTAATTTAATACGGCGATATTTTGTATTTTAAAGCCGTGGATTTGTTTGTAATTATACGGCGTCTTATACGAAAACCTCGTCGTGTTATTTTATGAGTAAAAACGGCAGGTTTTATTGAAATCGTCGTCTTTACTTTCTACGTCGGTCGATTCATAACTTCTGCCGTTCTTTGTTGGCATTGATTTTACACTGAGGAAATCTGTTTCAAATAGACGTCGGTTGTTTAATTATGTACGTCGTTGTTTTTGAACAGCCATTTGAAACTCCATTTTTTAGTTGTCTAAGGTTGTATTACACGACGGTGTTTTTAGAACCGTCGTCTTTTTATAAACCACGACGGTTTTCACTTAGACCGTCGTTGTTTTCTGGTCGTCTTTTTCACTTTTTGTAGTAGTGAAACACCAATGTAACTCTGCATCTCACAAGAGGGACTCGGTTTTGTCTTGTATGTAATTCTCACACCACGTCAAATACAAGACAAAACCGTCGTCCTCACACAAGTGATACTGAGGGACTAGTTATTTTATTCAAACCAGTGAAATATTTTGTCCTTTTGAAAGAAGTCTTGTTTCCAGACTCATTCTTTAAATAAAAAAACTTCAAATGATATTGAAAAAAGAAAAAGAGAGTGAGAAAATATATTTGGCTTGCAAAGAAAGTTTTCTTCGGAAGTAAACTTTGGAGTTTTGAAGACGAAGACGAGGAAGATGAAGAGAATTAGACACGCAGCTTTTGGGAAATGAGAGGGAAACTGAGAGGAAACTGAAAATTTTTATCGTTTAGCGAGAATGTAAAATTTTAGGTTAGGTAACGAAATTTTTTTTATATTGTCCCAAAGATCAATACGACGACGGTTCTGACAAAAGCCACCCTAGTATGTCCTTACCACAACGTTATAGTAGGAGAAACCGACGTGGTTAGTAATAAAGCCAATTGACTTTTTGTACTCCGAAAACGACGTGGTTCTCTAGGCACTACACGTCAAAAGTTTACTTTTGAAGAAGTGATATTATAAGTTACCACGTCGTCATTTTATGCATAACCGACATTGTTTGTTATAAAGTCGATGAATTTAGTTTACCAAACCAATGTGGTTATTTTATTTATACGACCACAATTTATTACTCACTGACGTGGATAATTTTAATTAGATGTTGCTACGTGAAATAGAACCGACGTGGATAGTGAAGATTATTTGTATAAATATGGTTTTTTCACGCGCTCTTTCACTTTCAGTTTTCAATTAGGGTTCCAACTTCTTCTTACCCTTGGCTCCGTCTCACCTCTTTGGAGGCAATAGTTTGGATGTTGATGTGTGCGCGCGTTTGTGTATCTGAAAGACACAAACACGCACACATCATCAACTTCTAAAAATTTATCTTTCTGAAAGCAAATATTTTGGATGTTGATGTGTGGCTGCTGTCTTCAAATTTTAGAGGCAAATTTTTTGGATTTTGATGTGTATGTGCTTTTGTGTATCTCAAAGACACAAAGATACATACATCGTCAACTTCTAAAAAATTGTCTCTCTCACATTGGTGATTCGATTATGATGAGGAACAGAATTCCCAATGGTAAGATTTCATTCTAATTTTCTTGTTAAGACGGTTTTCTATATAAACTGTCATGGTTTTTACAATTCTTGTCATTCTGTTGATCTGCCGTCGTAGGCTACAAAAAACCTAGAAATAAATCTTAAAAAGAAATAAAAATTAAGATGTTGATTTACAGATAAGGTTACACGTATAAAGCAAAGAAATACGACGATATTTTTAAGTTCACGACGTGGTAAAGTAATATTATACGTCGTTAATTGAACAAAACGACATGGTTAGTACAACTTACCCGGATAGTAGAGTAATCGATACCGTCATAGTACACTTTGAATAAAATATCGATAAATTTATCTACTGTTGTGGTACATTGACTTAATACGCCGACGTTTTGTAATATACCGACATAGATTTCTTTGAAATTATACGACGCTGGCTAAGAAAATTTGGTCATGTTTATTTAGTAAACATGGCGGCTGTTGTTGAAAACCGTCGTCTTTACCTACGTCGGTGGTTTCATAGTTGCTATTGTTGTTTTTGGGCTCATAGTTTAACTATGAAGAAAACCTTTTCAATAAGACGACGCTTTTTTAATTTGGTGCATCGTTTTTTAAAAACATCCATGCGAATCTCCATTTTTTAGGTGTTTAAGTTATTCATCCATGACGGTTTTATATTCCATCGTCTTTTCAAACACAACGGCGGTTTTTTGATCTACCGTCGTTGTTTTCTGGTCGTCTTTTTCACTTTTTGTAATAGTGTTTATTTTAATTTTATCACATGATAGTATATAATTAGTTGATTAGTTTAGAATACAACCACGGTGGTATCCCGTTACACAGAAATTGTTCTAATATGTCTCTATATGCACGGCATTAACCCAAAAAAGAAAAGTATCTCCATGCCACGGCATGTTATTGTGATTCCACACATGTGCAAGATCTAAAATATGTTGATTCCGTACTAAAAAAGATAATACACATATGTTGATTCCTTGCCCAAACAAACAAAGTATATTTTATTTTTTTGAATTACCGGACTTGTTCAACTTTTTTTTTCTTCCTTTATTTATTGTAGTAGATAGTATACATACATCACTCTATATTAGGAGGAATATTAACGTATGTTGATTCCATGCCCAAAGAAACAAAGTTTTTTGTTTTTTGTTTTTTGGAAATATCGGATTAAGACTGACCATGGCATGATTCTTCAACATTTTTTTTCCTTTATTTATTTATTGTTAGTAAATAATATACACACATCACTCTATATTCTATATCAGGAGGTTAGGTGACTGTCAACAACAGATTTATGTAGATCCCACAATCGTTCTGTCCATGGAAAAGTCTTGGGTAAGGCTATTGTGTGAGGTAACAAACTCACAAGGGAGTGAGCTCACGGGTGCCACCAAATGCAATGGTCACACCTCTTGTGAGGATGTTGCCTTATGCGGTAGCGTTACTTATAATTTCTCCCCACTCACATGCCGATCATTAATGTAATAGTCACTCATGCGATTGATAAATGTTTGATTCGTGACATAATTCATTATGTTATTCAGTTAACCCTACCAAAGTTTTGAATTGTAATTCATTTCTACAGTTGATTAGTGATCTGACTAATGGCAACTTGCATTGGTGCGGTTAATAGTATATAGGTTTATTGTATAGTTTCACACGCTTAATTGTTGTCAATAAGCCATATGCATACATTACAATATCAAATAATGTATTGTTTATTAAGAGCTCGTTTGGGACTGCTTCTTTAGAAAACACTTCTGTTCATAAGCACTTCTAACAAAAGCGTTTTTATTATAAAGTTGTTGAAAATTTCATAAAAAATTGACGTGTTTCTTGAAGAAGCACATGGCAGGTGCTTTTTCAAAAAGTGCTTCTATGGCCCAGAAGAACTAAATTTTTTTGCCAAACGCCATTAGAAGCGCTTTCGGTTGTTAGAAAGCGCTTTTAGCCCTTCCAGAAGCACTTCCAAATGTGCCCTAAGCGAATACTACTACTCTTACCACATTTATATATCACATTCCTAAACCACTTTATATGAAAGATAAAGTAGACACCACATCAATTAAAATTAATTTAACATTTTCTTTTCTTTTATGGTTTATTGATACTTTTTAATTGATGTGGTTGTCCATTTCATCTGCCACATAAGGTGATATGAGAATGAAGTATACAAATGTAATAAGAGTAATATTACTCTTATTAAACAGCCGTTGTATCTAGATCATACATGATTAGAGGCCATTGATAATAAATCAAATCTCTTATATAAAGAGTTCGTTAAAAAAGTAGAATTTTTTTTGTTAGAATACGATTTCGTAGGATTGAAACATAGACAATACAACTTAATTTCTCTATAGATATGACATGTTATGCATGCTAATTACATGCATTAATCATCCGATTTTGCGATTATTATTATACAAAGATCATTAGAGTGATTGAGTGATATAAGAGACAAATCATATATATTGTGAAATAGAAGGAAATTTTTTTGGCAAAAAAAAAAAAAGTAAAAGGAAAATTTAAGGAGTAAATGTATACCATTATTACTAATTTTCCAATTACAGTTATGCTTTTTGTGAAATAATTACATGAGGCATATGTATGGGATTATGTATTATAATATATAGGTATATAAAATCCTCAATGTTTTAGCCCTCCTCCTAAGAAAAAACCTCTCTAGCCACACATACCTTGACCACCCCTCTCCTCTCTCTCTCTCCCTCCTCTCTTTGATGCACAAATTCCCCTCCCCTCTCCTGCTTTTCCCTCTTTTGTCTTTTTATTTCCTTTCCACGAGAAAGACTTTCATGAAATGGAAATAACACTATTTTATTATTCTCAACCAATAACGCTATAATACGCATTGAAACTAAATTTTTCTCCCATCCCTCACCTCCTCTCCCTTCTTACTCGCCCCTCTCTTACATCCCACTCCTTATTAATTATATATATATATATATATGTTGCAGACGTAGGGTTCTAGCTTTTGATTTGTTTGGGGATGACGTGGCTACCTTTGTTGGTGGTTTTGCAAATCTTGGGTTTCAGCTTTTAATTTACTTAATGTGTTAATAATTTTTGTTTGTAATAAGTACGTAAATTCTTTTTGAGTTTGTTGCATGTTTGTAGTTTCTGTTTGTATTTTTTTACTTGTGAGATTTTAAAGATTATAGTTTGTGGCAAAGGACCCACTATTATAGTGGTTTAGAGCAATTGTTTCTCCAGGTAAGGCCCTGGGTTTGAGTCCTAGCATCAGTGTAGTGTGTGAGTTTATTATATTATTGCTCCTCTCAATAGGAGAGGTCCTCAAAAGAAATAAAAAAATAAAAATGGAGTAGTAGTTTTGTGAGTTGTGGTATATGCTAGACTTTTGCAGGCTTGCGAGTTTTATGTCAGAATTTATTTGGCCCTCTATGGCAATTTGTGGAGGTACACTTGTGTGCATGTTTTTAGTGGAGTCTTTTGTATTTGGATTAACTATTTGTGGTTATTGCGCTTCTGTATTTATAATAACCTTAAGTCGTTATCTGACTATTGTGGCTAATGATCTTTGTACCTGAATTATAAATACAATCTATCATCTTTATCTCCATTTTTTTTTTTTTTAAAAAAACCTCAATTTATGATTCGCTACACACGTTTTATTAAAACATGTATTTGTACTTATCTTACTGATGGTCAACAATATGTTATGTTCCTCTATCCTCCGTTTAGATGAGGGAAAATAACTTAGAATTTAGCTAAAAGTCGGAAATTTAAGAGGAGAAATTGACAATTCCATTATTTGGCAACTTAAGCGCGGAAAAAATCATGGAGATTGAGGCATCAAATTTCCGAGTTTAATTTCCACCAAAATAGGCATCATTTCACAATTTCCATAGTGTGGGAATTCATATTTTCCAGTGTGTCAAAACTTACATTAAAAAAAACCCGCCAAACTTTTCATAAAAAAATAAAAATATATATAAAAAACAACGCCAAACTTAAAAACAACGTCAAAAACCTATGAAACCCTAGACAACAGATTGGCTTGTCGTTTTATAAAAAAAACTGTGAGCCAGAGAAGTAAGGAGAATGAATTCTTCTTGGGTTACACGTCTCTCTGGATTAAGTTTGAAGGTTAGTCTTCAAGTCTTTCTCTCCTTCAATTTATATTTTTCTATTTTAGGGTTACCATGGGTTTTGTGATCTTTGCGGCACTATGGCTGGATTTTTGGGAAGTTTTAACAAAATACTCTATGCCCATGGATATTGGTGTGTGACTTGTGTTTATGGTACAACTCTGTAGTTCTTTGCTAGCTTTATCACTTTGTGTTATCGCCTTGCTCTGTAGTTGTTTGTTAGCTTTATCGCTTTGTGTGAGCCATTAGATATTGATTGTAAGCTGCACCAACTTGCCCGTAAGCTGCAACTTGGCCAAGGTGCTCCTTGATTCTTTGGGACCTGAATTAAGTCTTATGATAGTGATTCATTGATTTCATCATTTATTCCTATACTGTCAAATGCTGAAGCAATTGAAAAAAAAGAGAGTATGTTGCTGATGTTCATTGCACGTGGGGAGTGATTTGGTTTGCTAATATGCTTTGTTTGTTTAAGTTGAGTTATTTAGTTCATCAAACGATATGTTATTTTATACCTTGAGGAATACCTTCTATGTCGGTTATTAGTTTTTTTGTTCTTTCGAAATATTTAATTTATGTCATTTATAATTTACATGAGCTATCCAAACATTGAAATTTTCAATTTATGTCATTTACAAATTCGACATATATAAATCCAAACACTAAAATTTTCAATTGCTAGAAATTGAAATGACGGAAATCTAAATTCTGTCATTTTAAAATTTTATGTAATTTGCAATTCCTTCATCCAAACCGAGTGCTAAACTTTGTATTAGAAACGAAAATAAAGCGACTTGAAAGCAAGTGCTCTTCCATCACATAAACAAACCAATTCCCTCACTTTCTCTATAAATACAAGACACATTTTTTATACAAGAACCACAACACACAAAACAAAAGAACACTCTAAAACTCCCTCAAGAACACATTAATTCCCAAATGGGAGATTCTACAACCAGCAAGAAAACTGTCAACGACAGAGCATTAACAGGAGCAGGCAACCTCGTCAAAGTCCTCCCGACCGGCACCGTCTTCTTGTTCCAGTTCCTCAACCCTATCTTGACCAACAATGGCCAGTGCGCCGTCCTCAACAAATCCCTAAGCGCCATTCTCATCGCCATTTCCGGCTTGTCTTGCTTTTTTGCTTCCTTCACTGACAGTTACCCTGGCAGTGATGGAAAAACCCACTATGGGTTTGCAACAAGTACGGGTATTTGGCCCTCAAAAAATTCCGACTCTGTGGACTTGCCTGCTTATAAGCTTAGGCCTGGGGACTTTGCGCATGCCTTCCTTTCCTTGATTGTGTTTGCCGTTGTATCACTTTTGGACACCAACAGTGTCAGGTGCTTCTATCCAGGGTTTGAGTCCAGTGAGAAGGTTTTGCTGCAGGCGTTACCTCTTGTCATCGGTGCAGTTGCTAATGCTGTTTTCGTTGTGTTCCCTTGTACTCGCCATGGAATTGGATACCCCTCCTCATCAAGTTCTGATTCTTCACAAGACTCAGAGAAATCCTGAAGGAATTGAAGTATCTGTGCTTCTTTGTTTAATAAGTAGCCCTAATTTAGGACTCCTAAATATGACACTAGTGCTTGCTCACGCAAGTTAATAGCTTTGTTTTCGTAGTCAGCGGCGGTGGTGACAAAAAAGGACCTCCAGATATAAAATGAATGGATGGCAAGATTATAAGGAAGAAGGAAATTACAAAAATGGTACTATTTTATTTTAATTTGGAGTCACGATCTTTTTGGGGTTTTTTTATATATAGTTTTATGTATGGTTTTCAGTGTTGCTTGTTTGAAGTTACATTGTTCAATTTAACCTATTACAGCAACCTCATTCCTATATTATCTCAGACACTGAGAGAGAGAGAGAGAGAGAGAGAGAGAGAGAGAGAGAGAGAGAGAGAGAGAGAGAGAGAGAGAGAGAGAGAGAGAGAGAGAGAGAGAGAGAGAGAGAGAGAGAGAGAGAGAGAGAGAGAGAGTTCCTTTTCGGGTATTTATTTGGTTGTGAAAGTAGATGGGATATTGAATGTTGGTGTTGACATCGGACAAGCCTTTAACACAAGCAGGTTTTAAAGTCGAGTCCTGAATAGAAGTTGAGGCCCTACAAACCAACACAACTAGAAACGTCTTGGTGTCAACAATTTGCTCACTCTGTATATATATAACATTTGTTATACATATAGAGTGCTGCTATTTCCACCCACCTGTCCTATTTTCTCACTAACTATGTAAATTTGAAAAATTAAAATCCTACTTTTCCACCCACCATTATTCCTAAAATACCCTTTAATTATTAATTCGACCAAACACCATCAACTCCAAGTTAAAAACATAAAAATTTTAACCCAAAAAAGATAAAAATATATTCATCTTCTTCATGTGTTTTCAACATCACGACCTTACCCTACCATATTAATATTCTCATCAACCCCTTAGTAGTATTGGTGGCTTCACAACCGCGACACCACCACCACAACAACATACAACCAACAAGACTACAATGGATTTTTAATTGAAGTGATGTTATATGGAATAAGGACCCGTATGTGGGTTAATCAGACTAAAAAATCTTTAAAATGGAATAAAATTAAAGGACAATTTGGCCTCTATTATCAACACCTACCAACCCTGACACAATATTAAAGGTGGAGTTGAGAATTTGATTTGAATTTTTTTTTAAAAACTTTTCAAAGGATTAGGATGGGTAGATCAATGCTCGCTGAATTTGTTGAGGTCAGGAAGATGGAAAGAATATGGAGAGTAAAAGAAAAAAATTATTTTCTTTTTAAAATTTGTTTTATTTTTAGGGTTTTAGAAGTCATTTTACATAGGGATAAATTTGTCTTTAAATTTTTTAAAATAAGGTGGGTGGAAAAATATGAGATGGGTGAAAATAGCAGCACTCTACATATATTATACACATGAAAAAAAATTGGGACCCCTAAAAAATTAGATACCCTGTACGATGGCACCACTTGCACACCCTCAAGGCCACTCCTGATCTTCACCCCCTGAGGCTTTGTATGGAGGCGGGAAGATGATACCATTGTGAACTAAAGTAGCCCATTTTTCCTGCCCATCATTAGAGCTTGGTGTCACTGTCACGTTTGTCGATTTACAATACTTTGAAAACTTCGAAACTTTTTGGCCCTTCTTGATCGTTTTCTTGATTGAAGATGAACCCACTTTCGTCACCTTTTTTTCGCTTTGACGTGACTTTCTTAGCTCGAGCAGCAATCGTAATGAAGTCATCATCCTCTTCTTCCTTCCTTACCTTTGCTTCTTTTTTGGCTGACACCTGCTTGTTCTTTGCAGAAGTAGAAGAATCTAAGACAACCATTTTAACCTTGGAGTGCTTTGTAGAACGACAAACCAAGGCATCCCATGCAATATTCACTATAAAAAAAAAAGGCAACAATTATCATTATTTAGTGAGGTGACTAAAGCCTTTAGTTACCCCTACATTAGTCACCACATGTCACCAAATAATAGTAACTGTTGCCACTTTTTTTTTTTTTGGGTAGTGATTTCAACTTTCGGAGCCTCTGCAATGGATAGCAGGGACGTGCACTTTTCAAGTGAGTGCACCTACCTCTCTCTCAATTTAGGGTTCAACGAAATAGATTGAGGATGTGGAAGGGGGTGGATTTATGGTATTGAGGAATCAATTGAATCCTCTGTGGTCCTGTAAGCCCAGAAAATATAGGTTTTATTTCAGACAAAATGGGGTATATTCAATTAAGAGTTTAAAAGAGTTCAAAAGTCTAGGTGTATTCAATTAAGATTTCAAAAGAGTTTGTAAAAGTTTGGGTGTATTCAATTCAGATTTTTAGTGATTTAAAAAAAAAAATCGAAATCTAAGTGTATTTAATTATGACTTTTTAGAAGTCAAACAAAGTTTAGATGTATTCAAAAAGTTATTTATTTTAAAGGAATTAATGAGTTGCTCGATTTCGTGAGAATTTAAAGCGGTAAGTATAAAGAGAAACGGTCATGACAAATCTTATGTCAATCCTAAAAACGTGCTCTATGCTTTCTAGAATGTGTGTGCTTGTTAAGTGGATGTGAAAAAATTCTTCTCTTTTTCTATGCTTTCATATGTGTATGATCTTTGATACCCATCTTCTTGAAATCGTATGGTTGATAGTCATTGAATAGTTGTTGTACATCATATATATCCATGTATACAGAAGCATCCCAATTATTTTTTCTTCTTTTTTTATTTTTTATTTTAGTTGTGGGTAACCATAGCGTCGTTTTCTGTACAGTATATATATGATGGCAAACCATGGCCAGATATATAGGTAACTAATTAAATATTTACTAGCTCCAGGATTAGATATATATAGAGTAAGCAAACCATAGCGTTGTTTTGCATGGCGTCTTTTTCCGTACATAATATCATATGTATATATAGTAAGCATTCCTTTTTTTTTTGGTTATGCATTTTCCTTCTTTATTTGTCTATTAGTTGTTGTTATTCGGTTTTGTTTATGTACAATATATATGTGTGATGGCAACAAATATATACAACAATGTCTATATATATATATTTATATAGTCCACGCCAAAACAAAAGGAAAAAAAATAAGACACCTCCATTTCCAATTGGACTTGGTTAGATATATTTAATTAACTTTAACGTATGCCCCTTCATTTCTATATAAGACATAATTTTCTGCGTCATGAGTGTTGTTTTGATGAATTTCCTATTGAAAGGGACAAGATACTTATACGTTTTTATGCATTTATAATTATAGTTTACTTATTATTTTTTTGTTATGGATTAACTTTTATATTTTTACTTTTGTTCATTTTTCATAAACATGCACACATAATTTCTTATTTGGTTGCACATTTGAACAAAACAAATGCTCTTTTTTTATATTTTCTTTTGATGTTATTGTTTGGACGTTCTGTTTTTGTAAAGGTACTTTTCTATTTTGAAAATCTGAAAAAAACGATACGGATTTCAAAAACAGAACGTCCTTCATCACGGCATACATCGTCGCAAACCTGCACTTATAAACTTACATCATCAAGGAATTATAATATACACAAAGCAAGAAATATATAGATCATCGAGAGAGTGAGAGACAGAGACCTCCTCTTGTATGGAAGTGGGAAGATGACACCATTGTGAACTAAAGTAGCCCATTTGTCCTGCCCATCATTAGAGCTTGGCGCCACGTTTGTCGATTTAGAATACTTTGAGAAATTCGAACCTTTTTTGCCCTTCTTGATCGTTTTCTTGATTGCTTTTGTTTATATTTTTTTGCTTTGTCATTGCCACAGATGATTTATTATCTGACCTGACTTTCTTAGCTCGATCGGCAATTGTAATGAAGTCATCCTCCTCCTCTTCCTTTGCTTCTTTTTTGGCTGACACCTGCTTGTTCTTTGCAGAAGTAGAAGAGTCCGAAACTTTTGGCCTTTTAACTGAAGACTGCTCAGAGACATTGGCCTCATCTAGAGGCCTCTTACCAGAGACAAGAGAAGAAGTTTTCTTCTGAGGTTTCGGCTTCATTCGAAGCCTTGATGATAAAGGTTTGTAATCCTCTTCCGAATCAATAGAAGTCTTACTTTCTTCTTCAACAGCGGCAGGCTTAATCTGTTCTGATAGCGGTTCTGACTGACCCTCTAATGAAGCTGATGCTTTTGAATTGGATACTGGTGAGGTCCTGGCAGATGAAGTTGAAGCTTCTGGGCTTGATAATGGAGATTTTACTGGTGATGATTTGGTTGATGGAACCATCTTACCCTTTTGCAACACTCGAGTTTGGACCTTGTGTATTTAGATGCATGCAATCCTTGTTGTCTTCTCTATAAGTTTTCTTTATATTATCAAAAATTCAATAGCCGCGTAGATAACGAGAAACAATAACTAACTGACAAAAATTAGAGCAAGTTAGGATCGGGCCATAAAGCCTAGGTAACGGTTTTTAGGTTAGGTTGGGCTTATGTTTACAAACCTACCTGTAAAATACAAATTCTATTATTTCAAATTCATCTATGATATAAGTCAAAGAGTCACAAATAGTCCTTGTGATTTGAGGGAACTGTAACTTTAGGTATTGCGGTTTGAATTTTGTTGATTTTACTCATGTTATTTACTTTTGTTAATGATTTAAGACAAATATTCCATTTCCGCCAATTTTTATAACTTGGGTGACTTGTAGCCCGTGCAACCAACTCCCGCATCATCACTAGTAGACTCAGAAATTTTTTAGCTGAGATGCAATACTGACTAAGTATGAAAAATGGTTTTTCGAAATAATCATTTTCTCAAGATAATTTTTGCCGGCTTTTATTCCTTACACATCAAATAAGAAAACTTAATTTTATGGGATTTTAATATGAAGTATATATTGACTTAATGTGCCATCATTTTTAGCATAAATTGCATTTTGCACTAAAACCGATTTATCATATTTTGATTTGGTGGGAATTTGATTTTCTAGTATTTTTATTTGAATCCAAATGGGGGGTACTTTCATATTTACATTATAAACTTAAGTAAATGAAATAATATAAAAATAAATGAAAGAAAAAGAACAAAGACAAGCGAGAGGCACCTCCTTGCACCTTAATAGGTCCGCCACTGCGCCGGTATTCCTAGTCAATCACATATGATCATTTATTTTAACTTTATCATATGACAATGTATAATTAGTTAATTAATTTAGAATACGCTCACTGTGGTATTCCGTTACATAAAAATTATTCTCCTAACACAGAGATCGTTCATCTAATAAGTCTCTATATCATGTACGGGACCAAAAAAGATAATGTAATTCCACACATGTGCAACATCTAATATGTTGATTCCATACTAAAAAGATAATATATATACATATATGTTGATTCCTTGCCCAAACAAACAAAGTTTATTTTATTTTATTTTAAAATATCGGCCTTGTTTAAGACGACCATGGCATGGTTGTTCAACTTTTTTTTCTTCCCTTTATTTATTGGTAGTAGATAATATACATATATCACTCTATATTCTATATTAGGAGGAATTTTAAGGTATGTTGATTCCTTGCCCAAACGAACAAAGTTTGTTTATTTATTTAGAAATATCGGATTAAGACTGACCATGGCATGATCGTTCAACATTTTTTTCCTTTATTTATTTATTGTTAGTAGATAATATACACACATCACTCTATATTCTATATCAGGAGGAATGTTAAGGGAAGTTGTCTGAGGGAGGTTAGGTGACTGTCAACAATAGATTTATGTCCATGAAAAAGTCTTGGGGTGAGGATGTTGCCCTATGCATTAGCGTATATAGGTGTATTGAATAGTTTGACACGCTCAATTTTGTCTACACACGCTTCATTAAAACATATATTTGTAGTTATCTTGTTGATGGTCTTTGGAGTACCACTAAATTCAACAATATGTTATGTTCCTCTAAGCTTTGTATTAGAATCGAAGTCCGGCCTTTATAAAATAAAGCAACTTGAAACCAATTCCCTCACTTTCTCTATAAATACAAGACATATTTGTTTATACAAGAACCACAACACACAACACAACAAAAGAACACTTTTAAACTCCCTCAAGAACACATTAATTCCCAAATGGGGGATTCTACTACCTCTTCCTCCAAGAAAACTGTCAACGACAGAACATTAACAGGAGCAGGCAACTTCATCAAGGTCCTCCCGACCGGCACTGTCTTCTTGTTCCAGTTCCTCAACCCTGTCTTGACCAACAATGGCCACTGCGCCGTCCTCAACAAATCCCTAAGCGCCATTCTCATCGCCATTTCCGGCTTCTCTTGCTTTTTTGCATCCTTCACTGACAGTTACACTGGCAGTGATGGAAAAACCCACTATGGGGTTGCAACAACTAAGGGTCTTTGGCCCTCAACAAATTCCAAATCTGTGGACTTGTCTGCTTATAAGCTTAGGTTTGGGGACTTCGTGCATGCCTTCTTTTCCTTGATTGTGTTTGCAGTTGTATCACTTTTGGACACCAACAGTGTCAGGTGCTTCTATCCAGGGTTTGAGTCCAGTGAGAAGGTTTTGCTGCAGGCGTTGCCTGCTATCATCGGTGCAGTTGCCGGTGCTGTTTTCGTTGTGTTCCCTTATAGTCGCCATGGAATCGGATACCCCTCCTCAATTTCTGTTTCTTCACAAGACTCAGAGAAATCCTGAAGGAATTGAAGTATCTGTGCTTCTTTGTTTAACAAGTAGTCCTAAATATGACACCAGTGCTTGCTCACGCAAGTTTATGCTTTTCATTGTTTGTTTAGTAGTTTGCCAAAGTTTGATTAATTTCTTCTGTATCGATCCATCTGGAATGTATGTAACAAGTTTCTATTGTTCACTAAAATTTCCATTTATGAATTCTCAAGTACTTTAATAGGAAAGGCACACAATGTTTTAATTTCTTCCTCTTGTTGAGGAGTTAAGTTGACTGGTTCCCCATTGTAGAGCATCTTTACCCCATGAGGGCTTGTATGGAGGTGGGAAGATGACACCATTGTGAACTAACGTAGACCATATTTCCTGCTCATCATTAGAGCTTGGTGCCACGTTTTGTCGATTTACAATACTTCGAAAACTCTGCCCTTCTTGATCGTTTTCTTGATTGAAGATGAACCCACTTTTGTTACCTTGTTTTGCTTTGACCTGACTTTTCTCACTATGCCAAATTTTACTTTATACCACACCACATAGGCATCGATAAACCTTAAAACCGATGCTGTTAGTATCTTAGGTATCGATTTTATAATTAATAAGACTAAAAAAGTATAAAGGCATCAACACAAATTTTTGAGGTTTCTTACCGATGCCTTTGATTATATTTTAGCATTGCATCTATGATATATTATACTGATGCGTAAAATGGTTTTCAAGAATTTTGTTTTTAAGTGAAACATTTTGCACCGATGCCAAAACCATGTTGACTGCTACAGTGATATTTTTGGCAAAAATTTTGTACTCCCTTGCAAATATTTCAGACTCCCTCTTGTATTTTTGTGGCCAAAAATTGAACTCTCTCATCCCTCTCGCGAAACGCACACTGCTCCCTCACAATTTCACTCTCCCTAAAAAAATTTCAGATTTCCCCCAAAAATTTCAATCTTCCTCATGAAAATTTCACCCTACACGCCCTCAATTGCAATCAAACTCTCTCTCTCTCTCTCTCTCTCTCTCTCTCTCAGCTTTTGCAATAGCAAGGTTAGGGTTTCAGTTTTCTAAACATTTCTTTTCGTAATTTGAAACTCTTCATCTCCTTATTTCAACAGATTTTCGTACCCCTCATTTATAAGTTAATGTGTTATTTGAAGGGGGGGGGGGGGGGGGGGGGGGGTTAACTAATGACATCCGTTGAATTTGGAAATATCTCCAAATAGTTGTAATGGATGTAGGAACTAATTTAGAAACTTAGTTGAAATTAAATATTAAATTTCACATTAAAGTATTAGTAATCTATTTTTGAATTAATAGTGTTTTTCTTCTATGAATTACGATTAGTAATCTATTTAAAGTATTAATAATTTAAATTCAATATTAAATTTAGGAATTAATGTTGTTTTCTTTTTTTGAAAAAGACCAGTATTCTTTTTTATTATAGTTTTATGAATAATAGTGTACATACTAATTATGTTGAAAAATAATTTGATAATCTATTTATTGTTTTATTTTTAAAACATTTTTTTAATGAACTTATTTTTTTCTCCAAATATTGTACCTATTTTTTTTTTCTTTATTACTTGTTTTATGAAAAATAATTTGATCATCTTTTTATTGTTTGTTTTACGAAAATAATTTTTTTTTTTAAATGAGCCTATTTTTTCTCTCAAAATAAGGTACCTATTTTTTTTTTCTCTAATAATGTACCTAGTAAAACAATTTACCTAGTATTATTTTTTCTCTCAAAATAATGTTCCTATTTTTTCTCTAAAAATAATGTACCTATTTTTCTCTCAAAATAATGTACCTGTTTTTTTTTCTCTAATAATGTACCTAGTATAATGAACCTATTTTTTTCTCTAAATAAGGTACCTTTTTTTTCTCTAATAATGTATACCTAGTAAAACAATTTACCTAGTATAATGAACTTATTTTTTTCTTCTAAATAATGTACCTATTTTTAATTTATAAAAAATGTGCATAAATTTCAATTATACAACGTACCTATCTTCTATAAATTAATGTGTACCTATTTTTAATTTATGAAAAATGTACGGAAATTTCAATTACAAAGTAATTGACCTATTTTTGTTAATTTTTTTTGGGTAAATAATATACTTATATTTTTATACGTATATATTTATATTTATATTTTTCATATGTACATTATTGGATATGTAATTTACATATTTTTTTTATTTGCAATTTTAAAGAGCCATATGTTAGAGGGAATGGCAACCAAAAGAAATGGGGGGATTGATATGTTATTAATAGGGAGTTTTAATTACAATTATGGAAATTAATGAAATGCTTGGAATAAATTATATATATAATACGAAGTCTGAGGGCAAGGATGTAAAAACATAGGAATACTACGATCTCTTATATCTTACTAGTCATTTAAGTTTGAAATTGGATTTTACACATAGATTTATAGAATGATGGGTATATGTTTAGGAAATAGAAATTGTAGGGACCTATATTGGACAAGCCCTTTTTTTTATTGGCATGTATTCCTGTAGAAATCCCCCCATAAAAAGTTATACTAACAATAAAAGTTGAAATAAACAAACCAAACAACTTTCTTAAATAAAACTACAAAAAACAAAAGTTCAAATCTCAAAGTCTACTCATCATCATCATCATCATCATCATCTCCTGCAGCGCTCTCGGGCTGACCTGGCATCTGGAGGTGGGTCCAAATGGCATCAATGGAGGAGCTCATCCGCTGCATCCGCTGCATCTGCTGGTATTGGATCATTTGCATGTCCCAAATGGCTCGGAGACTGGGGTCCCATGCGGAAGTGTCGACACTGGGAACAGGTGGGAATGGCAGGGATGATGTCGGCGTATGCGGCTGCGGTGGAGGCATAGAGTGCAGCACTGGAGCTGGTCTGGTAGCATCGCGCCGCTGAGAAATACTCTTAGACCCATGGGCTTAGCAATTATATCATTGGAGCGAACCCGAACACCAGAGTCTGTGCAAATCATGCTTACAAGGCAAGGATAATAGATAATATGTTTCTTTCGTGCACAATCCTTTAAACGTTCAAAAATAATGTCCCCTACGGGTAGGGGAAAAGTTCCCTCATGCAAAATTTTAAGGATTTTGACCCCTATAATGGGAATTTCTGACCTTTGGCCCGATGGGTAGATGTTGTGGCGCACAAAGCTCCACAAAATGGCAAAGTAGGGTGTCAACTTACCCTGAGTGAGGACAGTCTTTTTGGTTTGAGATGCAAAGGCAGTAGGGTCAGCATAGAAAAGCCTTTCAGCTGCGTCTTGCAAATTAAAATCTCTACCCAAATAGCGGTTCCATTCACCAGTATCCTCCCCAGGCAAGTTAAGAACATCAGAGATGATGGAAGGGGAAAGGTCAACATTTTTGCCTCGAACCTTAATGGGCACAGTTTGGTTGTCTCTAGGCTCCACCATAGGGAAAGCAGCATAAAATTCTTGCACAATAGACTCATTATATTTTCTATAGATACACGCTAAAGGTAAGAGGTTTCTGTTCCTAAGAAGGTGTTGGACTTGAATAAGTCCAGTGGATTGGATGGAAGGACTAAGGTCTAGGTTACGCTCCGTAACCACAGATGCAGTCCGATTGAGGTGCACTTCGTGAGGAAGATGCACCCTTATTTGCAACCTTTTTAGCTCTAGACATCTAAGGAAATAAATAAATAAATATGCACAAAGCAAGAAAAAAAAAAAATTGTGCCACAATTCCCAAACATTCAAAATGCCACCATAAAATCACAATGCCACAGTGCATAAATAAACAACAATATTAACAAGAATTATCAACGTAAATGAGATAGAGAGTGAGAAAACATACCCAATTGAGCAAACCCACACCACAAGAGAATCAACAAACCAAAACCAAAAAGAGAAGGAAAGAAAAACAAAATTAACACGAAGTTAGATACAAAAACAAGTAAAGGAACGAAATAGAGCAAGAAAATCAAAGAGAAACACCAAGAAAAATTCGAGAATTACCTTGGTGGAGGTGAAACCCTAACTCAAAATCCCCTAGAATTGAACAAAACACTTGAAATTTCAAGGAATAGATGCCAAAAACGGATTTTACTCGAAAAATCAAGTGAGAAAAGTGTGATTTGAGTGAAGATTGGAGTGGGTTGTGGGAGATTTAGAGAGAGAGAGAGAGAAGAGAACAAAAAATCGAAGTGTTGAGAGAGGGAGAGAGGGGTTCTGTCGCTGCGAAGAATAAGAAATGAGGAGAGAGAAGAGAAAGAAAGAAAAAGGGGCGGGAAAATTTTTTGCGCGTCTGACGACCGGTCTTTGTTCAGATTCAAAGAGAGACACGACCGGTCTCTTGGAGCGAGTGACCGGTCTTTTTTGGACAAATTATCAGCGACCGGTCGTGCATAAAAAATTTGTCGTCTCTTTTTCCTTTTTTTTCTCTTTTTTAATTTTTTTTTAAAAAATAGACCGGTCGAGTCGAAAAAGAAACCAGTCTTTTTAAGAACGACCGGTCGTTTTTACACAGAATAATTTTTTTATTAATTTTTTTTTTATAACTTACCTTCCCAACTCAGTTTTGCACCCCAGCAGGTACGTCAATGAAGTGGAGCACTGTGAAGACCTGTATTTTTTTGAAAATATATGAAGAATAAATATTTTGCTGCCTATTTAGTTATATATTTAAATTAGTATGCTGGAGGTGGCTATTTCTATTAAATTAGTTGATGCATTACCATGCATTTGGACAGCTCATGCTTACAATTTGGTGACTAGGCTTTATCTTAGCTTGAGGAGGAGTTTATAAGTTCAATAGGTGACATAGCCTTCGGAAATATATCTCCTGGCGTTGACACATATCAGCTTATATAGAAGAGTGGCGACCAAGTTATCTTTTTGTATGATAAGATAATGGTCTTTGTTATTATCCTCTCCATTGTTACTGCCATCTCATCACCTATAAATAGGAGTGTTAATAAGGAAGAGATATCATGCAGGCAGAGAGAGAGAGAGGTAAATGGGTTTTCTTGTCAATTTATTTTAAGGGCTCTTATTGTCGAGGTGAGTGGTTTATGTAATGTGTTCTAAAAGTTCTTATTTTGTGATAAAATATGAAAACCATGAATTATCGTGGATTTGTTCATATCTCTCTATTTCAAGTCAAGCATGTCTAATTTGATGCAACCTTTCATACTATATATATATTGATTGGAATATTTGTGAATTACATATTATTCATAGAACATGAGAACTTCAATGTTAGGGTGTCCGAGGGATAGATGTACCACACGGGGACATAGGGCAATGAGGCCAATAGGGGTCATGTGTTTGGTTACATGCTATGAAGGATAACCGAGATATGAAGGGATGATGTGATATGATCTGGATTGGTGTACCATTTCATGATATTTTCTAGAGTGTGTAAAACAGAATTGCTTGACTGTCACATTACATAATCTATTCACTGAGCGGTGGTTGCTCATTCCTCACCCTGTTTAATTTTTCAGATGAATTAATGGGCAAGACAATGACTAAATCGATTGAGGTTGAATTAGATAAGAGTAATAGAGCTTTATTTATTTATTGTAAAGTTGTAAGATTTTGGATCTATTTTTATAAGAGAAGTTTATTTTAAACTCATATTTCGACTTCTTTTTATTTTATTTTACTTTCTCACGCATCGAGCTCGGGATTTTCGCCGACCCCCGGATCCGGGGCACTACAAGCACTTCCTCTTCTTGATTCAAAACATTATCATGGTGGATTTTCAGCCTATGCCCGTTAACCTTGAACTCATTTCCCGTGCTAACTTGCTGGATATCAACTGCACCATGGGGATAAACATGAGTAATAACATATGGGCCAATCCAACAGATCGAAGCTTACCTGGAAAGAGCTTGAAACGAGAGTTAAAGAGTAATACTCTTTGCCCCCAAATGACTTTCTACTTATATGCTTATCATGATATGCCTTTGTTTTCTCTTAGATTTTGGCATTCTCATATGCATCATTTCGGAGCTCATCCAATTCACTTAGTTGCAACCTTCTATGATCTCCTGCGTCCTTCATGGCGAAGTTATACTTCTTGATTGCCCAAAGAGCTGTGTTCAAGTTCAACAGGAAGATGACAAGGTTTACCAAAAACTAAACGAAATGGAGACATACCTATCGGAGTCTTGTAAGCGGTTTGGCTGGCCCATAGAGCATCATTGAGGCGCATAGACCAATCCCTGTGAGACCAACGGTCTTCTCGAATATATGTTTCACCTCCCTGTTGGAAATCTCCACTTGTCCACTGGTTTGAGGATGATACGGTGTTGACACCTTGTGTGTTATGCCATATTTCTTGAGGAAGGCCTCAAATGATCGGTTGCAAAAATGGGATCCTCTGTCACTAATGATAGCCCTTGGTGTTCCAAACCTAGAAAAGATACTGGCTCGAAAAAAGCTAAGAACAACTTTAGAATCATTAGTCTTGGTTGGAATTGCTTCCACCCATTTTGAAACATAATCAACTGCAAGAAGAATAAATAGATTGTTGAAAGATGAAGGAAATGGTCCCATGAAATCTATTCAACAATTAGAATTGGATTTAAAGGCATTTGATTTCGAGATGATATGTTACCCATCCTTTGACACCGATCGCAAGATAGACAGAATGTTGAGGCATCTTTGATGAAGCTTGGCCAATAGAATCCACTTTGCAAAACTTTCAATGCCGTCTTCTTGGCTCCAAAGTGGCCGTCACATGCATCCGAGTGACAAAATGTGATTACGGAGTGAAATTCAGTTTCGGGTACACATCGCCTAATCACGGAGTCTGAGCAATACTTCCACAAATATGGATCATCCCACGCATAGGACTTGGCGGTTTTCAGCAATTTGTCTTTTTGCCCTCTTGATAAGTCCTTGGGTATATTTCCTGTAGCAAGAAAATTGATAATGTCAGCATACCACGGGTCAGAAATTTGTATTGTAAAAAGTTGCTCATCAGGAAAGAATTCAGGAAGAGGAAGAGTGCCTTCTTTGGTATTGAAGTTAGTGATCAATCGGCTAAGGTGGTCAGCTAACACATTCTCTGATCCCTTCTTATCTCTGATTTCTATATCAAACTCTTGGAGCAACAAAACCCACGTATCAATCTCGGTTTGCATCCTTCTTTGCCAAGAGATATTTCAAAGTTGCATGATCAGTAAAAACAATTACTTTAGAGCCTATCAAATACGAACGAAATTTCTCTAAAGCAAAAATCACAGCTAAAAGCTCTTTCTTAGTAGTTGAATAGTTCAACTGAGCATCATTAAGGGTACGGCTTGCATAAGATATGGCATGCAATCTCTTCTCAACTCTTTGTCCCAATACAGCTCCAACTGCAAAATCAAAAATATTTTTAATACTGCTACTGCCGATAGATATCACAGATCCAGTAGATATAGCCCTGCTGATAGATATATCACCGCCGATAGATATAACATCATCTTGTACATCTGCAACATCTGCCAGCTCCTGGTCCATAAAGACTGTTCTTGGTTACCAAGCCATGTCAAAACGGCCCAGCACCAACACTGCCTAAAGCTCACCTGGTGGTTTGAAGATACTTTCCCAAAAATCCAAAATTTCTTAGCTCGAGCGGCAATCGTAATGAAATCGTCATCCTCTTCTTCCTTCCTTACCTTACCCTTGCTTCTTTTTGGGCTGACACCTGCTTTTTCTTTGCAGAAGTAGAAGAATCTAAGACAACCATTTTAACCTTTGAGTGCTTTGTAGAACGACAAACCAAAGCATCCCATACAATATTTCAACTTTCTGAGCCTCTGCAATGGATGACAGGGACGTGCACTTTTCAAGTGAGTGCAACTACCTCTCTCTCTCAATCCAGGGTTCAGGATGTGGAAAGGGGTGGATTTATGGTATTGAGGAATTAATTGAATCCTCTATGGTCTTGTAAGCCCAGAAAATATAGGTTTCATTTCAGACAAAGTTTTTAAGCAACACTATGCCAAAAAAGGCCTTTAGCCTATTTCCCTAAAATACCGTGGTATTCAAGCCTGTTGCCTATTACTATGTAATAGGCAACGGATATTATTTATGGCCTTTTTTTTATACTTACAACATCGGATATTTAGTAAACTCCGATGCGTAAGGATTTCCATGTGCTAAAAAAACGTTGACTTCTGACGCCTACACTTAAAACAGCATCAGTGGTTTCAAAAGTGAGGAGGCTAAAAAGGTGTTACAACATCAGTGATATCGCTTATACTGATGCGTATTATCAATTACAATATCGCAGAAACAAGTAGTGTTGTTGCAAATTATGTTATATGTCATCGCTTTTTCTATTTTGCGGACGTGAAAAGCTTCCAATAGCACTGGTTGTTATATAAATACTAATGCTACTTCTAATACTCCTTTGGTACGATACAATACCGTACTGAATATCTCTTCATTCTGAATAAAATAGTATGAAATCAGTATGGTACGATATGCAAGACTTAAAATTCTAGATATGAGATTCTATATTCTCAAACAAAAAGAAACAGTTGACCCAAAGAAACAAAAGGATACATTGCCCAAATTACTCGTAGTAGCTAAAGTAGACCTGAACAACAGTAGCCCATCTGATTAAGAAAAAGACTCAGAGTAGCCCAAACAGACCTCAACAGCCCAAATATACAATAGATAACAAAGTTTTTGGTCAAGAAGACTTCTTCCCATGAATACATACAAAAAATGTCATCTTCCTTCACAATTTGGTTTTATGACGATTGGAGAATATATTTGTTGTTCTGACATTGTACTCAATACCTTTACAGCTTTGCTCAACCATCATCTGCTCATTTCATTGATTATAATTGAGAGAAATATACCAAATTTAGCAACTCCCTATGGGCCTAATGTTCAAAGCAAGCAAGCAAAAGAAAGTTGTTAATGTATTACCGAATTAAAATTTGGCTTCCTGCTTACTCCAAAACCCATGAAGTTTGCATGTTGCAAGTCCAACAAGAATATTGGTCGAGATTCGAGAACTATTCATGCACTGCCGAAAAAGGAAAAAAGATATGAAATTAAAATCATCACCGAAATGAGTAAAACTTCTCTACCAGCCTAAGAACAGGTGAGAAAAACCTACCTACCACACTGAGATACCACCACAAAGTTACTTACGTATTGTCATTTGATTTAACTTTTCTACAAGATAATATTTGATTGATTTGAAATACCGTTACAATGACATTCTGATTGTTTAAAAATTATTCTTCAATATCATGTACGTCATTGACCCAAAAAAAGAAAACTGCATACCACCAACTCATGATATTGTAAGTCCAAACATGTGCAACATCGATATGTGTTGACTACTTGCTTGCCCAAACAAATGAGTTTAATTTCCTTGAGATATCGGACTGTTGTCAAGGCATGGTTTTTCAACATTTTCAAAATTTATTTATTGCTATATTAGGAGGAATATAAGGAAAGTCGTCGGAGCGTGGGTAGACAATTGTCAACAGTAAACTTATGTAGATCCCACAATCGATTCTATTCACAAAAAAGCCTTGGGTAGAGTTATTGTAGGAGGTAAGAAACTCGTAAGGGGTGAACTCATGTGACACCAAATGCAAGGGTCCTACCTCTTGTGAGTATGTTGCCCTAGGCGGCAATCCTACTTACGATTTTCTCATTGCCCACACTCTGATTGATATATTATAATTGTTCGATCATACGAAACGCGAATAAATGTTAATTCGTGACATAATTCATTAATATGTTGGTATGTCAGTTAACCCTACCAAAGTTCTCTTTTTTACTATTCTTCATTTGACTAGCAACTTGCATGCGTATTATATTGGTTTATTATATCTTTGAGTTTGACACGCTTAATAATATACCCATATGCATATTACGTACAACTCAAACATTGATTGTTTATTCAATCCTCCTTGCATATCTGGGTCATGATGCCATTAATGGATGATGAATGAATCAAATCTCTATGACATGAGGGGTTCATATTGCAAGTTTGTTGTGGAGAGTTCATTAAAAAGTAGATTGTCATTTACAATTCACTTAATTTCTCCATAAATATGACATGTTATGCATGCTAATTACATGCATTAGTCATCCAATTTCGCGATCATTATTTAACGGGGTCATTAGAGAAAGTGAGTGAGTGATATGTGAGACAAATCATATATGCATGCTATTCGTACGTTGTGAAATAAAAGACAATTTAATAAAGATTAAGAGTAAATGTATACATTATTAAGTTCCCAATACAATTTATTCCAAGTATATTAGCCTCTTTGTATACGCTTTCATATATGCAAGACGTCTTTTTTCAATTACGGGCGCTACACGGGACTTATCATACTTTTTATTTATTTTTTTATGCAGAGGGATTGAGAGAGGTAACCTTAAACCGTATATTAGCCTATTTGAAAAGAAGACTTGTGTGTCTAATTTCTAGGGAGAAGAAATTATTATAAATAATAATAATTAAAATAAAAAAAAGATAATTAATGTCAAAATAAAAATCAATCATTTCAACCTAATCTTCATCATCATATGTACTAAATCTTATAAATAAATAAATTAATTAATTAATTTCACATGCATGCATCACCACCACTTGTGCTATCTACTTCTTTGGACTTCATCTTCCGTCATTCATTGATATTATATTTGAGACTTGGCATGCTGTATTCTTCTGGCTGTGAAATCTTAATTGATAACTTCACAATGCAATTGGACTACCTTTGTTGTTCCTTTTTTATCGTGAGTTACAAAATAGGAATAATGTAAAAAAAAAAAAAAAAAACTATCAGAAAACACTTCTCCCCATAGCCGTTATTCCATCTTCCCCGACCTGTTTCCCTCTTCGTCGTCAATCCCTGCTCCTTCATCCATAGAAAGCCGCACCATCTCAGAACAGTGTTGTTTTAAACAACTTTGTTGTGTTGGTCTGTACCTTTCTCTGACTTCGGTAGTTGGAATGGTGGATGGATGGGTGTTTCTGATGACTCATTCACAATGACTGTCCCATCCACAAGAACTTTAAAAAAAAATTGAAAGGCATAGAGGGAGAATTAGATATTAGATATTGAAATTGGGTTGTTAATGTGTCGATACAGAGAAAATCCAAGCAGAGGATCCGTATCTTTATCCTGTTTCTCTAAGCTTGAATTAGAAACGAAGTCCGGCCTTCCTAAAAGTAAAAGCCACCTTTCCAAATAAACACGACAAAACCATTTTTCAATTAACGTGAAAGCAAGTACTCTCTTTCGTCACATAAACAAACCAATTCCCTCACTTTATAAATATATATATACGACATATTTTTTTTCAAGGAACCACAACACAACACAACACAAAGAACACTTCCAATAACTCCCTCAAGACACATTAGTTCCCAAATGGGGGGTTCTACTAGCACTTCCTCCAATACAGTGTCATTGTTAACAACCAAAAAGAAAACTGTCAAAGACAAAACATTCACAGCAGCAGGCAACCTCATCAAGGTCCTCCCAACCGGCACCGTCTTCTTGTTCCAGTTCCTCAACCCTGTCTTGTCCAACACTGGCCACTGCGCCACCGTCAACAAATTCCTAAGCGCCATTCTCATCGCCATTTCAGGTTTCTCTTGCTGTTTTGCTTCCTTCACTGATAGTTACAAGGGCAGTGATGGAAAAACCCACTATGGGGTTGCAACAGCTAAGGGTCTTTGGCCCTCAAGAAATTCCAACTCCGTGGACTTGTCTGCTTACAAGCTTAGGTTTGGGGACTTTGTGCATGCCTTCTTTTCCTTGATTGTGTTTGCAGTTGTATCACTTTTGGACACCAACAGTGTCAGGTGCTTCTATCCAGGGTTTGAGTCCAGTGAGAAGGTTTTGCTGCAGGTGTTGCCTCCTGTCATCGGTGTAATTGCCTGTACTGTTTTCTGCGTGTTCCCTAATCATCGCCATGGAATCGGATACCCCTCCTCAAGTTCTGATTCTTCACAAGACTCAGACAAATCCTGAAGGAATTGAAGTATCTGTGCTTCTTGTTTAAATATGGCATTAGTGTTTGCTTAATTTCTTCTGTATCGATCCCTTTGGAATGCATGTATACAAGTTTCTATTGTGCACTAAATTTTCCATTTATGAATTATAACTTGATCTCAATTCTCAAGTAGTTTAATAAGAAAGGCACACATGTGTTATGCCATTAGATAAGTATTGGACGTTGAAATTAACAAAAAAAACTTAGAATGCATTACATAGGTACAAAGTCTAACAGTAACTCTAAACACATTCTTCAAATTATAATCCTTGCCACTAACAATACGTTCTACAAGAAATTGGATCTTCTACATACTGCAGATCATACATAATTAAACCCATTTTCGTGTAAATGTCGACGCCATAGGCATTATATTCTTACATCAGCAAACGATCCATCTAGAAGGTTAGAAGATGAATTCTCATTCTCATCAAAGAAACCATTAGAAGCATGTTCTTTTCTGCGCAAAAACTTCATCTTGTCTGTTTTACAGGTTTATCTGCCACAATAAAAACTTGTTTGATACCTATCATGGGTGGGGAATTTCATAAGTTGTGCACGAGAAGGATCGTAAAAGTTGTGCAAAATTACACCTACATGTGGTGGGCATAAAAGAGATACTAAATTGAGCTTAGACCAATAAAATTCATTTTTAATCACCCACAACCCTTTCCTTTATTTTTCTATTTAAAATACCCAATTTTTTTAAATAAAACCCGATGACTAAGATCAAAGTAAGCAAGTTACCTAATCTAGCTTAAAATCTGATTTATTCTATTTTTCGGATTCCAAAACTACCCTTATTTACAAGTTAACATGTTATGTGGGCGTGTAACTAATGACACACGTTAAATTTGGAAAGATCTTCAAATGGTTGTAATGGATGTAGGAATTAATTTTGAAACTTATTCGAAATTAAATATTAAATTCAACATTAAAGTATTAGTAACATTTTGGTTTATTTAATAATTTTTTATTATTGTTTTCCTTTTATGAATTATACTACTAAATCTATTTTATTATAGTTTAATGAATAATAGTGTACATTCTAATTATGTTGAAAAATATTTTAATAATCTATTTATTGTTTGTTTTATGAATTTTTTTTTTTTTAAATGTACCTATTTTTTCTCTAAATAATATACCTATTTTTTTTCTCTAAATAATGTACCCTTTTTTCTCTGAATAAAGTACCTATTACTTGTTTTATGAAAAATATGTATATATTTTTAAATGAACCTATTTTCTCTCTCCAATAATGTACCTATACACATTTATAGGTATATTGTAAAATAATTTACCTATGGGTAAATAATGTACCTATATTTTCTATAAATTATTGTGTACCTATTTTTAATTTATGAAAAATGGATGGAAATTTCAATTACAAAGTAACGGACTTAGTTTTTTTTATTTTAATTTTTTGGTAAATAATATACCTATGTTTTATTTAAATAATATATTTATATTTTATACATATATATTTATATTTATATTTTTCATAGGTACATTATTGGATATTTAATTTACATATATTTTTTTGGTTGGCAATTTTAGGGGGCGATATGTGAGAGGGTAACAACCAAAAGAAATGATATGCTATTAATAGGGAGTATTAATTATAATTATGATAGTTAATGAAATGCTTGAAATAAATCTATATATATAAAATAAAATGCAGAGAATGGTGAAACATTCAAAATACTAGAAAATACCCTTGGTTAATTCAAACATTAAGAATTGAAATTATTAATTAAATGGGAATAATATGGTAAATTCACATTTTTTTCATATTAAAAAAATAAATTTTAAAACAAAATCAAATAATAGGTCATACTTTTTTGGAACATAACTACCCATGTTATATTTTCTTAATTCTAAAAATAAAATAAAAAATAAAAAAGAAAACCAATTGGCACATGCGTGAGCATGTGCCAAGAGGCTAGTTATAAATAAAATATGAAGTTTAGTGGCAATGATGTAAAAACATCGGAATACTTGGTCATTTAAATCTGAAATTGGGTTTTACACATAGATTTATAGAGTGATGAGTATATGTCTAAAAAATAGAAAATATAGGGACCTATATTGGACAAGTCCTAAAAAAAAATATTCTCTAATTTCGCTAGGGTGTTGGTTATCAGGTTAAAATCACTTTCTATTGAAGAGTAAAATAATCAATTTAGAAAGAAAGGAGTTTGTCTTGTATCAATACTAAAATCTTATACTGGTATGCCAGTCAAAGTTCAAACAATTTTGGTCATCAAGGAAAGTTAAATAATCTTATTTACTAATACTTGTTCTAATTTTCAGACTTCAAAATTAAAGGCCTACCTAATCCCACTTTTCCCCTCTCATCAGTTGAGCTAAGGCCTAGTGGACACCAGATAAAGTGACACCATAAGACTCCAAGAATTTATATTCCTAAGATGGATTCTAGAAGAAGGGAAAAATGATGTCCAACCGAGATTTTAGAAGAAAGGATACATTTAAATTTTAATACTTGTTGACAATATGCTTCTCTTTTATACATTCTTGAATACTTTAAAATTATTTCAAAATATATGGATTTGTGTTTATGAGATACACATAGTCCAATTGAGAGTAATTATCGGTGAATGCTATGAAACGAAAAAAGTCTCACTTTGATGTAGTAGACATCAAACTGGATTACCTCTACAATTTTGTAACTATTTTCCTTTATGGCTTTAGGGCATATATATTTCTAAACACCAGAGCTTTGAACATGCAGGGGAACTTATACAGTGGCTGGCTTTTGGCCTATGGAGGATTTGGAAGTGTAGGAATGAGGGGATTTTTGAAGGGAAATCAATTGATCCCGAAGATGTTGCCTTATGGTCGAAGCAAGTTCCAGAGTTCAGGGAGATGCAAGCGTTGAAACAATTACAACAATGTGACATGGGCCATGGACAATGAAGCAATATGGTTTGCTAATTGAGGGTTAGCGCATACTTTGAGAGGAGGTGTGGGTTGGGTGTGACGTGATCAATATGGTTTGCTAATTGAGGCTGGGGCGTTGGAGACTTACGTTGTTAATCTGCACCGATGGTGGAGGCTCTTGCGATCAGGGAGGCTATGACAGATGTGCGGCTAGTGGCATTAACAATTTAGAAGTGGTATCTGATTCTCAATCTATATCGCAATGCTGAACTGAATGGGAAGGTGGCGGTTGAGGCTGCTTTGGATGGGATCGGGTTTGACATTAGGGAGCTGGGCCTACAATTAGGAAACGTGAGATGAGGTTTATGTATGCACCACGGGCATGTAACCAAGCTCCTTATTTGGTGGCATGTAATGATCCACTACACCAAATTACAGCTTTTACGACTTGACATTTACGGCAGGTTTTTTTGTACATGTCATTAATAATTGATATTTACGGTATATGACAAACAATGCCTTAAAAAGATAGTAAAGCGTGTCGTTAATAACTTACATTTACGGCATATGAAAACACGCCTTAAAAGGATAATTTCTGTGTCTTTTAACGGCGTTATTGTAAATACATTGTGAATGCAAATTATATATATATATATATATATATAATGACGTGCGACTGAGTACGTCGTAAGTTGTAATTCAATTTTATTTTTGCCGAAACTCCCCAATATATTTGCAATTCGCTAAAAATATAAGATTTTAAAAAAAAAATTCCTTGTTTTATTTTTCATTCAAATGTGACGTTCGAGCAAAGCTGAAAGACTATTGCTCCACTTCTCTCTCCATCTCCCTCTCTCACAATTTATGGATTCTCTCTCACAGTTAATTGAGAGCTCCAGTTCCCCGCTTGCTAGAAGACTATTGCTCGAGCAAAACTAAATTCTCAGTGACAGTTCCTAAGGTCCTATTTTCTAAATCCCTAACCTCCATGCTTGATATATAGAGTTTTTGTTTAGTTCTAGATGTCATTCGCTTGCTTTATTGTGGATTCTATGTGAAAGTTTGTTTTTAATTGATTGAATTTGGACTCTATATGTACGATTTATTATTGAATCCAAGATTCTACTTGGATTTCTGATTTTGTTTGATTGAATCTGGGTTCTAGTTTTATGGATCCACTTAAAATCAGCCTCACTATCGCCCTAGGTTGCCAATGAAGATGTAGAAATGCCTGATATGTATAGAATGTATAGAGATGCTTATTTCCTAGATGATGGTGTTGTGGAACCAACACATAAAAGAGAAGAGCCAAGTTTTACAAGTTTGTTGGAAGATGCTCAAATTGCTTTATTTCCTGGTTGTATGAAGTACATGAAGATGTCTGCAGTTGTTGTCTTGTACAAGGTTAAAGCTATGCATGGTTTAACCAAAAATGCCTACAATGATATGCTTGAATTTTACGTGACATGCTGCCAGATGGGAACATACTTCCTGATTCTTCGTATTCAACAAAAAAAATTACTAAAGACATTTGATCTAGGTTATGAAAAGATAGATGCATGTGTAAATGACTGCTGTTTATTTTGGAAGGACCTTGAGCATATGGATACATGTTCGAAGTGTTGTGCGGAAGCGTCAACCAACTGCGAGTGAAAAATAAATAACAACAGGCAGGAGAAAAATAGAACAAAAATAATCAACAAGAACAACACCAAGATTTATACTGGTTCGGCAATTGCCTACATCCAGTTTGGAGACGACGGAGTATTCCACTATAATCAATGAGAGAATACAATAGTGTTTAACCACTCAGAAAACCCAAGCCCCAAATATACCCAAGCTCACACACTCAAGAATATAAAGGGGATACAAATTGAGTACAATGTAGAGAAAGAAAAATAATCAATAATAGCAACAAAAGCTTAGTTGCCCAAACTATTATTTTTCTCTCTTCCAACTTCTCTCTTCTCTCATCAACTCTCGGTGCTTTCCGCTCTCTATTTTTCCCAAATGCATGTTCCCTTTTATAAGCCAAACATTTGCTCTTCAACCACCCAACGTCAAAAGCAAAACACACAAGTCAAAAGGTAAAAGTAAGCTATCAATGCTAGCCATTAATTTGTCTGCTAGCCGAAAGCACCGCAAGATGTCTGCCAGCCGAAAGCAGTTTTGCTTTTGACTATTTTTTTTTTTTTTTTTTTTTTGAGCCAATCATCAACAATCTCCACCTTGGCTCAAAACCTCGAAGCAACACTCTCAATGGTCGTCTCCCAATCCCCCATGGGGCAATCAACAAACTTTACAAATGCCAATTAAGTCTAAGCAATGCTTAAACTTGAGCAACGAAACTGGCTTTGTCAACATATCCGCAGGATTCTCAGCGGTCCCAATCTTCTGAAGAAGAATATTTCCCTCGTCAATAATCTCACGAATAAAATGGAACCTCACGTCAATGTGTTTTGTACGTGCATGATGAACTTGATTCTTTGCTAAATAAATAGCACTCTGACTGTCACAGTGAACATCCACATGGTCCTATTCAATCCCCAAGTCATCAAGCAATCCTTGAAGCCAGATGGCTTCCTTTATAGCTTCTGTTACCGCCATGTATTCAGCCTCCGTAGTCGACAGAGCAACTGTAGATTGCAGAATCGACCTCCAACTCACTGGACCTCCAGCAATAGTGAATACAAAACCTGTAGTGGACCTACGCTTGTCCAAATCACCTGCGTAATCAGAATCCACATATCCAACAACACATTGACCAGTAACTTTATCATGCTGAAACAATAAACCAACATCCACAGTACCCAGAATATACCATAGAATCCATTTCACAGCTTGCCAATGCCCTTTTCCTGGATTATGCATATATCTACTGACAATACTAACAGCTTGTGAAATATCAGGCCTCGTACACACCATAGCATACATCAAACTACCAACAGCACTTGCATATGGAATTTGAGCCATGTAATGACTCTCTTCACCAGTTTTAGGAGACATAGAAGCACTAAGTTTGAAATGAGGGGCAAGAGGTGTACTAACCGGTTTTGAATTTTCATTCATCCCGAAACGCTGTAGTACCTTCTTCAAATACTGCTTTTGACACAGACTAATCTTGCCCTTCGCTCTATCTCTTTCAATTTCCATACCCAGTATCTTCCGAGCTTCTCCTAAGTCCTTCATCTCAAATTCATTACTCAGTTGAGTCTTCAACCTTTCAATCTCCACTTTGCTTTTACATGCTATAAGCATATCATCAACATATAAAAGCAGATAGATGAAGGTTCCATCTTGTAGCTTGCGAAAGTATACACAATGGTCATAATGACTTCTTGTGTACTTCTGCCCGATCATAAACCGATCAAATCGCTTATACCATTGTCTTGGAGACTGCCTCAAGCCGTACAATGATTTTTGCAATTTGCAAACCCAATTTTCTTTTCCAGCAACCTTAAAACCTTCTGGCTGAGACATATAAATTTCTTCCTCCAAATCATCACCATGTAAGAATGCAGTCTTGACATCAAGTTGAGCCAACTCAAGGTCAAACTGCGCAACCAAAGCCAACAAAATACGAATAGAGGAATGTTTTACTACAGGAGAAAATACCTCATTGTAGTCAATGCCTTCCTTCTGAGCATATCCTTTAGCTACTAATCTGGCTTTGAATCTCACATTGTCTTTTCCCAAAGATTCCATCTTCTTGGCATAAACCCATTTGCAACCAATTGCTTTCTTCCCCTTTGGTAACTGAACGAGCTCCCAAGTCTCATTTTTATGAAGAGACTTCATCTCCTCATCCATAGATTTCTTCCACTCCACGCTCTCTGAACTTCTGACAGCTTCTTTGTAGGCGGATGGAATATCATCTTCAATAACGGGAAGTGCATATGCCACAATATCAGTAAATCGAACAGGCTTTCGAATCTCCCTTCTCGATCTTCTGATTGCAATAGAATCTTGTTGCTGTGGAGGCTCTTGGGTAGGTGCCTCCTCTTCATCATCCTCGTCCTCTTCATCAGAATCAACTGTAGGACTAGTGTCTGTAGTATCAGACCTTACTGGAACAACTGGAGTCTTCAGTAACTCCACCTGCTTTGAACTACTCATGGTCTTAGTCGCTTCAATTTCACCTTCATGCTTGTTCTGATTTACCATAGCAGCCTCATCAAAAGTCACATCTCTGCTTACAACAAATTTCTTCTCATCTGGACACCAAAGTCGGTATCCCTTCACGCCAGTGCTAAATCCCATAAATAGAGCTTTCTTTGCTCTTGGATCTAACTTGCTTTCCCTGACATGATAGTAAGCAGGACAACCAAATATGTGTAAATACTTGTAATCAGTACAAGGTTTACCAGACCATACCTCCATGGGAGTTTTGCCCTCATTCGCAGCAGCAGGCAACCGATTAATGAGATGGCTTGCATAAGTAATCGCCTCAGCCCAAAATGCCTTGCCTAAACCAGCATTAGACAACATACACCGAACTTTCTCAAGCAAAGTACGGTTCATGCGCTCTGCCACCCCATTCTGTTGCGGTGTCTCCCTAACCGTGAAGTGCCTCACAATACCCTCATCTTGACAAACTTTCAAGAAAGGATCAGACTTATATTCACCACCATTGTCTGATCTGAGAGTCTTGATCTTTCGACCGCTTTGCGTTTCAATCATCTTTTTCCACTTCAGGAATATCTTCAAGACTTCATCTTTACGCTTCATGGTGTACACCCATATTCTTCTAGAGAAGTCATCAACAAATGAGACAAAATAATGGCTACCTCCCCAAGATGCATTCTTGGAAGGTCCCCAAACATCAGTGTGAACATAATCTAGAATGCCCTTAGTGTGGTGAATAGCAGTGCCAAATTTCACTCTAGTTTGCTTACCCAGCACACAATGTTCACAGAATTCCAATCTGCATGCCTTCGCACCTTTCAATAAGCCTTGCTTCACCAATCCTTGCAACGCTTTTTCACCAGCATGCCCAAGACGCATATGCCATAACCTTGTGGTGTCTGTGCTATTTGCGTCAGCAGCTTCGGTGACAGCTGCTCCACCAATAACTGTACTCCCCTGTAAGAAATACAAGTTATTTCATCTTGTACCTTTCATCATCACTAGTGCCCCGTACACAGCTTTAAGAACTCCACCCTCCATGGTGATCTTGAGACCCTTGGATTCCAAAGCGCCCAATGAGATGAGATTCTTCTTCATATCCGGTACATACCGAACATCACTCAATTCTCTGACTGTTCCATCATGCATCTTCAAACAGATTTTGCCTATCCCTTGCCTTTTGCAGGCATTATTATTGCCCATCAAAACGACTCCATCATCCAGCTCCTCGAAGCTAGAAAACCATTCCCGAATGGGACACATATGATAGGTGCAACCTGAATCCAAAATCCACTCAGTTGAGTGACCATCAGCAGATGAACTAGCCAAAGCAAACTCGAAATCAACATCTCCAGATTTTGTAACATTTGCTTCAGAACCGGCTTTCTCCTTCTCTTTGTTCTTCAATTTGGGGCAGTCTTTCTTCCAATGACCCTTTTGGCGACAAAAGGCACATTCATCTTTAGCAAGAAACTTCCCTCGTGACTTTGAACGAGATTTTCCCCGCTTCCCAGATTTTCTTTCCTCTGTTCGACCCCTTGCAACAAGTGCCTCGGTTTGTGAATTTTGAGTCTTCTGTTCCTTCTTTCGACACTCATGATTCACCAATGCCGCAGACACCTCATCCAGTTTCACCTCGGATTTTCCATACAACAAAGTAGTTGTCAAATGATCATAATCATCAGGCAATGAATTTAACAAACATAGTGCCTTATCCTCGTCAGGAATTATCACATCAAGATTTGCTAAATCAGCAAGTATTTTATTATAATCATTGAGGTGTTCATGCATAGAAATACCTGAACGATATTGAAATCGGAAGAGTCGTTTCTTCAAGAAGAGCCGATTTTCTGCGCTCTTGGTCATATACTTCTCCTCCAATTTCATCCATAACTTCTTAGCAGAAGTTTCCTTCATATACGGGTATTTCAACTCCTTATCAAGGAATGATCGAATAGTGGCACAAGCATGGAGATTAATTCGAGTCCACTGCTTGTCATCAATATCTTCTAGTTTATCCTCCAGAACCATATCCAGCTCTTGTTGATACAACACATCCATAACTTCACATTGCCACATACCAAAATTATTAGAGCCATTGAATTTATCAACCTCTAACCTTGTAGTGGCAATTGGATGTCTATTGGATGTAGGTGCCGACGACGACGATGCCGACTCCTTCTCCTTCAAAACTTCGTCTTTTTCTCTAGCCATCAAATCTGCCTGGTACTATTCACGGACTGTAGCAGAGCACTATTCACGGTACTGTTCACAGTACTGTAGCACCAGCAAATTTTTCACTCCTACGAGACCCCAGTCGAAAACTGGAGCTCTGATACCACTTGTTGTGCGGAAGCGTCAACCAACTGCGAGTGCAAAATAAATAACAACAGGCAGGAGAAAAATAGAACAAAAATAATCAACAAGAACAACACCAAGATTTATACTGGTTCGGCAATTGCCTACATCCAGTTTGGAGACGACGGAGTATTCCACTATAATCAATGAGAGAATACAATAGTGTTTAACCACTCAGAAAACCCAAGCCCCAAATATACCCAAGCTCACACACTCAAGAATATAAAGGGGATACAAATTGAGTACAATGTAGAGAAAGAAAAATAATCAATAATAGCAACAAAAGCTTAGTTGCCCAAACTATTATTTTTCTCTCTCCCAACTTCTCTCTTCTCTCATCAACTCTCGGTGCTTTCCGCTCTCTATTTTTCCCAAATGCATGTTCCCTTTTATAAGCCAAACATTTGCTCTTCAACCACCCAACGTCAAAAGCAAAACACACAAGTCAAAAGGTAAAAGTAAGCTATCAATGCTAGCCATTAATTTGTCTCCAATTTGTCTGCTAGCCGAAAGCACCGCAAGATGTCTGCCAGCCGAAAGCAGTTTTGCTTTTGACTATTTTTTTTTTTTTTTTTTTTTTTTTTGAGCCAATCATCAACACGAAGTGTGATGCTTCGAGATGGAAAACTAATGAGTGCACTAATAAGATTCACAAGGGAATCTCTGCTAAGGTCTTGTGCAATTTTCGTATAGTACCCAAACTTAAGAGGATGTTTAGATCACCTGAAAAGATTGAACAGTTACTATGGCATTCCAATCATAAAATGCAGCTAAGTTTGCTTCTCCTTGGTGCCACAACAAGGGAGTTGGTGCCTATAACATAAGAGAATTGGAAAGATATTTATGAAGACTTCATGCATCAGTTGTGGGAGCATGCTCAGGTAATTTCAATTAGCTATGTTTTCCTTCTGTTTTTGTTGTCTAAATTAACTATGTTTCTATTTCTAATAATTTCAATTTTTCTG
The DNA here is from genome assembly GCF_000346465.2 of Prunus persica. Taxonomy (NCBI): domain Eukaryota; kingdom Viridiplantae; phylum Streptophyta; class Magnoliopsida; order Rosales; family Rosaceae; genus Prunus; species Prunus persica. The sequence continues at coordinate 11,518,602 of NC_034009.1, forward strand.
TTTTAGACTATTGTTCCAGCAAAGCTTAACTGCCCCTCACTGATACACCAAATTTATTTGTTTTCCTGTTCCAATTTTTACAAAGTCAAAAATCACCTTGTAATGTTAAACTATCCTATGGCTCCTGAATAAAATCAACAAAATAAACTTCGATATGTAAATCCATCAAATATGGGATTGTACAAAGGATTTCATTGCAATTCAACGGCATAATTCGAGGTTTTGGGATCCTGCCCTTGAAACTGGGAAAGCCCACCTGTTCGCCCGTAAAACAAAGAACAATTTTGCTATGGGGATTATATGATCCAAGGTTGTCCTCGCATTTGTTTCATGATTAATTTGGATATCTGGTGGTCTAGACTTTAGAGTGGTGAGGAGCAACGCAGTGGGAGGTAGGCACAATAGGAGGAGGATTGGTGGTGGTAAAATACGAGTGTTCTGAAGGGATGGCTTTTGGGTTAACTTATAATTCAGTTTTTAAATTTTTGTGTCAAAATAAATAAATTGATGCTTAGCACATGTGTAAAATATAATTGAAAATCTGATGATATGGCTGATGCCATCTCATTTGGACTCAAATTTGGGATATAAATTTAGTGTTCCTACCATTATTGATATAAAAAATATGGTAAAGCATGAAACTATTGATAAACATATACTAAAAGACACTTATGCAATAAAAACAGAAACCTCCATTTTATTATTATTATTATTATTTTACAAAAATAATATTCTGAACTATTCTATAATATCCGAAAAAAGGATTTAAACTCAGGTGCAAGACGCAAGCACATTGTCCTAACCCACTTGCAAACAGAAACCTACCTTTGGATTTACGAAGAAAAAAAAATATAGTTTTTAGATCTTTTAAAAGTGAAAAATAATAATAGTAACTAACTGACAAAAATAAAAGCAAGCTTCGATCGGGCCATAGAACCTAGGTAAGGCCATCTCCAGTCATGGGCTATATCCCAAATATAGCCCTAAATTAATGCAAAACTCATCTCCAGCCATGGGCTAAATAAAATTTTGGCCAAATTTGGAGGGCCACATTTGGCCCTTTATCCCTCTAACTGGGCCAAATGTAGTCTAGCTTTGGCCTAGACCAAATTTATAATAGGCCCCATCCATGTGTTTTTCAACAACCAATCATTAAAGCACTCTCCTCTATTCCTTCTGAAAATAATAAAATATGAAGGACCCTAAAATATAGCTCTACATGGCTGGAGATGGAAAAATTTAGTCCTGTACTATTCTAAAAAAAATTAATATTTTGGGAGGCTAAATTTTTAACCTTGGACTACATTTAGCCCTATGTCTGGAGATGGCCTAACGGTTTTTAGGTTGCGCCTTCAAGCTTTGGGCCTATTTTTACATACCTATTTGTGAAATAAAAATTATATTAATCAAATTCTTATGTGATATAAACCAATAAGTCATAAATCGTCCATGCGAGATAAGGGAATTGTAACTTTAGGTGCTGGGGTTTGAATTTTGTTATCTTAGAGCACTTTCATTTGCCATGGTAAAGGGTAAGGATAAGTAAGGGCGGTTATTGTTCACATTAACAGTATTTACTCTAGTAAATATTTTTGTTGTTTTTCCACCCATTGCCATGACAACTCAAGAGCAATTACTATTCACATGGAATTAATAAATAAAAATTGCTAGGTATATATATGTAAACTCTGAATTTTTTGGTTTTTTTTTTTCTCAATTTTTTTCTTCACTAGCGTCAGCACCTCAGGCAAAAGCTCAGGTTGTTCTTGCCTTCAGGCTTGCCTAGTTTTAGTGGAGCCCACCTCCTACTCGGGCTGCAATTCATTGGTAGAGTGACTTTCACCAGCCCAGGAGGTCTTTTGCCTTGGCAATTTGTAATACTAGAACTGCTCTTACCCATGTGGTTTATCTTTAGGGAGCTTCACTAATATACCCAAAATAGGGTCTGAAATCATTAAAAAACCTCATATGAAATGCACTTTAGAAACACACTACTACATAAAAAATGAGTATTGAAGTTCCTATAAATTACATAACTGTCATTGATAAACTTAAAACAAGCCCAATACAAAAAACTCATTAAAAAATTCAAAATAAGCCCAGCAAGCCCGAAGTACATTGTTAATATCATGTCATAGAAGTAAATTGTTAATACCATGTCATAGAAGTACATTGTTAATACCATTTCATAAAATCAAAAAAAATCAAAAAAAAAAACCCCAAAAAAAGCCCAACAAGACATCCGATATCATTTGCAGAAACTACATCCAATTGTCCACAGTTTCACCAGAAACAATCGCAAAGGCATAAAGAAATATCTCTACAAGAAGAAAAAAAATTACATTGTTAATGCTATGTCATAAAACTATCTTCTTAGTAAAAATCACATTATGCATATCATAAACTTCAAGTGCACAGCTATATATAGAGAGCAAAATATAGAGCATGCTTTGTTACTGAAAATTTGTTAATATTATGTCATCGAAGTACACTATTAATACTATGTCATAGAAGTCAATTCAATTGCAAGGTATGAACAATATAACAACTGTTCATACCACTTACTGAAAGTTAACAACTACATCATTTCATTTGCATAACAGGTACGATAAAAAATCCAAACAGTATCAAACATCAAAACCAAGTCAACACTAAACAATGTTTTGTGCATAATGTAAATGATTACCTGGCATTGGTGTGTGTCAGTCCCAATTGATCAATAATGAAAATGATTTCCTGGGCATCAATGTCATGGTCCACCTTATCAGCAGTAGCCTGGAAACCTGGATTATTTTGTCCACCTCATCAGCAGTAGCCTGAAATCCTCATGCGACAATCTGGTAAGGGCTACCCCAAGTTTTCTCTTCTCTTCAGTCGACATTTTTCTGAAACAATGTTCTCAAGATAAGATATGGTTGTTGGAGAAGCATTCATATGCAACTCTGTTCTTGCACAAAAACACACAGAGTCGCTCTTTCTATCCACATGCACTCACACATGGCCATAGCATACATACACACATCAATAATACAGATTTTACAAATAAATTTTTATTTCATTACATCAACATGTAGATGTCAAACATATTAAACTAAGATACAATGTTACTGAACAACTTGCACTTTTGAACAACTATTTCTCGGAGTTCTTCCAAATGCATATCAACCTCATAAAGCTGAAAACAAGAGATCATAACGGAGTCCATTATAAGTTTAGCCGTTGAAATAAACTATATCTACAAAGGCTTCCATTCAATGTTAATCATATGCATATAAAAAGGTTTGAAGTCATAAATCAGCAACAACAAAAAAAGTTAAACAAAATGCTTTTGTTTATCTCTATATACCAAACAAACAACATTACTGAACCCCAAATCATATTACACTATCTGTTCAAGAAAGAGCACATCATGTTGGATATACCTCTTCAGCAACTTTAGGAAGAAGCTGCAGCCACTTCTCCACAAATAACCTAGATCACTGAGAATGTAAATCCAAGAACAGTAATAAGAGGAGTTCTTAGCTCTGTCTCCGTCCGAGATTGTTGTGGTTGACGTCGCTCGAATTCAACGGTGCTGGAGAAGGAATTGGAGGCATGTCGTTGGCTGACGGAGATTAAGATGGAAATGATTGCGGTGGCGTCATAGGTGAAGAAGGATGTGGTGCTTTAACTGGAGCGTCCGACGGAGATGAAGGAAGGGAAATTAGAGATGGAATTTTGGGTGAAGGTGAATCGACGACGCGTTGCGGCAATGGAGTCAGCAAGGGCTATGGTGGAGACGACAAAGATACAATGGAGAATTGGAATAGGAGAAAAGCTAGAAGCAGAGCTCGATGAACCTCACCATTGTTGAAGAAGAAGAAAGTTTGAGATGCTCGTTGATGAAGATTGAGTTGATTAATAGACAAAGAAAAAGGGCAAAACGGTAATCAAACATAGATGTTGAATTTAAGAAATCAATAGCTGTTAATTTTTGGGTTTATTTTGGGTGTGTTTATATACCTTGAATGATATAGGGTTTCTTTATAGAACTATGTCTAGGAATAGGTATTTAACTAATTTTCTATTATCTTTATTACACATTTTGTCGAATATTGCATTTCCTTCAATTTTTATAATTTGGGTGACCTGTAACAGGTGCAACCAATTCTCACATCATATATTCAATGGACATAGCATGTGATTCTTCAAAGTGAAACCACGCATTAAGTTCAACATATGAATATACGTACTTTGATATTATGTTAAAATTAGAACATCTAATCCAATATCAATTGACCATCAGTAAAAAAGCTCATGAATATATTGTTGGGCAAGGCTTAGAATAGGCAACTAAGGGGAGAAACCCTAGCCGCACTCTGATCCTATTTCTCCTTGCTGACAACCAACCGAGAGGAAGCTAAGGGGGGGAGGTGGCCACTGCCCCTCCTCCCCTCCGCCCATCTTCCCCTTCCTCTCCTCATCTCCCCTTCTTTTTCTCCCATATTTTCCTTTCCTCTTATCCCCTCTTCTCCTCCCCTTCCCCTTCCTAGATAGTCTAGATTTGTTTGGATCTAGGTATGTTTGTATGTTTGTTTTGTTTGGTTATTTTTGCAGTGTTCCAGGTGACTGGTGTTGTCTTTGTCTCGGCGGCGGCGACAGTAGTGACGATGGATTGTGTCTCTCTTTGGGAGAGTTGTGATACCTGATGGCTGATGTATTGTCTCTGTTTTAACGGCGGCGGCAGCAGCGACGCTGGTGGTAGTTGTTGGGATGTCAGAGGTCTTTGTGTTAGGTTTTATTTTTGACTTGTTCTTTTATAGTAATGGTCCAAAGTGACCTGAATTGGACTCTCCTATTAGTCTATGACGTGTGTGGTACACTTTCCTCCCCTAAGATTTATCCCATAAGATTGTCCTAGGAAGATTTTAACGAAACCACTGTATTTTGTTGCTCTTTAAACGTCTGTTGTTTTATGAATAAATTCTCCTTCTCAAAAAATACTTAGAATTCTAAGACCTCAACAACAGTAGCCCATCTGATCAATAAAAAGACTCAGCAGCGCAAACAGACCTCAACAACCCAAATAAACAATAAATAACAAGGTTTTTGGTCGACAAAACTTCTTTCCATGAATACAAACAAAACAAATCATGTCATCTTCCTTCACAATTTGGTATTATGACGAAACAGTTACCCTCCAGGTTATGTTGCATGCCCATGCTTTTCGAAAGAGAATTTCTGACGATAATAAGTACCTTTGCAGCTTTGCTCAACCATCATGTGCTAATTTTATGTATGTTAGTATGAAAATTGTATTGTCATTTATTAGATTTTAGTATAAGTTGAAAATTAGTGTGTGAATATTGTTTATTAGAAGTTTTAGTGCAATACATTCAATTTCGGATTTTCGAAGTATGACTTGATCGATATGAGGAACTTAATTTCAAGTAAATCATGATATAATCATGCATTCATTATAGGATTATTAGTTGAAGTTATTTTCAATCAAGTATTTTCATGTTAATTTTTTTTTTAATAGAATTAGATTTTTTCTCTTGAGATCACTCTCCTAATTGAATTCTATTTTAATTTAAATTGAAATATTATCTTTTCCTATTATGACTTGCACATTGAAATCAACTCATACTTGATTGTTCTAATTAATTTGTTTAGGTAGATATTATTTTAAAAGATTAACTGTAGTGGAAATTATTTGCTGTTCTAACATCTTGCATTAGTTGGCGTCATCAAATAGCATCTAAATTTACTCAAAACTGATATTCATGTTTGAATAGTATTGTGGTCTTCTATTTTGGCGTCTTGGTCAAGAGACCCTATTGGATCAGGTTTGCGGGTCATAATTGAAGAAATAGTGGTCACTTGGGTTTCTCTCTTTTGAGAGAAAACCTGCCTTGAATAAGACGTGGTGTTTTGCTTTTCAAACACAGTTTTCGACATATTGGTTTTTCAATATATTGAATTTTTAAGAGAAAGTTGTTGTGAATATGTTTTAGATAAGTCATTAAGTATTATTTGTTTACTTAGTGATTTATCAAATTCTTTCATCATTTATATTGCATTCATATGTATGTTGGTGATTCATACGGTTGAGGGCACCAAGAATATGGCGGCGGTTTTCCTTCGACAAGTCTGAAGCAATCGTGATCAGTATTGCGTTCAACATAAGGAGTGTCGAAGATCATCCCGTGACAGAAGTTGAGTTACGAATAAGTCGGTAAACATTATTTAGAATGTGTATAAGATAAGTGTGTGAGTACTTCTTGTAATCATCGTTCTATAGTGGATTTGTGAGTCACGTAAATTTTCCCAACATGTGGGGTTTTATCACGTAAAATAATTATGTGCATATTCCTTTACTTTATGCTCAGCACGTTTCAGGATTGATATGGCTTATCAATCCTGCTACCGAAATTTATTTTTTGTTTACTATTTATAATTTTAAATTTCACACCCTCTCTAAACATTCTTAGTCATCTTACAAGTAATTTCAATTTCGTTTGATTGTAATTGAGACCAATATGCCAAATTTAGCAACTCTTTCTATGGGCCTAAAGTTCAAAGCAAGCAAGCAAGAAAGTTGCTAATGTATAACCGAATTTAATTTTGGCTTCCTGCTTACTCCAAAACCCATAAAGTTTTCATTTTGCAAGTCCAACAAGAACATTGGTCGAGCATTACTTCATGCACTGCCGAAAAATGGAAAAATATACGAAATTAAATCACCACCGAAACGAGTAAAATTCTTTTAACAGTTTAAGAATAGGTGAGAAAACCCACCTACACTTTCAAGTGAATTACGTATTGTCATTTTTATTTAATTTTTTCACAAAACAATATTTGATTGATTTAAAATACCGTTATAATGACATTTCTGTTGTGTGAAAGTTGTACTTTCTTGAGATTATGAATATGCTCATCTAAATGTCTACATCATGTACGTCATCGTTAACCAAGAAGAGAAAACTGATGCCCTCCATACCACGGCATGATGCATGATATTGTAAGTCCAAACACGTGCAACATCTAATATGTGTTGATCCCTTGCTTGCCCAAACAAACAAAGTTGAATTTCCTTGAAATATCGGACTTGTTTAAGACTGGCCATGGCATGGTTGTTCAACATTTTTTAAATTTATGAATTGCTAGTAGATAATACATATACATCACTCTATGTTAAGAAGAATGTTAAGGAAAGTCGTTCGAGCGTGGGTAGGCGATTGTCAACAGTAAATTTATGTAGATATCCCACAATTGTTCTATCGACAAGAAGGTCTTGGGTAGGGTTACTGTAGGAGGTAAGAAACTCGTAAGGGGTGATCTTGAGTGACGTCAAATGCATGGGTCACACCTCTTGTGAGTATGTTGCCCTAGGCAGCAACCCTATCCATGATTTTCTCATTGCGTATACACGCTGATTGATGTATTACAATCGCTCATGCGAGCGTGAATAAATGTTAGTTCGTGACATAACTCATTATGTATGTAATTCTGTTAACCCTACTAGAGTTTTTGCATTAGTCTTCATTTCTACAGTTGATTAGTGGACTAATCTGACCTAATGGCAACTTGCATTCGTGTGCTTAATATTATATTGGTTTATTATATCTTTGAGTTTGACACGCTTAATAATCGTCAATAACCCATATGCATATTCAATTCAAATATTGATTGTTTATTAAACCCTTTGTATCTGGATCATGATTAGAGGCCAGTCAATAGATGATGAATCAAATCTCTCATATTATGAGGGGTTCGTTAAGAAGTAGAGATTGTCTTTTGTTAGAATACGATTTGTACGACTGAAACAGGTCTTTGTATATCACTTAATAATTTCTCAATATAATTTTGACATGTTATGCATGCTAATTATATGCATTAATCATCTGATTTCGGAATAATTATTTTACATGAGAAATTATAAAATATTACGATAGTACGGTCATATAGTACATATTGTACACGTGTTATAATATACATATTTATCTTCTTGTTGGTCTATTTTTTATATTTATATTTGTCTTGGTCTTGGGAGTACCAGCAAATTCAACAATATGTTCCTCTAAGCTTGGATTAGAAACGAAGCCCGCCCTTTTCTAAAAGTAAAAGCCACCTTTCCAACTCAACACGACAACACGATTTTTCAATTAACGTGAAAGCAAGTGCTCTCTTCCATCACAAAAACAAACCAATTCCCTCACTTTCTCTATATAAATACACGACATATTTTTTCTACAAGAAGCACAACACAACACAAAGAACACTTCCAAACTCCCTCAAGAACACATCAATTCCCAAATGGGGTTTTTTTCAATCTCTTCCTGCAAGACAACCACCAAAAACAAAACTGTCAAAGACAAAACATTAACAGGAGCAGGCAATCTTATCAAGCTCCTCCCCACGGGCACCGTCTTCTTGTTCCAATTCCTCAATCCTGTCTTCACCAACAATGGCCACTGCTCCACCGTCAACAAATACCTAAGCGCCATTCTCATCGGCATTTCTGGTTTCTCTTGCTGTTTTGCTTCCTTCACTGATAGTTACACCGGCAGTGATGGACAAACCCACTATGCGCTTGTAACAGCTAAGGGTCTTTGGCCCTCAACAAATTCCAACTCTGTGGACTTGTCTGCTTATAAACTTAGGCTTGGGGACTTTGTGCATGCCTTCTTTTCCTTGATTGTGTTTGCAGTTGTATCACTTTTGGACACCAACAGTGTCCGGTGCTTCTATCCAGGGTTTGAGTCCACTGAGAAGGTTTTACTGCAGGTGTTGCCTACTGTCATCGGTGCAATTGCCAGTACTGTTTTCGTTGTGTTCCCTAATAATCGCCATGGAATTGGATACCCCTCCTCAAGTTCTGATTCTTCACAAGACTCAGAGAAATCCTGAAGGAATTGAAGTATCTATGCTTCTTGTTTAACAAGTCCTAAACAAGTACTAGTGTTTGCTCACGCAAGTTTATACTTTTCATTGTTTGTATAGTAGTTTGCCTAAGTTTGATTAATTTCTTCGGGATCGATCCCGTTGGAATGTATGTAACAAGTTTCTACCGTTTGCTAAAATTTCCATTTATGAATTATAAATTGATCTCAATTCTCAAGTACTTAAATAGGAAAGGCACACAATGTTTTATGCGATTGGATAAATATTGGACGTTGAAATTAACAACAAAAACTTAGAATACATAGCTGCAAAGGTCCATAGGTTTTCACACCTCCCCAATTAGTTCGAGGCTCAAAGGCTCACAGCCCCACACGTTTCTTATTGGTGCAGATTTTCATCTCCATGGAAAGTAATAAAAGTCCATTCAATATTGAATAAAATAAAATAAAACAAGGTCTACATGTGGAAAATAAAATCCATGCCATACATACCCTTACATTTTGCATCAAGCACAAACCAAAGCAGACTTCTAATAGTTTAGTTTACGTCTGTGGTCATCATACAAATTGCAACAAAGTCTAACAGTAACTCTAAACACATTCCTTCAAATTATAATACTTTGAACAAAATCCTTGCCACTAACAATACATTCTACAAGAAAATGAGTCTTCTGCATATTGCAGATCATACATAAAGTCAGAAACTGTTCCTTTTGTTTTGTTTGCAACAGTTGAGGAGTGTATACTAGCAATCCATACCATTTTCAGCGTAAATGATGCCAAAGGTATTATAATCTTACATCAGCAAACAATCCATCTAGAAGGTTAGAAGATGAATTCTCATTTCCATTCTCATCAAAGAAACCATTAGAAGCATGTTCTTTTCTACATTTTCGCTCTTCAATTACGGAATCTGCTGTTTCTGCACAAAAACTTCGTCTTGTCTGTTTTACAGGTTTCTCTGCCACAATAAACTTGTTCCCATCACGAGTTCTCTCAGGGAAGCCAGCCCAGACTGAAAGACAACCATGGGTGGGGAATTTCATAAGTCGTGCACAAGAAGGATAATTAAAGTTTTGCAAAATTACACTGACATGTGGTGGGGATAGTTCAAAAGAAAAGATTCTCTATTTTCGGTAGGGTGTTGGTTATCAGGAACTTAAAATCATTTTCTATTCAAGAGTGAAATAATCAATTTGGAAATAAAGGAATCGTTGCCTTGTTCAATACTAAATCACTTTCTATTCGTTGTCTTGTTAAAGTAAAAACAATTTTGGTCATTCAGGAAAGTTAAGTCATCTTATTGACTGATACTTGTTCTAATTTTCTGCTTAGTTAAGACTTCAAACTAAAGGCCTGTTAACTCCACTTTTCCCCTCACCAGGTGAAGTGACCCGATAAGACTCCAAGAATTTATATTGGGTGATGGAGAAAATTCATGATCATGAGGACCGGGGGGAGAAGAAGGAAGGGCACACAAACAGCCTAAGATGGATTCTAGAAGAAGGATAAATGATGTCTCATGATTGAACATAAAAAATGAAACTTAGGATGATAAAATTTACACACCAACTAAATGGCTGGCAAGACAATAACCAAAATAAGTCATACATCCAAATGTTGTTAATCTTTTTTGCTTATACAGTGAACCATCACATAAAAGAACATAAACCACATGGCAGTAAAAGAAGCGAAGAAACACAAAAGGCATGAGCTCATTTTTTATAGTTACCTCCAAACTGATGCAACACAATAGAAGCTGCCACCGTGACATTCAAGGAAGCGGTACCACCTCCATACTGTGGAATATACACAAAGAAGTCACATATCTCCAATTCTTTGGCAGAAAGGCCTGTTCCCTACAAATAACAAGCAGAAAAATATAAATGTATCACCCAATGGGGCTTATTTGCAAACGCCTAATGATTGCAAACTGAAGTTTAACTTCAACTCAAAACTGAAAAACAAAACATCAGATTGTCAAATTCCAGTAGAAAATCCCTCTCACAAACTACCAACACATATCAAACAAGCCCACCAATCAAATACCCAAGAATCCATTATTGAAAAGTAAATTACTTGACTGTCAAATAAATTCTCATTGAATCAATAATTACATAGCAAAGAACCCATATGGGCAATTGTGAAAAACGAAGATTACCTCATTGCCAAGAAGAAAAGCGGTGCTCTTGGTAAAAGGGTGGTGATTGACAGGCAGAGCATCATCAGTGATCTCAACGCCGCAAATATCACAATCTCTCTCCTAACCCACATACAGAAACGAAAAGAGAGTAAGCCCCATAGCCAGAAAAAGGGAAAGGAAGACGAAATCAAAGAGAAAGAGAGGACCTTGAGAAAGAGACGAGCGTCTTGGAGGGAGTGGAAGTGGCGAAAGCGAAGGTGCGAGGTGGAGCCATGGCTGCCGAAGGCGTTGAACTCTCTGCGGCCGACCAAGATGAGCTCAGAGACGCCGAAGGCGGTGGCGCTTCGGGCGAGTGTACCGACGTTGTGCCTCTTGGCTATGTTGTGCACCACCACATAGCTCTCTACCGCCATTTCCCTCTTTCCCTGATTTCAGTTCTTCAGACTCTCTCAGTCGCCGCCAAGTCCTACCATAACAAAACGTCGAAACCAACCCAAAACGACCTCGTTTTGAAGAAAAGGGTTCCATTTTATTACCTTTTGTTTTTTGAGCAAAAGGTGCTAAGAAAGAGGTCATTTTGTTTACTTTTCTCTTTTGAAATGGAAAATTATAATTTTGGTTATAATGTAGAATGTTCTTCTCGTAATAGAGAGAAGTGGCATTGCACTCATGTATTAGCTTTAGTGACAACTTTACTTGCTCTCTTTGATGTTTCAATAAAGAAATAGATCCAAAGAAACAAACCCTCAAGGGGAGGGGAAGTATCCATGAGTTTTTCTTCCTTATACAAGAGATATTGGGGAGGAGGGATTCGAACACAGTACCTCATATACATGATTAGCCGCTGTTAACTAATTGAGCTACAAGTCCTTTATATCCATCAGAGTTAAGAAAATTGAATTGTTTAGATTACGTCCTGTGTTACCCGTCTTTCTTCTATGGGCAGAGTGTGTGAGAGTGCAATGTGGAGCTCCTAAAGACACTATATAGTAACTATTGCTTATAGTAATTATGTATATATATGATCAATGCAAGAAGAGGAATGCAACTTGTGCAATTGTACCAAGTCACAAGTTGTTCAATATAACAAACAACTTATGCCAAATATTGAAGCTTAAGAATTATTCACATTTGCCTACTTTATTTGTTCCCTGTTTTGGTTTCTATAATGATCATGGCTTTGTATGAATTACAAGGAAACTGCATTTATTTACAATCGCACAGTCACCAACCATGCAATCTTTCTCAGACAGCAACTTGAGCTGCTGCTAGCCTAGCAATAGGTACCCTGCAAAAAGAACTTGGAATAAGGAATTTGATCTAGCCATAAAATTAGTCTAAGGAACTCAACTTACAGAAGACAAATGAAAGAAATGCAAACCTGAATGGAGAACACGAAACATAGTCTAGTCCCGCCTCTGCGAAAAATGCAACAGAAGAAGGTTCCCCACCATGCTCTCCACATATTCCAACCTGTTTGTTTGTAATCACCATCCAAAAATATCAGAAGAAGAATGGAATAACAAAAATCTTGTTAATATATGGCCATTATCCCTGTTAAGTTGACACTGCAATTTGTGATAAAATGCTTAATAGCTATGCATTGCCTGTTACCTTCAAGCTAGGCCTTGCAGCACGACCCTTTTCGGTGGCCATCTTGATGAGCTGCCCTACACCTCTTTGATCAAGTACCTGAAAGCAGTGCATTTGGACTGTTAGTGTCAAGAAATCAGTTTGAATTATTTTTCCTTCCCTTACAAGATTATTTACTCTGGTACTATCGAGGAAAGTGTCTGCAATGAAGCCTGTATCGACTCGCAGGAAATATGACTTACCTCAAATGGATCATTTTGAAGAAGGCCTTTGGACAGGTAAATGGGTAGAAACTTTCCCACATCATCTCTGCTGTATCCAAAGGTCATTTGTGTGAGATCGTTGGTCCCGAAGGAGAAGAACTCAGCTTCCTTCGCAATCTATGATGTTGATCAGCAGATTATGAACAATATGTTCTTCCTTTTACACTGTTAAGTATAAGTTTTAAAGGACAACAAGAAAGAAACATATCAACTTAGCCTACTTCATCTGCAACTAGAGCAGCTCTAGGGATCTCAATCATAGTGCCAACTTTATAGCTCAAGGTAGTACCCATCTCAGAGAACACTTTGTTTGCAACACTTCGAATTAGGCTCACTTGATGCCGTAGTTCCTGCATTACATTGACATGCAAAAATGTCAATGTTTTCATGAAGATGGAACTTTGCATGCTTATGAAAGGAGAAAGGGAGGAATAAGAATGCAGGATCATGCCTGAGGTGTTCCAACAAGGGGAACCATTATCTCAGGGAAAATTTTGACACCCTGGTTGCTCATTGAGACTGCAGCCTGAAAGATGGCACGAGCCTGCATTTCAGTGAGTTCTGGGTACGATATCCCTAGCCTGTTGACACACCAAAAGAACCCTTTTAATCAACAAAAAAATAGATGATCTTTCTACATGTCACAGTGAGATATCAAACTTTTACTATGGCCAATCGATTCAAAGTGTTAGGCAACTATGTTCATTATTATGTACATTCATCAAGTTGTTAAATTTATGCAGGGGAAAGCTTGTTTAACGAATGAAATCAAACATCAAATGCTGAATAGACAAGAAATGATGCCTGTGTCTGAAGCTACTGAACCAGGTGACTGAAGTTAATCAGTTACAAAACTTTCTGAGAACAAAAATTTGCGTATCTTCAGATAGAGAGCTCATATGGAAATTGAAGAGCCATCAAACCTGCAGCCTCGGAAACCAAGCATGGGGTTTACTTCTGATAATTTCTCAATTCTTGAGAAAACTTCATCCTCAGTCATACCAGTCTCTGCAGTTAGTTCGCCGACAATCTGGTCTAAGTCACCTTCTGGAAGAAATTCATGAAGTGGAGGATCTAACAGGCGGATTGTTACTGGAAGACCTGGAATTTCATAAATTTATCTAATAGCTAAGTTACAGCTACAAATTTATAGCAAAAGATAGACAAAATCTTAAACATATAGACTTAGAGCTTAACAATCCAATGTACTGAGATTCTAAGGCATTTTGAAAAATACCATCCATTGCACGAAAAATTCCTTCAAAGTCAGATCTTTGATATGGTAGTAAGAGGTTCAATGCTGCCTTCCTCTGTTCAGTTGTAGCCGCCATGATCATTCTTCTTACCGCCTTAATTCTGTCATCTGAAGCAAAGAACTGAAACACACCAAAAAAAAAAGAGAGAGAAAACCAAAAGAGCTCCATAACCAGACATCATTGTTAACATCACATAGCATTGCAAGCAAGCAAGCAAAACTACAACATTGATAAGACTTGCAACAAGCCATAGAACATCACACATTCAGCAAAACATTTGTAGCAACTAAAACTTATTTTGATAGGAGCAATGGTTACCATGTGCTCTGTCCTGCATAGTCCAATCCCTTGGGCACCATTATTTCTTGCTGTGAGTGCATCTTCAGGCGTGTCAGCGTTTGCCATAACCTGTTACAGAATTACAACAAATATTTTGAGATGAACCCAATTGGTACTGGTCCAAATGAAAAATATATAGCAAGAAAATATGGCACCTTGAGGCGCCTGACTTTATCAGCCCAAGACATAAAGGTTTCCAAATCACCACTTAAAGCCGGAGGAGAAAGTGGCTGTTTTCCCAATATGACTTCACCTGTGGATCCATTGAGTGAAAGCCATTCTCCTTCGTTAATGACCGTGTTCCCGATCACAGCCACCTGTATCATCAATGAACAACCACCATTTATGCCATTTTCTCTTTAAACTTTACTGCAACAGATGTTGTTTACAAAAGGAAAACTATTAAAACCACCTTCTCAGTGTCATTGACTCTGATGTCAGAGCAGCCAGAAACACAACATTTACCCCATCCCCGGGCCACAACAGCTGCATGAGATGTCATGCCACCTCTAGCTGTCAAGATCCCAGCAGCTGCATGCATACCTCCAACATCTTCTGGACTGGTTTCTGTCCTTACCTATAGTTATAACAGTTCTCAATCATGAAACCCAAAAATGACTCCAATATTTGAATAACATATCAAGATCAATTCCACATCCCTTGATGTATTATTGTATCTGTTCATTTAAGCCATCACTATGGATTTATCAAGAAGAGTTGGTATAAACTTTCTGTGTGGCTTGAACCAAATTATCATCTAGGGAAGAAAAAGAGTTGTAAGAGAGAGATGAACTTAAATATTAGTTTACCAAGATGACACTCTTTCCTTGTGAATGCCATGTTTCAGCATCATCAGCACTAAACACGACTGTCCCTACTGCTGCTCCTGGAGATGCAGGCAAGCCAGTGGCAATCACTTTGTCTTTGTAAGCTGTTGGATCCTCAAACTGACAAGAAAAAATTATACATAAGGAAGTCATAAACTATGAATGTGGATACATTAACAAATGCATATGCATGTCAAAGGGCATATTATACCAAACTACAAATTTGCCAATGATATGTTGTGAACCTATAGGCAGATATATTCATTATTACTAAACAATATAACATTCACTTTTCTCTCTGCCCCCACCCCACCTCCCCCTCCCCCTCCCCCTCCTCTTTGTTAGAAATGAGAATAAATACCTGTGGGTGAAGAAGTTGGTCAAGGTGCTGTGGTTCCACCATCTTGATTGCAGCGTGCTGATCCACAAGCCCTTCATTAGTCATGTCTACAGCTATCTTAACCGCACCTTTACCAGTACGCTTTCCAGCGCGGCATTGTAACATCCACAACCTATTTTCTTGGACTGTGAACTCGATGTCCTGTGTTCCAGGTTTTAAGGATACAAAATTGAACCAAGAACAATATGTTCCCATAAATTAAAATATGTGTATGTAATACTGATTGGAAAATCATATATGGAAATGATAACTTTTACCATCATATCTTTGTAATGTTTTTCCAGAATTTCACAGTTCTCCACAAGCTCCTTGTAAGCTTCTGGCATACAACTTTTCATAGTATCCAAGTCTTCTGGTGTCCTAATACCGGCAACTACATCTTCTCCCTATTCAAAGCCATTCTTGAGCTACTCTCATAAAACCATAACCAAATACTACTATCGGCTTAGAAAGAGAAGTTTGGTCAAAAGCAAGATAGAGATAAAGCTTAATAGTGGCATAAAAAACCTGAGCATTGATTAGAAACTCGCCATAAAGCTTCCTTTCACCAGTGCTGGGATTCCTAGTGAATAGAACACCTGTCCCTGAAGTGTTTCCCATGTTCCCAAAAACCATGCATTGAATGTTAACTGCAGTTCCCTTTAAACCGGTTATCTGATTGATGCTCCGGTACTTGTTGGCCCTTGGGCTGTCCCAAGAATCAAAAACTGCTTTAACAGCCAAAAGTAGCTGTTGTTTTGGATCTGCAGATATACATGGCAAAAGGACATGTTAACATACAGAACTGTACTAGGAAAGAGGTGGAACATATGAAGAAGTTGTTGGTGTTTTAATTGGTACCTGAAGGGAATTTTTCACCCTTAGTTTCCAGATAGACATTTTTGTACTGTTCTACCAGCTCTTTAAGATCAGAGGTTGTTAGCTCTGTATCAAGTTCAACTCCTTTTATAGTTTTTAATTTCTCCAACTTCTCCTCAAATGATGAGTGTGGGATGCCCATAACCTTCAAATGGAAAACGAATGACTCCCAATAAATTCAGATTGCATCTTGAATTCAGAGAAGAAAAAGTGTCTTTATCATGCCATATTGAGAAAAATACAAGTTTGGACACATATTATGTTGATCAAATGCTGCTAGTTTGACGGCTAGCTTCAGACATTTTTTAGTGCTTAAAACAGAGAGAATGAGCAGATGGTTGATAAGCACCGAAGGTCAATTAACATACATCAAAAACTATGAAATGCATTATCAATAAAACCACTTACAACATCGCCAAACATATCTAGAAAACGTCGGTACGAGTCATAAGCAAAGCGCTCTCCACTTTTTGCAGCCAAACCAGCAACCACCTCATCATTGAGTCCAAGGTTGAGGACAGTGTCCATCATGCCAGGCATGGAAATCTACGTATACAGTGTGAAAATCAGTTGGTTCATGAAATAAATTAGTTCTTGTTGAACAGACTGAGGTTGAGTGTGACATTATTTAGAATAAGTGCTTCTCCATATGTAAAATGTCATATACTTTCTGGGAGAGCCTAACTAATGGTGGCATCAAGATAAGCTGTAATTCCTTGCTGGTGAGTTTCTAATGTTTATGAAGATTTAAAAGTTAAACAAGCCAAGAAAAAATTGGAATTGAAAGAACTCTTACCGCAGCACCAGAGCGAACAGAAAGGAGGAGAGGCTTGGAAGGGTCCCCAAGAATAGCACCCATGTCCTTCTGCACACTATCCAAGCCTTCTAATATCTCCTCCCACAAACCTTTTGGTAACTCCTTGCCATTCTCCTGATACTCTTGGCATGCTTCTGTTGATATAGTAAGTCCAGGAGGGACGGATAGCCCAATGCTAGCCATTTCTGCCAGGTTTGCACCTTTCCCTCCCAACTACAATGCACAGGCATAATGAACACAGCTATCAGATTGTATGATTAAGTTTAAAACTTGCAGCCCAGGTTGATCATTAAATTCTATTAACATTTGGACTATGAGACTTACTTGAACATGGAAATTAACGGATAGGTTCAAATTGAACGATTCCATTAAAACGACAAACTTATGCTCCACTGAGATAAAAAGTAAAACTCCTCATTCAAAAACTGGGCCCTATAAAAAATGGTAGCATTTCCATTTCTCTTACTGGTCAATTAATTTGGTGTCCAACTAATACATGCCCTTAACTTGAATCAGATCTCATGGTTTCTTTTTCATATGGAAAGTAAAGTAAAGCTTACCAATGACTTCATGCCCTTGTTGCCTTCACTCTTTCCTTTTCCAAAAGTAAATACTCTCTGTATAAACACAAGAGAAAAAGGCTTTCAGGGAACCTGCTATGTAACAGATTACATATCATTATAATACCATGTCAAAACTAGAGAGCACAATATGAGTACCTTTTTGGTTGTGGGTGTAGTTGAATCTGCAACTGGGGATAGAATGGCTTTTGCTTTGTTGTGCCCTGGCTCATACTTGTTGGGGTTTGGGTTTGTGATCCCATTTACTATATGCATACTCTGTCGGCTATGGCGTGCGTGGCCAACTCGACCAGGCCAGTTGAGGCCATGGAAGGAAGGGTTTTCATGTCTAGCAAGATCAAATTGATCCACATATTTCCCCTTGAACAACCTCTGCCTATAAACCTCTGGTGCAGTCCTTATGATGCCTTTCACTGTGGATGACATTTCCTATACCCCTTGCTTCAAAAACCCAAGTGTTACAATGTACAGTCCTCAGCCCTGTCACTTGCAACATGCATACAAATTATGCAATCATGTTTAACTGATCAGTAAAACAAACTTCCAAGCAATATATGATACTGGAATCTTAATACAAATTATATGCTAAATTGATTATAAGAAAGAGAGAGAGAGAGAGAGAGAGAGAGAGAGAGAGATGGTTATATGTAGAAGGTATATTTGATAGGAAGAAACCATAACCAACAAGGAGCAAAACAGAATTCAAGATCATTTGATTGCAAACTTGTTGAGATGGTGATCAAATATGTGGTGTGCATATTTCATACCTGCAGAAGACTGAGGTGCTTTTTTTGATCAGAAGATGGAGGTATTAGCTGGGTCTTCAGGCCCTGATGAGCTTCTTCCGCAAACCAAAAATGGCGGTCGGTGCCTTCTCTGTTTTGTCTGTAATGCTGTGATGAGTAGTGACATGAGTGGACCAAATTACAGTTATATAGCGCTAAGTCTTGCTTCTAACTGAACTTTGAACCCCTTCACTTTGATTCATAATTTACAAAATGGCAAGAAACAACGGCTGACAAGTGGCATATGTTGATGACATGTCACATAACGATTGGCTAGCCATTGTAATTAGTATGTTTAATGTTAGGGAACTGATTTTCCACTCCTTTATTGTCCACGTACACTCCTATTTTGTCATAGTAAAAATTATTAAAAAAACAAAATAGAGTGTAAGTGATCAAATGAAAGTGGGAAAATCATCACCCTAACGTTAATCACTTGTTTATTTACATAGGATGAGTATTTGAATTATTCTGCATTCTGAAGAGCTCTTTTTGTTGATGATCATTAATTTTTTTCTCATCATTAATTTGTTTTATAATAATTGGTGGCACCTTTAAGAAGAATAATAATAGTGGCAAATAAAAAAGGATTAATCCCTGGAAAAATAAAATAAAATAAAATAGTAAGGGTTAATATTATCTAGAAAAGTAATATGAAAATATGGCACACATTTTAATAACCATATCTTCTTTTTTTCTTTTCTTCTTTTTTTTTTCTTTTTTTTTTCTGAGAACTTCAATAACCGTATCTTTTAAGAGAAAGATGATTGGAGGTTATTTTGGGTATTTCAAGTCAGCAGATAAAGGGCTGAAAAAAAGGAGGGAAAAGTCTGTTATTATGGTTGATGCTGTCTTGCTGAGGGCTGATGATGACTTGGCAAACTCCTGCGTCCAAGCTGTTATAATATAATTTCTTACTCAAAAAAGGGCGGCACATTACACTGGGGCCCGTCACTCCTTCACCAGAATAAAATATGAGTCCAAAGAGCTCGTGCCACGTGGCTCGCTGGTGGACAATCATCACCATGGAATCCTGCTCTCTCTTTTCTTATCCACATATATATGCACTCCCCTCCCAATCAAATTCTCCTTCAAATTATCAAAATTAAAAATAAAAAAAGGAGGAAAAGAGGCATTCTTTAAAATGTAACACTCTTTGAGGTATAAAAACAAAAGGGGAAGATGTATATGAAGGTATTATGTTTGTGTTGTCGCACTACCGATTCATAATTCATTTCCGACTCATTTATAATCGTGTTGTGTTTTTGTTCACTATCGATTCATTTCCAACTCACATATAATCAGTATTGCGTTCAGGTTGAAAACAGGAGCTATGAACAAGAATTTATCTTTTCAAATATGTATATGTATAACTTCAGTTGCTAACTTCTTGTTTTTTTTTTGGGTTTGGTACAAGATTCTTCAAATAATTTAATCGAATATGTGAGAACAAAATTTAGAGCTATCAGCATATAGCCCTGTAGATTTCAAACTAGTACATTGTTGAGAAAATGATGTGTAAATTGTCAAACCACCCAGAGGATCAAACCTCAGAATACAAGGCAACTTAACTGTCAAAACTCCCAGAGGGAGTGATCCAAATGCATTTATTCAGTTCATAGGCATCCCACAATCTTTATTCAGAACACTCCACTCGATTCTAGGAACTTTACTAAGAACGAGCATAACGTACAGAAATCCGCCACTGTATGGGGCTCCTACAAGAAGGGCAATCCTTCATACCCTGTTTCTCATGGAGCTCGTTGCATGTTCTGCAAACCACTTGGTGCGCACATGGGAGGAACACCACAGACATCTCCTCTGAAAGGCACATCACACACTCCCGTTCCCGTTTCACCCCTCCTGTCTCAGAGTAGTCATGAAAATCCTTCACTACTTCTGAGATATAAGGCGTCCGGGACCCCTTTTGATCTATGCCATTTTCGATGTCTGTTACTTTGCTGGCATAGCTTCCATCAATGCCCCTCCGAAGCGCAGCAATCTTTGAAGAATCACTCTTGAGTCTCAATTGGGAGATTTCTTTTTCGAGCTTCTGAATATCATCTTTGTACTTCTGCAGGTTGTTCTCTGCTTTCAGTTTGATCATATCCTCCTTGGATTTTGTTGAAGCCTCAATTTGTTCTCTTTCTTTTCTTACTGAACTGGCCTGCTCAAGTAGTTCGTCTTTTGATGTCTCCTCCTGCTGCCATCTAGCCTGCGACATACTTTCCCTTTTAGTGAGAAGAAGCTCAGAACTAAAACCTATTAAAGAAAGTAGGAAGGAAAATAGTGTAAAACGAACAACAGAACATTTTCAAGATTTTATCAGAATGAGTTGTACAACAACGCTATTGACATGCTCTTTCTCAAAGTTCATACCATCAACCCATCCATGTGTGACTGAAAATTTTAAGGTACAAAATTGTTCGTTTGCACATGTGCCCAGTGTGTATGAATATATGATAACGATAAGCTCCAAAAGGAGAAAGCAAACTGAGTATAAATAGCTTGATCTAAATAGCAAAAGTACAACACGACTGAATCGTCTTCATTACATCACATGCAGTACCATTTAATTTGAAACGACTGCAAAATGTGCCATCCCAAAGAAATAGCATGTTATACACATAAGACATGAAAATGGCACAGTAGTCTGGGTCAAAGGGATATATGATAGCAGACAATTTTAGACTCATTTGCAAAATCCTATGCAACCACCTGATTTATGTTTTTAACATCCCCCTCTATAATTTAATTTATATATCCCAATGCATTAATTGTCAATTTGGAGAACTTGGAAATAAAGTATTTAAAACACACCTCCAATTGTTCCTGGAGATCTTTGGCTTGCTCTACTTCCTGTAGCAGCTGTTTGAACTTGCGTTTTTCAATCACAAGTTCTTCATTGAGCAACACTTTCTGCTTCTCCCATGACTGAATCTTCATCAGTGTCTTCTTCTCCCTCTTTGATACCTCCTGGCAGCTTGCAGCTGACTCTGCAGCACGTACTTTAGCAGCCTCCATCTCCTGCCTCAAAGCAGCATTCTCCACCTCAAGCCTCCGGACGGCAGAATTTGCTCGTTCAACCTGGCCACTAGCCTTGCACAAAGCATTTTCCATCTCAGAAAGCTTCTTCATGGTGTTTTCCTCTAGAGTTTGCTTCTCTTTCTTTAGCCGTTCAACTTCTTCTTTTTCTTGCCTCAATGACTTAAGTTCAGCCTTGTCCTTACTCAACCTACGAGCAGCCTGCATAACCTTCTGATTGGCCCACTCTGTCCACTCTTGGAGCTGATTTTGTAGGTCTCGCACCCTTGGAACCAACTTCAAAATCATTTCATCTTTCTTGTCCCGAGGGACCCACTGCCCCGAGGACTTATCATATGGTATTCCAGAAAAAATAGAATTAGTTGCATCAGACTTACAGCTAAGGGACACTGAACTGGAGTTGTTTTTTGTAGGCAGAGAGAGAGAAAGCTCAGTATCAGCAACTGATAATGCAGGTGGAGTATTGGCTACAGGTAATGGCGTTGAAGTATTGACAGCAGGTAATGCTGTTGTAGTATTGACAGCAGGTAATGCTGTTGAAGTACTGACAGCAGGTAGTGGATTTGAAGTATTGACAGCAGGTAATATGGATGGGACATTGTTCTGTGGTAAAACAGAAGCAGTATTGTCAGCATCCAGGTTAAATGCTCTAGGTGAAGAAGGTCCAGCATTGGAAGAAAGGTTGTGGTTTCCATTTTCTTGAGGCACATCAACTCCCATAGCCTTGCTTATCTTCAAGGAAGCGTTCTTTAAATTGACAGCGGTAGAGTCTGACACAGACTTCAGTTTCTTATCCAAGATTAAACCACCCAAACCACTCAGCTTCCCTGCTCTTGAAGATCCCTTACATCCATAAGTCCGGTAATTTTTCTCCAAATGAAGTGGCTTCTGCCGAAGCATGTATTCTCTCTTGGCACTAACAGAATGGACCTTTCTACTACCTAAAAGTTTTTCCTCTACTGCAGAAGATTGAGATGTTCCAGAAACACCAAAAGATTTATCCCCGTTATGCGATGTGGAATTTGTGATCTCTTTCTCAGAGAATGATCCACTTTGAACAAGGGAATTTTTTGGTTTAGCTATGTTGGGAACCCCTCCTGCAATGGCAGGTGTCTCGTACTGTGAACTATGAGAACCAGGAATTAAAGGAACTGGCTTAGAAGGGCTCAGAAGATTCAGTTCAACACTTTTGGCTTCTATTTTTGACTGGGGTTGATTCGGCGTGGAGGAACTTCCGTTTGAAGCGCCATCACTCATGAAACTATTCAAGGGATCACCATCCATTGCACAAGCATGAGAGACATTCATGTCACAAATCAACAAGCACCACATTGCATCACCCATACTGAAGAAAGGCCTCACCTCTCGAAGAACGCAGACTAGTTCTGCCAATATGTACTTCTCCAGCTGCTGTAGATCTTCAAAACAGTGCTCCCTCGAAGGATCAATTTCTTGGCCACTTCTAAGAAAATTTAAAGTATTATCCACTATATTAGACACAGTGTCTTTACACCCATAACAAAGGCCAGACCGCAAAACAGCCTTTGTAGCAACTTCTTCTGCATAACCACAGGCAACAATCTTTTTTATTGCACTCTTGAAAATTGTGTCCAAATTGCTTAGAACAAGTTCTTCGAGTTGGGTTTCTGTGAGGTCACTCCAATCGGCATCTTGGAACTCATCTGCCTCTAATTCCTCTCTGGGCCGGCTTGGCCCAACCTCAGATGAACCTACAGTACTAGACAATCCGAGGTCAAGTTTCAACCCATCAGAATGGTCTTTATTAACAGTACACAGGTCACAGACGCCGATTTGTCCATGACCTTGCGTGATTTCAAACTTTTCAGCTGAAAATTCATAACTTGTGCATTCAGTTTGAGGTAAAGGAATTATCTTATTCGGGTCACCTAAAGGCGGATCAGCCCGGAATTTCCTCTTATTCCTACTTCCCTTTTCTTGAACAGTTATTGAGGGAGATACTTGGGTGCTACAACTACTAGTGCCCTTGGCGACCATTGATGCCATTTCAGCTGCATAAAACAATCTATTTCAATATATACATATCAATATGCATCAAGTATCATCTATCAGTTCCTAATGCCATACCAAAATACCAATTGATAATTTCTACCAAAACTGCAATCAAACAACAAATTACAAATATCAACATTGATAACTGCAATCAAGAATCCAGCTCACAAGATCATCTACTGGTCAATCAAAATAAACCAATTAAAACCAGATTACTAAAAGCATATTGCGTTCAACAAGGACTGGACCAACACATATAAATCTCAGTATCTGAATTAAAGGTTGCCAACATTTTGGAACCAAAATCAATCAAAACACATCAATCAAAGATATAGAAAAGACTACCCAGAAGCAAAAACTGAACAATCAATCCGTTTGAAACATACCCACTTGATTACACATGATAATTATGAGCTAGCAATGTGAAACTCGATAGAAATCTAAAATCAAAACCAACCCATTAGATCAAAACAAGAATCAAAGAAAAAAATTCAAGAATCTGGTAAGTGGGTGTTCATGTAATTAAAGATCCCCAATACAAATATAAAAATTTGAGGTTCATAATCAGAGAATAGACGATCGAGACGCACCCGATTCCAGCTATTGTTCGAGCAATCAAAGGTACGACCAGTCTCAGAACATCAGAGAATCAGAAAGAGAATTTATAGTTGTTTTATTTTCTTATTTTCTTAATTATTAGTCTAAAGAGAAATAGAGAATTGAACGTCTGTCTCTCTCAAAAGCTTTGGGTGTAATTTTAATTCTTTTTGTTTTTATTTTTATTTTTCCTGATAACCAGACCAAGTAACCAAGGTTAATTGAATTTGCCTTTTCTATACTAACCATGGTTAATAAAGATTACCCACCTACTCATATACATGAGTTATTTCATAATAAATATCAATTTCAACAATAATAAAATTGTCTACACTAATGATTCAACATAAACAATTTCTTGGGCCAAAAGAAAGAAAATGTTACAATTAATATCACGAATTTTACTATATTTTTTGAAATATTAAGTTTGATAATCCATGAGTTTGTGTACAATATATATATATATATATATTTTGGGTAAAAATATTCTTCTTTTTGTATATGGTGATTTTTGAGAAAATCCTAAGGCATCATTTACATTTGTATGTCTTTTATTTGAAAGTTGAGAAGTTTTTCTGTCTATTTTGAAAAAGCTTTGACTTTTTCTAAAAGTGAAAGTTTTTTTGTGGCTAAAACCTAAATTTACTTAGAATTAATTACTTAAATCTACAATGAAACGAATTATCATGTTACCATCTTATCGAAGAAATGACATATCATAATTCGGATTATATGCACTAGGTACATAACACAATGTATGCAAAGTGCCAAAGTATGGGTTTTTTTTTTCTTTTCAGTTTGTTTACTACTTGCATTCGTTCATTACATGTGCAATATGTGCATGTCAAGGATACGAGAGAAACTCTCATATAATAGGGATAACACTTTTTGTTATTCTTAACCAATAATGCAATGACATTTAGGATAACTTTTTCATGTGTCATTACATTATTGATCGAGAATAGCAAAATAGTGTTATCTCCCGTTACATGTAAGTTTTTTTGCAAGGATACACATCATATATGTAATGTATTCCCATCGCATATACAATATATGACATGTGTATAGATGAGTTACGCTTGCAACATGCTCTACAGTTTTTCTCGTCATTTTAAAACTAATTCTTTTTTTTTTTTAGTACAAGTGATTTGAGGAGGGAGGTTTACACAAATATTCAATGAGTGTTGGGGGGTTTCGAACTTCTACCCACATAAGTAAAGGTAGAAAAATTCAACCAAACTACACCCCACTTACTTAAAATTGATGTAATGATTAATTTCTTTTCAACATTCTATTTCATATTTCTTCTTTTAACACATACTTTCCATTGATTCGAAATAATTATAAAATATCTCATCATTTACCTTTTCTTTATGGTAAAACAAAATATCTCACATTTTCTCCTCGAATTATTATTATTATTATTATTATTTCTGGTTTCCAAAAGAATGTTGTTATGTTGCCTTGGACGGTTTCAATGTTAGGGAAATTCAAGATTTATATATTTTGGTAAAGCCCATAACTTCAATGAGGGGTCTATAAAATGTAATTGCCAAATTGGCATATGCAAATTTGGAAAGAAAAACAATAGAAATAAATAAAAGAAGGTGAGATATGGACCATATGGTTTCTTTGGTTGGGAAGTTAGGAAAGCTAGGTCTAGAACCCTATACTCTTGGTGGCTATTAGGCTAATGTGGGGGGATGAAGTGATGCCACATACAAAGTGAAGCAAGCACCTAACCTTCCAAAAAGGTTCAGTCTTTTTCATTTACCAAATATTTAGTAATTTTTCATAAAATCATTTTTTATTGTATAAAAATAAAAAAAAATAAAAAAAACTATTTAATAATAAATTGTAATTTTTCATAAAATCAGTGGTATTAATATTTGGTGGGTAATTTAGGGCTTGGTTTGGTAGAAGCCAAAAATGAACCAACCCCTAACCCAACCGAACCCAGAAGGCAGCGACCAGTCACAGCAGCCACCACCTCCTCTTCACACAGAAGTAGAAGATGATGATGAGAATGTAAAACAACTCAAAGATTGCTCTGTTATCTACCTATCCTTACAGGTAATATTTCCCAATTTTCTATTGAATTTTAAATTCCAAAACCCTAAACCCTGAAAATCATGAAAAACCCCATCTGATCTGTGGTTTGCAGGATTGCCTTGTTAAGACTGACAGGAATTGGAAATCTTGTCAAGTGGGTATGCATTTTTGTTCTCACTCTTTTTTCTCTTTCAGTTTTCCTTTTCCTGGGTTTTGCTCTTTTTTCATTTGGTGTTCCTGTAGGCTTGTATTTTGGTGTTACCTATTTATTTATTTATTTATTTTTTTCTGTGAACAACATTTCATCAGAAGTCCAGGCCTTGAAGGCATGCAATGAGAGGAGGAATAATGGCAGGGGAAAGTGAGATCATAGCAAAGATGAGCTTCAATTAGGATTTCTAATATGTATGAATTTTTTTTATTTTTTATGAACTAATATGTATGATTTTTGGGATTATTTGACTGAATCTTTAAATGAAATGGTGACCATTTCTTGGTTGTTTTGCATACAATTTCTTGTAACCAAAACCCACAAGTTATGTTTCTCTTCTCTCCACAAGTCATCAACTGCATTTTGTTCTAGAATAAAGCAGAGTTATAAAGAAGCCTTTCTCTGTTTTTGCTGAGAAACAGAAGCAGAGATGCTTTGGAATTAGACAGCCTTTACACAGAAGTAATGCAGAATTCTCAGGAGGAACCTAAGTTGAAACGTCAATAATGAGAATCCCTTTCATCTGAAAGATAATCCGGCCGAAAAAAGAAGAAGAAAAATATCGTTGAGCAAAAGGAGATGGTAACGGTAACCATCAGCTTGATTCAGGAAACAGAAAATGATATGATAGCCAAAAGATGGGCACAAAGAAATAAATAGATATATGAACTGTGGTAGACTTGTGGAATTCTGGCGCTAGATCCTCTTCCAAAGCAGGTCGACCTTGGCATTTTGTTTTGACGAAACAAACAAGTCATCATCTGCATTTTGTTCTATAGAAGCAGAGTTACTGTCTGATGGCTAAACAACAAAAAGATTAGGTTTCTGTGTTTGCTGATCATGAGGAACAGAAGCTGAGTTGCTTTGGCATTCCGACAACCTTTTCACACGAGTAATTGAAGAACTCCTAGCAGGAACTTGTGTCGAAACATTGTTGACACATTGGGAACCCTAAGCCTCTGAAACATAACCCAACTGCTCACCGCACATAGTGCATGCAGTCTCAATTGTCGGAATCAATTTAAGCTGAAAAGGAGAAATCTTGTTGAGCAAAGGAGATGGTAACAATAACCATGAGCCAGATTTAAGAAGATAGATGGATATATGAGCTACGAAAACTTACTTCATAACGATAACTCCCTTCAGCAAGCAGCTTGTCAGATTTCTTACCATCTTGAATGTTACTGCCTCGAACCCTTCATCTCAAACAGTAATCATGCCAAAAATCAGTTGACATAGTTAACCAGTGTCTCAGTACCCTCCCCAGAGGTTCAACTTCAAACATCCAGGTATTGTACCAATTCATAGTTAATGACATGCTTAAACAAACTCAAAATCTATCAGAGTGACAGCTCTGAGGGGGTCACTCCTAAGTCCATAGGCCATTGATCATAGTGTTAGCCACTGACGAGAAAATTTCCTGAATAACTATATACCTTGTAGCAGTAAATAGTAGGCGTTGAACTTGTTAGGTCTTGTGTAAGTTCATATGAAGGAGCTTTAACACGGTTCGATGATGACATGCTAACCTAAACGAAACAAAACGGCTCTGTAATGCTCTGCTTCCTCAAAATTCTTCAAGATGTGTTTTGAGTATCAATATAGCATGAAGGAGATAATTCAATAAACGAAACAAGAAGGCTCTATAACGCTAAGCATTGCAGCAAGACACACTCTGTACTTACAAGCTGAACTCATATTTAACCAAAGAAAGTCTGATACCACTTGATTTTGGTGAGAAAGAAAGCCAACCGTAACGCAACCATAAAAAACTGAACAAGCCTACATATTTTACAAAATTCGGGCTTAAGTTTAGGCTCTATGACACACAACACCACCACATCCTCAAACCTGATGAGAAGTTGAGATTGTACACCATTATTTTCCATGCTTTCTTATGCAATATTAAGGGAGGTAAGCAGAACTCAGGATGGAAAATATTTCTGCATGAATGCAATACAGAACAACAACTTACACAAATAAAAGGAAAAGCTAAACTAATAACATAGAAGTGCAACCATATATTCTGCATGTATATCTTTGAAGTATAATTTTGATACCTTTTCACCTCCTCTTCTTTAAAAACTTTGGAGAGTGGAACAAAGCATGCACTGTAAGAAGTTGCATCAAACGCTGACCCAGTCGGAGTAATTTGAGATTTCCCGAGACTCTTTACCTCTTGATTATCAAAAACCACATCCCGACCGTTGAACGCCATGAGGATTTGCCCATCAATCAAAATCATAACTGGTTCAGTGTAGTGACAGGACACATCTTTCATGTACAAGTCTTCAATAACAAGAATCTTGTTCCAAGATTCTTGGACACCGTAATCTTTCATAACCCACATGTCAAGTTCCCTGGAAGCACAACCACCAAACACACATAAAACAAGACAACCTCCTAAAACTCCCAACTTTAAAAGATCATGAAATTCTCTCTTTACTCTTCCATAGTTGCTAGTCAAGGGTAGTGATCGAAATTGCTCGGTTTCAAAGCTGAAAGAATGTATGCATTCAGCACTTTCAACAGCAAGGGAGACCCAATGAAGAGCTTCATGGAAAAGGGCACTGAAGGGAAACTTAAGTAAGTCACTAGGAGCATTTCCAATGCTTCTCCAAACTCCCGTTCCTATGGTGTATACAGTATATCTCAACCTCAAGGTAGTCGATTGAGCGACACTCTGGGTCGACCATCGGATAAAAGGATTGCAACACCTTGTACTGATTCGTCTCGACGCTAAAACCAAATCCATCAAGAGGGGCCCTGCACCTGCCCTTGTAATTAGGTGGGATGGTGATGAACTCACCCAAAATTGGATTGCACACATACAAAGGGTCATCTCTACTTTCTCCAGACAGACAAAGTAAACCATTACAAGAGTTTACCATACGAAATTCTAAAATGGGTAGGCTGGTTTTGGGAGCAAATGCAAACCTCATTTTCTTGAGCCTCATATCAGAACCAGAAAATTCTACTATCTGGGTGAATTTTATTTTCCTTGAATTTTTTACGAAGGAATGGCTCTTGATCAAGATGCCAAGAGGTAACCTTGAGGCTTGGAGATGAGCAAATTGAGGGTCAGAAATAATATAAAGCCAATCTTTGCAAACGCGCCTGCAGTTGAAGAGGGTTTTTATGGACAGCCTTGAGAGAATTTCCATGACCATAGCCAGAGGAAAGCTGTTGGAATTTGGAGGGATCTAGATTTGCTACCATCTTCCTCTGTTTCATTTTGCGGGTTTCCATAGTTTCTCCTCAGCCTATAGACGGGGACTGGGATGGGGTTTAAATTTCCGGTGGAAGGAATACCGGCGAGCTCAAAAAAGCGTTTGTGTTTCTTGCTGCTTTTATAGGAAGGATGGAACCGCAGTTGCTAATGGAAGAGGTTTTGGCGGGAAACTTTTGCCTTAATTCATTCGAAAATATTATTTTTATAATTAAAGTAAATTTGTTAAAATAACAAATTTTTATTAATTTTGTACATGTGGCTCCTACTTGGCATGCCACATGAACGAGTTTAACAGTAAGATGCGAAAAGTGAATTTTGGGAACAAGGTTTTTTTTTTTTTTTTTGGGTTGCGAAAGTTAGGAAGGAAAATGAGTTTTTTTTTTTTTTTTTTCCAAACAATGAGATAATATTATTAAAGACGAATAGTAAGGTTTACATCACAAGCAAAAATATCAAAAATCCACTCAGGTCATAAATCACTCCAAGTATGAATTCCGCCAAATACAGACACAAAGGCCGCAATTTTATGCGCTGCATTGTTACAATGACGATGGGTATACAGGAAAACGCAATGCTGAAATTGCCCCACCAACTACTTTATGTCAAAAATAATGATTTCCACAGCAATTTCAATTTTCTCTCACACACCAAATGTTATAGAGATCCAAACATGAAATTACCGATCTTCAAATTAAGGCCATTTTTCACTCGGCTAAACCCCATTAACAAATTTATGAAACAAGTTGAGTCAAAGTAACTTTTGGACGACATAGTGGGATTGAGACATCATTCGAGTTACACTAGACTAATTAAGTCTAAACTTAATGATGATTTTAAGTAGATTGCTTTGAGCATTATTGAATTAGACAATCCGATAACAATATTATGGGAGCAATAATATTGAATAAGACAATCAAATAACATTGCTTTAGAGTGCTTTTAAAAGAATCCCTTCCCTCTAGAAAGATTGCCCAAGTGAAGTGCCCAAAACAAAAGTTGCACGTGATCTTAGGCCATCTTTAGTCATGGGCTATATCCCAAATATAACCCTAAAATAATGCAAAATCCATATCTAGTCATGAGCTAAACAAAATTTTGGTGAAAAATTTGGAGGGCCACATTTGGCCATTTAGCCCGGAGCCCTCCAACCGGGCCAAATGGGCCAAATGGGCCAAATGTAGCCCAGCTTTGGCCTAGGCCAAATTTGTGGTGGGGCCCATCCATGTGTTTTTCAACAATCAACATTGATATATATAGATTTTTAAAAGCCTTTTGAATGTTTCGTATTGTTTAAGAAAAAAGTATAAAAAATTGTTGACAATGACGTTGGAGGTCAGATCTACCCACTCCCTTTTTTTTATTTTTTTATTTATAAATAATAATAAATGTGGTCAACTTTTCAAATCTTTTCAAGTGTTGTTTAAAAACAATTATAAAAAAAGTCTTGTTCATGAACATTGGAGCTCAAACATCGAAACCCATCCTTTTTTTTTTTTT
This sequence comes from Prunus persica, assembly GCF_000346465.2. Classification (NCBI taxonomy): domain Eukaryota; kingdom Viridiplantae; phylum Streptophyta; class Magnoliopsida; order Rosales; family Rosaceae; genus Prunus; species Prunus persica. The sequence goes on from NC_034009.1 coordinate 11,550,014, forward strand.
TGTCTTCACATTTTTAAATGTTTCGTATTGTTTTAAAAAATTATAAAAAATTCTGTGCCATGGCCGTTGAAGGTCAAACCCTTGAAACCCTTCCAAATTTTTTATTTATTTTTAAATTGCCTTTGTTGGCTTTTTTTAATTAATTTTTTTTTTTATAAATAGTTGTTTAATTAAATTAAACAATATATGGTTGTGGAATGTACAAGTGTTGTACCATAATTTTTCTCAAAATAATAAAATATGAAGGACCCTAAAATATAGCCATGCATGGCTGGAGATGGAAAATTTAGCTCTGCACTATTCTTTAAACAATTAATTTTTGGGGGGGCTAAATTTTTAGCCCTGAACTATATTTAGCCCTACAGCTGGAGATGGCCTCAGGTCTTTTCCCATCTGGGTTCGGCTGGAACACGAAATCTTGTCAAATGTGCATGCATTTTGTTTTCTCACAATATCTTCTTTGGTTCCTCTTCCTTTCTTGTGTGATTTTAATCACTGTTTTCAAATTCAGGTTCTTTGAGGCCTTTAAGACATGCAACGAGAGGAGGAAGAATGACATAGTAAACTGCGATCATATGAAAGATGAGCTTAAAACGATTGCCACCATCTGCTCTCTGGTTTTTATTTTATGTTCTATTTATAATTTGACTAAATCCAAAAAAGAAATTAGCCTTCAACAATTTCCTGTAACCATAAGGATAATATCAAAGGACCCAAAAAAGAGATTGTAACTAGGCACTTTAGACATTCATAAAAAGGTCACAAAACAAATCTTACTAGCATTATGTTGTATAGAAGCAGAGTTACTGTCTGATGGCGAAGTAACAAAAAGAAGCCATTTTCTACCTTTGCTGATAGTTGCTTTGGGGATTAGAACAACCTTGAAACTAAAAAGCAATTCAAGAATTCTCAGCATGAACTTGTGTTTCGTAACATTATCGACACATTCAGAACCCCTTACGTTTGAAAACATAACCCAAGTCCCTACCACATATAGCACATTCATTCCCTATCCTCAAAGTGAAATCCACCTGAAATTGTTCAGCAAAAAGGAGACAGCAACAACCATTTGGTATTCAAGAAAACAGAAGATGGTCACAAGAAAACAGGCTGGCCATAACCTCAGTTAAGTTTTGTGTTCTTGTAGGGTGGCATCCCAGAACCAACACAATCAGAACTCCCCACAGCACGCAGCTTGTCAGATTTATTCCCGGCTCTTACCCTGCATATCATACGGTACACATGCCAAATGAGTTTCCATAATCAGTAACCAATGCCTCACCCCCCTGCTCAAAGGGTTAAACATCATTGCACAGTTAAACAAATGTTTGGACAAACTAAAAAATCTATCATAATGATCGTAGTCTTAGCAAGTGACAAGCAAATTTTCTGAATAACTAGAGCCTTGTATTGGTAAGTAATAGGCATTGAATTGAACTTGTTAGATCTTGTGAGCTTACACATATGCAGGATCCTTATAACAATATTGCCTACAAAATATCCACTTCCAGAAATAAAAAGAAAGATAGAAGTTGTAGCAGAGAAATATATGTTTGTGCATGTATATCTTTGAAGTAGAATTTTAGTACCTCTTCACCTCCTCTCCTCTTGAAACATCGTAGAGTGAAACAAAGGATGGACTGTAAGCAATTGCATTGAATGAGAATGATGACCGAGTCCCAGTAAGTCTGATTTCCCTGAAACTCTTTTTTTCTTTATTATAACAAACAACATCCCAATTGTTGTGCACCATCAGGATTTCCCCATTACTCAAAAACATGATAGGTTCATGCAAACTCAAGAAAGGTGTCCTTCGAACCAAGTTTTCGACGATGACAAGAAATTTAGTCCAAGACTCTTGGACACCATAATCCTTCATAACCCACATGCCAATTTTGCTAGATTCATCGTCAAACACAGATAAAAGGAGGCAACCTCCTAACACTCCCAACTTAAAAGACTCTGAAGATTGCTTCTTTCTTTGTCCAAAGCAGCAAGGTGAGGGTAGTCGTTGGAATTGCTCTGTTCCATAATTGAAAGTGTTTATAAGCATAGACATATTACCACCATAGGAAACCCAATGAAGAGCTCCTCGCAGATAAGAATTGAATGGTAACTCAGGGAAGTCCATAGGAGCATTTCCAATGCTTCTCCAAAGCCCTGTACCAATGGTGTATATCTCAGCCTCAGCCTTGCAGAAATTGTCAGATAAGCTCGTTTGCAACACCTTGTACTCATTCGTCCTGACGCTAAAACCAAACCCAACAAAACTGCACCAGCCCCTACCTTTCTGGGTAGGTGGAATGATGATGAATTCACCCAAAATTGGATTGCAAACATAACATGGGTCATATTTATGAGGTCCAGACAAACAAACTAAACCATTGCATGAGTTTACCAAACCGAATTCGGAAATGGGTACATTGTCGGTAAAGTTCATTGTGTCTACCCACGAATCAGATTCAGCACATTCCTCTACATGGGTCAACTCAGGTTTCCATGATTTCAGATTATGGGGATACTTCTTGATCAAGATGCCAATTCTTGATCTTGATAGGTGGGGATGAGTAAATTGAGGGTCAGAAATTAGAGAAAGCCACTCTTTGCAAACGCACCTGCAGTTGAGGAGGGTTTTCATGGAGAGCATTGAGAGAATCTCCATGGCTATAGCCGGTGGGAGTTGCTGGAAGTTGGTGCAGGGACAAGGACCTCTGGGTTGCTGCCATTTTTCTCCTAATCGCTCTCTGTCTTTGCTGCAAGTCGCTGCTCTATTTGCTGCTCTTTTGCTTGGATTCATATTATTCATTTTGGGGTTTCTTTGTTTTCTTTTTTCTTGGAGTGTCAGGAGGAGACTTATCAGCAGTCAAAATCGTTGGAGAAATACCAGAAGAGCATTGAAATGGGCTTTTGGCGGCAAGTGCATACTTTACGTTTTTGGGTTGTCCCACTTGTCACTCTTGGAGTGGGCTAGAGGGGCACCTCTCAATGGACCAACCGAATTTTAATTCGAATCTGGTCTGGTCCAGCTAATACAAGACAATATTAAATGTAATTACAAGAGCATCCACATAATGTATTTAAAGATTTTAGTTAAGGATCGGTTAAAGAGTTCTAATCTCAGTTATCTACTAGATATGGTAGTAGGTTAAATAAGATAAGAGTAGAAGTCGCAGATCAATCCTTAACATAAAGTTATTAGATATGTTAGAGGGTTAATTAATTTTTTTAAAAATAATATACCGTACATGCAATTCAATAACTAAATTATAAGTCATTAACCAATTCTTAACATAAAGTTCTTAATGGTGCAAAACCTCTTGCGCCAGAGAACTTCTCCAATAAGGATTTTTGTTAATGATTAGTTAAGGAGTTCTAATCTTAGCCCATCCATTAGATTTGCTAGTGTGTTAAATAATTTTTTTAATATATACCATGCATGCAATCCATTGAATAATATTAGGAATTTTTAACCAAACTTAAACTTAGAAGTTTTGGATTAGTCAAGGAGTTCTAATCTCAGTCATTCATTAGATATGTTAGTAGATTAAATAATTTTTTAAAATATACATTATATGCAATCCAATCAATAATGACATAGTTTAATAAACAACTTCAATAGGAATCTGAATTTTGACTCTCCTCAATCCAACTCTTCCTCAATTCAATTCATTCTCATCCGATTACGGAGAAGTAAAACAAACATGCCATAAAAGAGAAGAAATCGGTGAGATGGGCGGGTGCTGAATAAGGTTGTAAATAGGCACTTGGACATTGATACAAAGTTTTACAAAAGTTTCAACCAGGATTTTGTCTAGACAAGTCATCACTTGCAGATTGATCTATAGGGGCAGAGTTACTATAATGGCTATACAACAAAATGCTGCCTTTTTCTGTCTATTCTGAAGAACAAAAGGAGAGCTACTTGGGTATTACAAAAACCTATATACAAGCAATTGAGAAGCTCTCAATAGGATCCGGTGTCGTCAAAAGACTCGAACCATTGTGGCACATTGGGAACCTTAACCTCTTACAACATAACCCAAGTGGCCACCGCATAGAGTGAATGCAGTCCTCATCCTCAGAGTTAAATCCAGCTGAAAACAAATGAAATTATTCAGCAACACACTAGCACAAGAGAACAGATGGATAATAAGAACTACGACAACTCACAGAGGATTTATGGCTCAAGGAAGACCCTCCTCAAAAACAGGGCATCCATAGCCTGAGTTAAGTTTTGTCGACTTGCGGGGTGGCATACCAGAGCCGGCACACTCATAACTCCCTTCCAAAAGCAGCTTTCCAGATTTCTTACCCGATTTCTTACTGCGTCGTACCCTTCATATCATACACAGTAAGCATGCCAAAATGAGTTGATCAGTGACCAATGTCTCACCACTTACTGAAGCATCCGTGTTATTATTCAAATTCCTAGTTAACAAAATTCTCGAACAAGCTCAACCTATCATGTTAACAAACCTGAGGGGTTCACTCCCTTGTGAACAGAAAATTATCATAGCATTGGCAAGTGACAAGTATTTTTTTAGTAACTATAGCCTTATTAATCATTCTATCAACAGATCTTAAGCATTGAACTTGTTACATGTGTATGAGCTATATGAATAATTCCAGACTTTCATATGCAATGTTAGGGAAAATTAGAAGAGCCTAGGAAACAAAAAGTTTGTGCAATTTTTAAAATGTAATACCTTGATTGCATTTTCGGACAAACATGAACTTCCACAAATATAAAGCAAAAAATAAAAGTTGTGGCAGAGAAATGTAAGTAAATTAAAGCATGTATATCTTTGAAATATATAGGATTTTAGTACCTCTTCACCTCTTCTCCTTTTGAAACATTGTAGAGGGAAACAAAGGATGGACTGTAAGCAATTGCCTCAAATGGTGACCGAGTCCAAGTAATTCTTATTTCCCTGAAACTCTTTGTTTCTTGATTATAACAAACAACAGCACAATTATTGAACAACAGCAGGATTTCCCCATTCCTCAAAAACATAATTGGTTCATACACATGACAGATTCGTTCCTCTGGACACTCATACAAGTTTCCGAAAACAAGAATTTTAGTCCAAGACTCTTGAACACCATACTCCTTCATAACCCACATGTCGAATTTGCTATAATCATCATCAAACACAGATAAACAGAGACGCCCACCTACCACTTCCAGTATATAACAATCTGAAAGTCGATTTCCCAGTAAGCTAGGCACAGGCAGTGGTCGAAATTGTTCTCTTTCGAAGTCGAAAGAATGTATAAAATCAGGAACTGTGCTACTATAGGATACCCAATGAAGAGCTCCATGCAGAAAAGGATTGAAGGGTAACTGATCAATATCCCCAGGAGCATTTCCAACACTTCTCCACACTCCTGTACCAATGGTGTATATCTCAGCCTCAGTGCCATTGGTCATTTGCAACAACTTGTACTCATTGGTCCCATTGCTAAAACCAAGCCCAACAAAAAAGCACTTGTTTCTACTTAGATTGGTAGGAGGGATGCTGATGTGCTCACCCAAAATTGGATTGCACACAAAACATGGGTAATCTCTATTGGGTCCAGACAAACAGAGCAGACCATTACATGAGTTTATCAAACGAAATTCAGGCATGGCCCCAATAGGTAGGCTGTTTTGGGGATTAAACCTTATTTTCTCAAGCAGCAAATCAGAACCAGCACAATCTTCTATATGGGTAAAATCAAGTTTCCTTGATTTTCTTATAGGGGGGTAGGTCTTGATCAAGATGCCAACGGGTGATCTTGAAGAGTGGAGCTTAGTAAATTGAGGGTCAGAAATTATAGAAAGCCAGTCTTTGCACACGCACCTACAATTCAAGAGGGTCTTGATGGAGAGGCTTGAGAGGATTTCCAAGACCAAAGCCTGTGGAAGTTGTTGGAATTTGCTGCAAGGAGCTTTGGGTTGGCATTGTTCCCCTGATTGCTCTTTGTTTTTGCTGCTCATAGCTGCTCTGGTTGCCACTTTTTTTCTTGGATTCATAGGATTTCCTTTCGTTTCTCTTGCCATTCTGTAGGTTTGGGAAAGTTCAAGAGCTAGCTGATGAGGGTGCCTTGAGAGAACTAGCTGATGCTTTCTTTTGAAAAATATTCAGAGCTAAAACGGCACGTATAAACTGGCATGTATTGGGCAAAGGACAAATGTCAAATGAAAATTAAGGAAGAATCATCTGTTACGTGTACAACACCCGTCTTTACTTTTCTGATTTCGGGTACTATCTTCTTAATTTATTTAAAGTCAATTTCGGTTCTGTATTTTACCACTTTTATCACTAACGTTTCTATAGTTTTAATTTGATAAATTTTATCCCTATAATTTCAATTTCAAGCAATTCAAGCACAATTCTCGATATTTCGATCCAATATTGTAGCCCGTCCCCAATTACTTCCACAGCCACCCCACAGCCCCTATTGTAAATTTTCTTATGCTTTTAAGTCTCAAAGTCACTTACCTTGGGTTCATGAGGAGGGATTTTGGGTAATGCATGGAATTAGGTTTGGAGTTTGGTGTGTGTGTGTGTGTGTGTGTGTGTGTGTGTGTGTGTGTGTGTGAGAGAGAGAGAGAGAGAGAGAGAGAGAGAGAGAGAGAGAGAGAGAGAGAGAGAAATGTGATTGTGAAGGGAGGGGAGCATAATGTTGGGTTGACAGGTGAAAGAGTGAGGGTATAAGGTGGATGTGGGCATTGGCGGATCCAAAAATTTTTTAGCAGAGGTACAATATTGTCTAAGTATGAAAAATAGTTTTTTGGAATAATCATTTTCTCAAGATAATTTTTAGCGGCTTTTATTCCTTACACATCAAATAAGAAAACTTGATTTTATGGGATTTTAGTATGAAGTATATATTGACTTAATGAGCCATCATTTTTAGCCTAAATCGTATTTTACATTAAAACCGAATTTTCATATTTTGATTTGGTGGGAAATTGATTTTTTAGTATTTTTATTTGAATCCAAATGGAGGGTACTTCCTTATTTACATTGTAAACTTAAGTAAATGGAGTAATACAAAAATAAATAAAAGTAAAAGAACAAAGACATTTACTTAAATGTTGAAAATGAAAATAAAGTAATCTGTACATCAATTGAGTAAAAGGGCAATTTGAAACACCTACAATGGTTTTTCCGGCGTGAGGAGGTGCAGGAAAATAAAGTAATCTGTACATCAATTGAGTAAAGGGGCAATTTGAAACACCTACAATGGTTTTTCCGGCGTTGGGAGGTGCAGCTGTACCTCCTTGTGCCTTACTAGGTCCGCCAGTGGATATGGGGGTGGTTGGTCCCGAATGCTATTTTAGGGCTTGGAATGGTTTCTGATTTCTATGAAAAAGGTCGGTGATAGTTTCTGGAAAAAGAGAGAGATGAAGGATTAGGATAATGTATTATTTGATTGATAGATATGTATGTGACTTGGGCCCACTTAATCTTGTCGGGTGGTTTAGTATAGGATAATGTATTATTTGCTTGACATGACATATACATTATTTCTATATTTATTTAATGAATTAATTCTCAAAATACAGCTTGGATTAAAGCATGACCAACATTGTATGTTATATTGGGCTTGAAATATCTTTGAATTTCTTGTGACATTTTGGGCCTCAACATCACCAATACTATTTAAACCTTATTGTATTCTTAAAAGCCAATAATGTGTTGCCACATATATTTGTATTTAATTAATAAATTATTTTTAATTTTTAGTTCAATACGGGTTGTCACTATATAGGATTGTTACCCGTTCTTTTAACTAAAATTTTCGGTTTGAATTGGTATGGTAGAATTAAAATATAAAATAATAATTTAACCAAATCAAATCAGCCGTTAATTCGATACAATTGATACACCACGAATTTTTCAGATAAGATGCCACCCCTACTTGTAGGTAAGTCGTTAACAATATGAGGAATGCTAGCAACCTTCTCTTTTGGACATTCTCCCTTTTTTGCTTGACATGTGTCATTGTCCTTACACTTAAACCAATGTCATTAATATATTATACAAGCTAACTTTTGCTTTCCAAGTTTACCCTTATTAAATATATTCAATTTATCCAAAACAATTTCACAACTTTCTTACCACCTTATTATTATTATTTTTAATGTCAAATTTTTTATTTAAGAAAATGTCTACTTTTAAAAAAAAAGAAAAAAAAAGAAAGAGGAAATGTCCCTTTTTTTAAGGTCAAGTTTAGACTTATTTTTTTATTTAAAAAAAAAAAAGGACATTTCCTCTTTTTTTTTAAAAGCAAACATTTTCTTTTTTAAAAATAATTGATGTTAAAAAAATTTAATAAGATTGTAAGAAAGTTGTAAAATTTGTTTGGATAAATTGAATACATTTAATAAGGGTAAACTTGGAAAACAAAAGTTAGCTTGTATAATATATTAATGACATTGTTTTAAGTGTAAGGAGAATGACATATGTCAAGCAAAAAATGGAGAAGGTTCAAAAGAGAAAGTTAGAGAGAAGGTTACTAGTATTCTCCCACAAGTTAACCTCATTTTAAGTACCTAATCAAAAGATAAAGGTATTGAATTATCTTATCCGATTGATAGGTACATAAGTAAAAAAATTGTCAAATTGTAGTCAATGTGCACACAAATAACTCACTTGCAAAACCATGAATACACCCAAATCAAACAACAACGAGAGACATGAAAATTTACTCCAACTAAAAAGAGCAACATCAATATACCGCAACCAACAATATTATACCAATTGTATGTATACTACCTTTTGCAATTATTAATAACAAACTTCTAAACACAAATATGGTATAAATGATAATACTTCCATAGCCAAAAGGACAAATGATATGCAACTTCAAAAAGGAAAATAAATGATAACCATTAGAAAATACTTGTACGATTGTAACTAGAAATTTAGACACTAATTAAAATCAAAAGTTTTAACAAAGAGTTTCAATCACTTTGTTCTAGACAAGCCATCAAAGGCATTTTGGTCTATAGACGCAGAGTTTCCCCTAATGGCAAAGCCAAGTAACAAAAAGAAGCCTTCCTTTTTCCTCTTAAGAAATCATGCAGTCCCAATCCTCCAATTCAAATCCGGCTGAAAATAAAAAAAGAAAATTAGAAAATGGAGATGGTAGTAGCAACCACTAGATAGAATCAAGAGAACAGAAAATGAATGCATAACAACCAACAAACAGGCACAAGAAAATAGGCAGATATATAAGCTATGAAAACTTACAGAGGAATTTTTGGCTTTAGGAAGAGCCTCTTCAAAAGCAGTACAATCATAACTCGATTCATCAAACAGGCAGCTTGTTATATCTCTTACTGCTGCCAACCCTGCATAAAAAGTGGTAACAGATAAATGAAGCTAATTTTTATGCATGAAATCTGAGGAATTATTTTACGAAAAAAACTCTGTTACCACTTGATTTTAGTGAAAAAGAAAACTCAAGGTTTATGCAACCCCAGAAAGTTTACCAAACCCGCATAGTTAACCAAAATTTCAATCTAAGTTTAGGGTCTGTGGCACTTCGCCGCGACCTTCAAGACTGATAAAGCATACAGATTGTATACCATAATTTCAAACTTCTATGCAGTATTAGAGAAGATTAGCAACTTCAGACACTTTTTACATGTCTGCGAAATGCAAAATATTGGTCACATTTGCTTTAAAGCATCAACTTGCAAAAATAAAAACGAAGAAGCAAAGTTGTGTCAGAGAATTAATGTAACTAAGTTTATGCAAACAATTTTAGAAATATCATTTTAGTACCTCTTCACGTCCTCTGCCTTTGCAATATCATAGAGCGAAAGAAAGGATGGACTGTAAGCAATTGGCTGAAATGACCACTTCTTAGTCGAAGGAATCTTTATTTTTCTGAAGCTCTTTTCTTCTTGATTATAACAAACTACACGCTCAAAGTTGTAGAACATCAGGATTTCCCCAGTGCTCAAAAACATAATTGGATTATACCTATCACAGATTCGTTCCGTCCAAAGGCCAAACAGGTTTTCAAAAGCAAGAATTTTAGTCCAAGACTCTTGCACACCATACTCCTTCATAACCCACATGTCCAGTTTGCTAGCATCATCCTCAAGCACACATAGATGGAGACAACCTCCTATCACTTCCAATGTCAAACTATACGGAAATTGATTCTTTGCTAGCAAACTAGGTAGTGATAATGGCCGGAATTGTTCTCTTTCAAAGTCGAAAGATTGTATAACCTTGGAACTTATACTTCTACCACCATAGGGAATCCAATGAACAGCTCCATGAAGAAAATTATTGAACGATAAGTTATTAAAATCCCCAGGAGGAGGAGGTCCAATGCTTCTCCATGCCCCTCCTGCGCCAATGGTGTAAATCTCAGCCTCAGTGTCCGGGTTGTTCAACTGAAACACCTTGTACACATTGGTCCTGACGCTAAAACCAAGTCCCACAATAAGCCACTTGTCGTTTCTATTAGCAGGTGGAATGGTGATGTACTCGCCCAAAACAGGGTTGCACACATACAGGGGAAAGCCTTCATTAGCTCCAAAACAAAGCAGACCATTACATGAGTTTATCAAGCGAAATTCGGGCATGGCGTCGTCAACGGGAGGTAGGGTATTTCTGGGAGAAAACGTTATTTCCTCGAGCTGCAAATCTGAACCAGGAGCAGCACATGCTTCTGCTTGTAGATGGGTAAAATAAAGTTCCATTGGTTTTGTTAGAGGGGGAGGAAGGAAGATCTCGATCAAGATGCCAAAGGGTGATCTTGAAGCGTGGAGATGAGTAAACTGAGGGTCAGAGATTATAGAAAGCCACGCTTTGCACACGCACCTGCAGTTGAAAAGGGTCTTGACAGAGAGCCTTGAGAGGATGTCCATGGTTATACCCAGTGGAAGTTGCAGGAACCGTTGGGTTGCCATTCTACTGCTTGCTCTTTCTTGCTGATCGCTCTTCTTCTCCTTGAATTCAATCGTATAGGAATAATTTTGCCAGTCTGGCCAGAAAAGAAGCACAGCTTTTGGTACAGAGATGCAAATAGAAAAGGTTTGTTGTTAAATTTGAGTTCAAATTAAGAGAAGAATTAGGTTAATATAGAGATGGGTTGGCTTGGGATGATCCAGGAAAGATTGGATTGGATTTGAAGTTGCAAACTTGAAATTGCTAAAAATTGCAGAACTTGGACATCTGATGAAATGTGTGTTGAGAATGGGAACAAGAAAGCAAATAACTCAAACGCAAGAACTGGATTGAATGACTTATTATTGAACAGCAACCTTTGGTTATTATATAGCCTTACATGAACTAACAAACAGCTGAAATACAGCCCACGATTCACACTAACAGAAACGTGGTAACGTGCATAAGGAAAGAGTCAAAAACAGTAAACAAGTCTCCCTACATAGTAGGAACTTATTTGAAACAGAAAACAAACCTAAATATCTGAGAATCCTATACTAATAAGGAATCCCAAACCCGTCAACGTGAATGGGTTAGGGTTTTGCAGACAACATATGTGAGTCAAAGGAGAACAAGAGTTTTTGACGAGACTGCGGCGGCGAACGAGAGATAGGAGGGGGTGCTCGCTGAGAGGACTTCACTGGATTTTTCAAAGAGAAAATTGCCCTACACGGTGTAGGACAAGGAATGAATGCGGACCCAAAAACAATTGTGGGAGACAAAAAGGCTTTGGTGGAATGAGTGCCCCTTGGCTTGGCAATATTCCTAAGATGCACGCAAGGTGCTCGACGAAATGCAACAGCGAAGCCTGGGCTTCGCTCACAGGCGGGCGCCTAATTTTTTAGACCAAAACGACGTCGCTTTGGAACAGGCCATTTCAAATTTTTTTAATAACCTGGCATCAAAACGACATCATTTTGAGCCAGGCTTTAAAAAAAAAATTTTAAACCCGACGTTGTTTTGGCATCTCCCCTTCTTCTAACCGACGTTATATTTTTGTTGTTGTTAATTGATATTGTTATATTTTTGTTGTTGATAAATATTTTTTTAATTGATATTGTCATATTTTTCTTCTTTTCTTTCTTTCTTTTTTATAATTAAGTGAGTCGAGGTGGAAAGCCAGAAAATATGGGTGTGTAGCTCGAGGTGAAAAGCCAGAAAATATGAGTGCTGAGAACAAGGGATGAGATCCCAACATGCTTTTGTTATTCAAGGACGTTGTCTGATGCTTTTCTTACCATTTAAACCAGGACGTTCTTCAATCTGAAAACAAAAGCAAACTAGAGAGAAAACATAAGCAGAAATCAATCAAAAATGTATTCCCTTCGATTCCTGAAACTTCAACAGATTTGAATTTATCCTTTGATCCTTCTTCAAACCAAAAAACAACACATGAAAATGTTGTCTTTCCACACTCCAATTTTCACACCGATTTTACTTCTATGCAAGCTGCAAATATGCACAATTAAATTCCAGCAACTATGAACATGCTTACACCATATGCGAACTTGATAATGGCAAGGAGGTTTGACAAGACTGCAGCAGAAGAGACCAATTTTTTTAATGCTCACCGTGCTAGTTCGATAGCAAATGTAGGATTGCGTCTGCTAGCAAAGAAACCAAGAGTGTGCTTCATTGACTGCTCTGGTCGCATCCTTGAAGGCTGAAGTTGCTGAATTGCATGGGCAACTCAAGCAATCAAACTAACATATAGAAGCACTAAAAAAGAAAAATCGTTTCCTTGTTTAATAATGCTCAAAAAGTAAACTTACAAAATTGTTTTGATTGGACATTATTTTTACAATTTGAACTGTATATATGACCCTCTTTAAAAGTAGGCCAGCAACAACTTGTTTAACAAAAGTTGTGTCACATTTATATATCACCCTAAAGGTCTGCTCCTGCGGGCCCCCCCCCCCCCCCCCCCCAAAAAAAAGGTCTTAATCAAGATCCCAATGGGTGATCTTGCAGAGTTGGGGTCAGCAAATTGAGGGTCAGAAATTATAGAAAGCCAGGCCTTGCAAACGCACTTGCAGCTAAAGAGAGTCTTTTATGGGGAGAAATTATTGTATGGTATTGTAATTCGGCATTGCAATTTGCATACAGCTAAAGACGGTGGTATATTCACAGACAGCCATCGCATTTGATATTAAACAAAAGATTAACACTAGTCAAGATTATAGGTTAGCTTTAACACTAGTAAAATCATGAGAAAACTACAGGACAGAAATAAGCCATAAAACCCCTTCCGCCAACAAAATTAAATTAAATTAAATTAAATTAAATTAAAAAAAAACTTATAAGTATATAACTAGGCACGTCGACATTCCCAAAAGGTTTTAACCCAAAAAAAGTTACATCTTGCATTTTGGTCTATGGAAGCGGAGCTATCCCGAAGAATTCTCAGGAGGAACCTGCGTTGGAGCATCGTTGACACAATAGGAACCCCTTACCCCTGAAAACATAGCCCAAGTTCTCACCGCATCGAGCACATGGGAATCCCATTGCGGTAAAATCCGGCTGAAAAGAGATTGTGTAGCAAAGAGACACAGCAACAACCATCAGATGGATTCAATAAAACAAAAATTGATTACAATAAAATAGATAGATACATGAACTACGACAACTCACCGTCGCAGAGGAATTCATGGAGTTAGGAAGACCTCCTTCAAAGGCAGGCCAGGCATAGCCTGAGTTAAGTTTTGTGGACTTGTGGTGTGGCATCCCAGAGCCAGCATAATCAAAACTCCCTTCAGCAGACAACTTGTCACAATTCTTAGAGCCTTGCACCCTGCATATCATATATTGAGCATGCCAAAATGATTTGATATACTCATTGGCCAATGTCACAGCCTTCTTTCAGAATATCCATATATTGAACACATTTATAGAGTGATAATAATTGTTTACAGGTAGCATCCTAACCATTGACAATATCTTTTTATTTTTCAATCCCTAAAGATTTTCAAAGAAGTGTTTTGAGTATTACTTTAGAATCCAGGAGACAATCCAACAAACAAAATTCAAAGGCTCAAAGCAGACAATATGTCACCAATTGATTTTTGTGGAAAATAAACTCATCTAATTTAACCCCAAAAAAAAAATTTGAACAAACCACATAATTCCGAAAAAGGATCTTGCATACACCAGTATTCTGATCAGTCATATAGATTGGATATCGTATCAAAAATTTCATACGCAATTTCATGGGAGATTGGCAGAATTTAAGATACCATAGATTTCCGTATTTGAAACATGCAATACATAATTTCCCTACATTGACATCAACTTCCACAAATAGAGAGCAAAACAAGAAGTTGTAACAGAGAAATAGAACTAAATTATGCATGTATGTTGTTGAAGAATAATTTCAGTACCTTTTCACCTCCTCTGCCTTTGAAATATCATAGAGTGAAACAAAGCATGGGCTGTAACCAATTGCATGAAACTCAGATCGAGTCCGAGTAATTCTAGTTTCCCTGAAACTCATCCTTTTCTGATTATAGCAAACAACAACCCAATCATTGTAGGACATTACGATTTCCCCATTGCTCAAAAACAGCATCGGTTCATACAAATCACAGCTAAGTTCTCTTGGATACAAGTTTTCAATAACAAAAGTTTTAGCCCAAGACTCTTGGACACCATAATCCTTCATAACCCACATGACAAATTTGCTAGAATCATCCCCAAACACACACAAAACGAGGCAACCTTCCCACACTCCCAACTTCAAACAGTCTGAAAATTGCTTCTGTAGTGGTCCAAAGTAGCTAGGTGGGGGCAGTGCCTGAAATTGTTCTGTTTCAAAGTTGAAAGAATTTATAAGCTCAGGAACATCCCTAAAACAGGAAATCCAATGAAGAGCTCCATGAAGATAAGCATTGAAGGGTAACTGAGGACCAAGGCTCCCAGAAGCCTTTCCAATGCTTCTCCAAAATCCTGTACCAATGGTGTATATCTCTGCCTCATAGTTGTAACTTGTGACCGGTTCACTCGACTGAAGAAAAGATTGCAACACCTTATACTCACCGGTTCCGACGCTAAAACCAAGTCCAACACAATTGAAAGATGGCCTACCCTTACCAGAGCGTTCAATGGTGATGAACTCACCCAAAACTGGATTGCACACATACAAAAGGCCACCTCTTTCGGGTCCAGACAAACAAATTAAACCATTGCACGAGTTCATTAGATTAAATTCAGAAATGGGTAGGCTAGTTTTTGGGGTAAACCTCATTTTCTCGAGCCGCCAGCGAGAATCAGCAGATTCCTCTATCTGGGCAAAGTCAAGTCTCCTAGTTATGCTTTTAGGGGGAAAGGTCTTGATCAATATGCCAATGGGTGATCTTGAAATGCAGAGATGGGCAAATTGAGGGTCAGAGATTAGAGAAAGCCAGGCTTTGCAAACGCACCTGCAGTTGAAGAGGGTGTTGATGGTGAGCCTTGAGAGAATGTCCATGACCAAAGCCCGCTGAAGTTGTAGAATTTTGCAAGGACCATTGGGTTGCCATTGTTCTTGCTGTTTGCTGCTGATTGGTGGTGTTTGCGCTACTCTCTTCTTTGAGGTCATAGGGTTTTTCCCTTTCTTTTCTCTCGGCATCATAGATGGGTTTTTGATTTGCGGAGGAAATGGGAGGGAAACGACCGGGAAAGTCGTGTTTTTTAGGGAATTCCAGAATCAAAGCCGAAGGGCAGAGGAGAGCTTGTGCTTTTGGGCTGGTATCTTTCTTCCTTTGGTGGGCTCAGTCACCTCTTGGACTGACGATGTAGTCTTGTGCACTTCATAGACTTTCTGAGCCAGCCACGTATTATTGCTCTGCTGAATGTGTTTTTTTTTTTTGCTTTTTTCAATGTTAAAAGAGAGCTCAATTTGCAGTAATCATCCTTGAAATTTACTCAAATTTTCACTTTAGTCCTTGTAATTTTTTTTTTTGCAGTTTCGTGATAGAGACTTGGTTTGACTCTTTCATATTCATATAGCTTGGCTAAATTCCAACCTCACAATAATCAACAATGGGCTAATGATCTGTAATTAAAGGATGAGAGCAGATTAGTTTAGTTTTTTTGTGTTAACTTTTTCTATTTTTATTTTTTATACATTTGATTTTAAAATTTTAACTTTATTAATTTTAATTGTTTATAACATAATACAAAGTTTTTATTGTTTTTTGGTTCGTGTGGCGCAAATTCAGTGGTCAATATGGAGTTATGAATGCCACGTTATCATTTAACGGAAAACTTAAACAATCAAACTAATGGAGGTACGAAAATGGTAGTAAAATCAATATGAAAAAAATTCTTATAGTAAAGTCTGAATTTTGGGAAACTTCCGGATAGTAAAGTGAAATTTACCCTTAAAATAAATTTGGAATGGCCCTGACGACTGACTATTCATGAAACATAGCAGGCCATGAAACAAGAAACTACACACAGAGAGGTTTTATTGCCACTTTAGTAAAATTATAACACATCATTCATCGCTCACCCTCGACTTACTAACAATCACTGCATATCAGATTATAAATCTTGGTCTTCAAGCAAGGCAAGAACCACACTAAGGTTTTAAGTGTGCACAACAAACTTGATCAGAAGACTTCACAGTGTAGACTTCCCTGGAACAAGCTTGACCGAAACGCTGTTGACACAATGGCGTTCATCGGTCGGCACCTTGTGCCCCTCCCCTTTAAAAACATGGCCCAAGTGACCGCCACAAGCTGCACATGTGATCTCAGTTCTCCTCCCATCAGGGTCAGGCTGAAACACAGAGTTGCTTCAGTTCTATAAAATTTCAGCAAAATGTATAGGACAATACCTTTAACAAACAACTTATACATTATTATTAGCAATAGAAAGTTAGAGGCTTACAGAGCGGTTTATGGCTCCAGGCAGACCCTCATAGAATGCAGGCCAACCGCATCCGGAGTCGAACTTGGTAGTTGACTTATAGAGTGGTGTTCCACAACCAGAACAATTGTAAACCCCTTCTTCAAAAACCTTGTCATATTCCCCAGTGAATTTTGGCCTGTATGTCATCAAACTCCAATGATAAGCAAGTCTCATTTAACCTATTCATTTGTATGTATCTTTTGCATTTGTGCAACTGCTTGTCCCCAAATTCTGGTAAAGGAACTAGATAGCAATTGTTCACTGGGATAATTACCTCTTTAATCTAAATCTAAAGATAAATAAGCACAAGCTACAACAAGGTAAAACACTAAAACCCATCCCATAAAGCCTTCTGCCAATTGATCACTGATGCTATGGTTGTGTAGGTAACAAAATATCAGACTTTGGAACTCTGCTACAATCTTTGCATTACATATTCTAAGAATTAAATCAAGGAAATAAAATTCTATTTCAACAAAAGAAAGGAAAATAAAAGTCAAATGGGATATATTTGTGCAGTGAGTACAAAAATGCTAAGACAAAAACTTTACTCTCTCAAAATTAATAAAAGGTTCACAAAATCTCTGTAAGCACTGTAAGCAATCAGACTAATCAGAAAAGCCAAAAAGAGCTAAAACCCATGAAAGGCCACAAATCATATGAGACATAACTAAATAAATCATAGCATATCTGATTATAAAAAAATCTTTTTAAGGAAGGAAAAAAGAAAGAGTAGGAATTACTCTGTCCCCTTCTCGCGTAGAATCCTAAACTGTTCAGGGGAGAGAACAGCGCGCCATTCTTCCTCGGATTTCTGAACTGACCCTGGTGCAGCCATTGCCACTGTCCGCGCTCAATGATTGAGATGGGTTTTCTGGGAAAGTTCTGATATAGATTTCCGGGAAAATGAATATGGACGGAAAATCAACCACGTGGGCCTTTTCGCTTCAAACCGGATAAGGATTTATCCTTGTGATGTGATGTGATGTAGGCCTGTATAATTGGAGGCCCAATACTAACAGATGGTTTTGAGTTGGGCTTGAATATAAGACGACGGCGTTTCTTTGCGTTTCATGCTCCAAAGCTCAAGAATCTTCTGGCTTTCTTTTTCTCCGAGTTGAAAATTTTGAAACAAGAAAAGAAGGAGCAAAAAATTAACAAGAAGACACTCTGAAACACCAATGTACTCGGGGTTTGGGAAGGCGTCAGGGCCAACTGAACCGCCGAAAGCACAACCATCTTTCGGAAATTTTAGTGGTCGACCTCCTTCATCCTCTCCACCGACCACCCCTCTTTTTTCCGCCTCTGCACCAGTTCGATCACCTCCCAGGTTGGCTCTCTCGATCTTTCATGATTGTTGCTCACATGGGTTTGTGTTGGATACTAGAAAAGAATTCAAAGTATCAATCTTTTTGGATTTTTTTATTTTCTCAATCCCTTTTAGAATTTCAGATATTAAATTTGCCTTTTCTGAGTTTAAGCATACTACAGAAGTTTGGCTAAAGGCTCAGAGTTTTGTGCCCAACTATGTGCTAGGTTTTAAAGGAATGTATGAATAGAAGAGTAAAGAAAAAGAATGTACTGTTATGATCAAATTTGTATTCTAGGATGCTTGTTGAATCAAATTCTGTAAAAACAGCTCGTGGCAACTTTTTAAATCTGTATACTGCATCTTTGGGTTTGAGGGTCATGTGCAAGTCTGGATTAATGTCAAGAGCTGTGTAAAAGCCTGTGCTTGAATAGGCATTGAGCATTTGGGTTTTGGTTATGTATTACAAACTGATGGTTTTCCTTTGATAATAGGGGACCCGAAGCTCTAGGAAAGCTGCATTCACCGTTTTTGGCCTTTGAAGATGCTCGTCCTGCTCCAAGTCATCCTTACCCATCTGCGGGAGTCCATAGGTAACAGCAACCCTTATAATTGTAAACCTTTAAATTCATGCATCGGTGTTTCTCCTAGTGTTATATGCTTTTTTTCTTTGTTATCTGTCTCAATTCTGTCACAAAATCCTTTTCGTGTATGTTTTGTTTATATGCATATGTCACAGTAAATGTGGTGCTGTGGTAAATCATTTATGTATGAATGTGCTCAGTTATGCATAAACCAATACTGAGTACATAATTATAATCGCAGCAATATTTTGTTGTACCTTCACAAGGATGCTCCATTCACAAATGTGGGAGTACCTATACTCCATAAATGTGGCTCCTCCTGTTTCATCTCTTCAACTTTTCAGATTATTCGAGAAAACCAATTAGCATCTCTTATACTATTGGTGAGTAGGTTTTGCATGTGGTTTTAAAGCGGTGAGTGCCTGAGGCGTATGCACATTTAATATTTGGGTTTAATGTGTCAAGACAATAGTTACCCACTTAAAAGTTTACTGTAGTTCAAAACCATGCAGATGTATACATATTTTTGCGTTTTGGCTACATAGTGTACAAAAAATTAGTTTTCTTTTTCCCTTTTCTTCTGAAAGATATATTAGTTAAGGAGGTGACCAAGCAGGAGAAATTGACACATGCAATAGTTTGATTAGAAATTAAACCTTGAATCTGAGCTAATGGTTGTTTAGATGCTGTATAACTCTATTAAACAAATGCCCACCTAAATCCTAAACCCAAGTCCTGAAAATGCAGTCTTGCGAGGTCCAGGTGCACCATAATTATACTGGTCCTCATATATATTTATCTGTTATATATGTTTAGCGATACTGATCTTTGGCTTTGCATTTCCATACATGCATTTGTTATCATGTAATTGGTCATTTGTGTTTAATGTGACTCCTGTGTTTTATGGTACCTGGTCACTGCTCCTGTTAAATCATAAAATGTCATAACTCATATTGGCAGCTACTTTTTGCTCCCAGGTCCACGGAATCTCTTCCGAGTTGGGATGATGAGCAGAGATCCTTTCTCAAAAATTATGATACCCAGGCTCAAGAAAGGCCATCTGCTGTCACATCATTTGTTGTTTCTCGTAATTCTGGAACTAGTGTTACGGCCAAGATTGCCAGATTCCAAGACACAAAAGGGGCCAGATCTCTTCCCTTTATGTCTAAAGATGAAAATATAAGAAATTCCACTCAAGGTGTCCCTAGGAGGTAAGTCCTTTCTTTCTTGTTAGGTTTGTCATTTTGTTTCTCTGCATATGTTGAATTTGCACTTATTTTCATTTGAAAATTGCATTGCTTCAACCTACCTACTCTAGCTGTCAAACTGTGTTTCTGTAGCTGCAAATAAACCGTGTTATATGACTGCAATCTTTACTTTGGTCCAGGCCATTAACTTTAACGATATGAACTGTGTTGATTATACTGTTCATAATGATGCTAATATATGTTTTCTACGTTTCTTGTGCTCATGTATGCAATTACCATCGAGAGTCATAACAGAAGAGATTTACTTTTTCTTTCGCTTTTATACTTGAGTTTAAATAGTTTCCATGAGGATATGTGATGTAGGATATAGGTGAATTGTAGATTTAGGCAGATTAGTGGAAGCAAAAACACTGAAAAACAGAAAATTAGATGAATAAAGAGAGAGGTCTGGAATCACTCCAGGGGGGATTCACACTCGAATTCCAATCTCTGGAAACTAAACTTTAATTCAATAACTCAACTATCTTCCAATGAACTACATGGGCTGTAATTTTAGTAAACTAAACCTTGAGACAATAGGAATAAAATCCTTCACTAGAATAGAAATCCTAATCCACAAAGGAATAGGAAAACAAACCATTCCTAATAAATCAGGAAACTTAGAAATCTAGAAAACTAGAAAACTAGAAATCCTACTGAAACTAACAAATAAATTAGGAAACTAACAATAAAGGAAATCTGCTCCAGACTCTATTAAAGGGAAGTTTCAGTGATGTCCTCATCAATATGCTCCTGATGTTTTGGTAATGTGACCAATATGCTCCTTGAATTGTTGATATGGGTGAATTGTAGATTTAGGCAGATTAGCGAAGCGAAAACAATGAAAAACAGAAAATTAGATGAATAAAGAGATAGGTCTGGAATCACTCCAGGGGCTTCACACCAGAATTCCAATCTCTGGAAACTAAACTTTAATTCAATAACTCAACTATCTTCCAATGAACTACATGGGCTGTAATTATAGTAAACTAAACCTAGAGACAATAGGAATAAAATCCCTTACTAGAACAGATATCCTAATCCACAAAGGAATAGGAAAACAAACCAATCCTAAATAAATCAGGAAACTTAGATTTCTAGAAAACTAGAAATCCTACTGAAACTAACAAATAAATTAGGAAACTAACAACAAAAAAGGAAATCTGCTCCAGACTCTATTAAAAGGAAGTTTCAATGATGTCTGCATCAATATGCTCCTTGAAAGACTGCTTTGATTTTCCTTTTCTTTCTAGCCTTATTAGTTCTGCTTTAATTTGCTTAATCCAGTAGCCCCTCAGATTTGCCTGTAAATTTGTGCAGTCACTTAGTTACTCCAAGAATACGATCGCCTCCCTTGGTCTCTTATGAGGATTTGCATCCCTTTGTTGGAGTAGAAGGGTAAGTTCCAAGTTCAACTCTGTGTGTGTGTGTGTGTGTATGTTAAATGGTCTGGTGAGTTCTAAACTATTAATCTTTTGGAAATCATCTTTTGTATGCTTTTGCAACATTTTTATGTATGGTACTTGGGAAACTATGTTTTGGGTGGAGACTTTGATGCAAGAACATAATAGTTTGGCTACGTTATCTCCAAAAATACTGGTCGCTTTATGTTTTCCTGTCTGCTCATTGCTATGGAATCATCATAGAAAAGAAAAGTCATTGCAGTCAGAACATCTTTTTTCTCCCCGATAGTTACATTCTTCATCTTTTATTAATGGTGAAATGCATGGTTGCCTTATGTGTGTCACTTTTCTGCATGGCTTTAATCTGTAAGATAACTTTATTCAACACCACACTTTTTGTTCATGGTGATCTTTCTTTGATTAGGCTGTTGTTTTCTATATAGGCGTGCATTTGCCTCCTCTGGAATGGAAAATCAGCCAAAGTTGCTAGAAGATCATGCTGAGTTGCAGGCTCATCAAGGAACTTCTCTAGTATCACATTTTGAGGGCTCTTATGCGTCTGGTAGAAATTTTCCTGTCAAACATGACGATGTTCAAGTCCCAAAACGAACAAGGTTCCCACTTTTACCCCCTACCAAGTACTAATGAAGTTGTCCATGAATACTCTCATTTTCCTCAAAATGACTAAAAGTTATATTAACTAATATTAGTAGACACCTTAATATCTACAATTTATGAAGACAAATTAGGGTTTACTTTCTGTAGTGCTGGGCAGCCACAAAAAAGATTAAGATGTATTGTTCAATGCATAAGGAGAGAAGTAAAGGAGTTCTTATTATCTTCTTCTCGTATAAAAGGAACAATTTGTTTATACAAACAATACATCTAAGAGGTTATTTCCTTTGAAGCGATAGTGGAACTTTAGGAATGAGAAATTGAACGAAATTTTAGGCACTTACAAAATATGTTACTTTTCTTATGGAATTTGTATGGGCATATCTCCTTTTGCATCCCCAAAACAAGGGAAGAAAAATCTGAGTGAGGCTAGTATGTGCTTCCCTTTCCAGGCCTTCTATATCACCTGTTATGTTGAATAATGGATCAAATGCCAGTTTTAGTACTCGTGATTCTCGGGTACATCAAAGATCTTTGGAATCTCCAAGCAATACTATTTCAGAAGCTGCTGCAAGCAATTTGACGAGCATCCCGGTTGCCAAAAGAACGAGGTCACCTCCTTTACTTCCTGAGGATCAAGTCTTTAACAGGAACTCTTATGCCACTGAAGATGGTACTGAACGGTAAAATCTTAGGTGTGTTGGTTATATTTTTACATACTTTCCCAAGTTTGAGGTTTTCTAATTTTTGTTTTTTTCCTGATTTAATTGCAGAGAAATGCAGGCCAAGGCAAAGCGGTTAGCCCGGTTCAGGGTTGAATTAACAAAAACTCTTCCAAACAATCCTGACATTGTAGAGCAGGGGGTTTCTGCAAATAGACATGAGCAATCTAATGTTGATAAGAACAAATTGGTTGCATATAATTCTACTGAAATGTCTATGGATGGTACTGATGGCAATGCTTTATCGGAGAATGAAGGTGTGGAATTGTCTGGTGTCATCATTGGGCTATGCCCGGATATGTGTCCAGGTATGCCTCTCAACCAAGATACTAAGTGTTAGTGTCAACTGAAATACTGAGGGTTCATAAGCAAGGAAATATGAACAAAAATATTAACAACCCAGATTTGTAGTAATTTATATCATTGACTTTCTTCTTTTACGCTAGAAGAGTACGAGACTTTCTGTCCTGACCAAGAATTTTCCTTAATGTTTCAGAGTCAGAAAGGGCCGAACGAGAAAGGAAAGGGGACCTTGATCAGTATGAGCGCTTGGATGGGGATAGAAATCAAACGAGCATGTCCCTTGCTGTTAAAAAGGTATTCTTTGTGCTGCTACTTCCATCTCCCCAAAAAATGTAAAATATATGTATGAGGGAGCTTCAATTGAAAGATCCCTCAAATAAAGCTTCAATTGAAAAATCCCTTATTTGAGGGAGGCCCTTGTAGGGCCCACAACATATTGTATTTCAATGATTCAACCGTCTATTTTTCAAGTCTTCAAAGATGACCTATGAATAATCAACTGTTTGGATAGTTGAAATACAATGCCAAGTGGGTCCCTCAAATAAGCTTATTGGAGGGATCCCTCATATATGATATATATTATTTATATTTTTCTCTTTGAGGCCATTGTCCTTTTGCCCCTAGAAATTACTTTGTTGATAAGATGAAGCATGATGGATGTTCACGGCATTCATACACAGTATAACAGAACAGCTGAGCGAGATGCAAACTTGATAAGACCGATGCCGATCCTGCAGAAGACAATTGATTATTTGCTCAATTTGCTCGATCAGCCTTACAATGATAGGTTTCTTAGCATATATAACTTCTTATGGGATAGGATGCGAGCAATCCGAATGGATTTGAGAATGCAACACATTTTTGACCAAGAGGCTATTACTATGCTGGAGCAAATGGTGAGTCCTCTTTACTTTTCTTCCTGTTTGTATGATCTGCTGTTGCTATTTACATAATTACATCATCATAACTTTGTGAACATGAAAGGAATATGCTTAGGTCAGAATGGTAGGATGGACAAGCAATTCACTAATTCTTATGGCTTTGGCATATAGTTTTCTCAGGTCCATTTTCATAGGCTGCCCGTGCTGTATTTGAATCAGTTAAATTATTCTCATATACTTCTGTTTTTCTTTCTTTCTTTTTTGTTGTTTTTTCTTTATATAAGTAACTCAGAAATTCCTTTAAACCATCTATCTATTTCAACTAATTATTATCTTGACAATGGAAGTTTTTCATCAAATAGTTTTTTATTTATTTATTCTCCTTCATGATATATGCAAAGCTCTGTTTGACTGATAGTTACATATTGGGTTTCAGATAAGACTTCATATAATTGCCATGCATGAATTATGCGAATACTCAAGAGGAGAGGGCTTTGCGGAGGGGTTTGACGCACACCTTAATATTGAACAGATGAATAAAACATCTGTTGAATTGTTCCAATTGTATGATGATCACAGAAAGAAAGGAATAAACATTCCTACGGAAAAAGAGTTTCGAGGTTACTATGCCCTTCTCAAGCTGGACAAACATCCTGGGTATATGGTAAGTCTCCTGCAGTAGTCACTCCATTGTACATGTTTCAATTTGTTGTCTGAAAATAATGGATTCCTGCTAGGTTGAACCTGCAGAGCTCTCCCTTGATCTTGCAAAGATGACCCCAGAAATAAGACAAACTTCAGAGGTTCTATTTGCACGTGATGTAGCAAGGTTCTCACTTCCCTTCAAATGTATTTTCTGGTTTTGTTGTAGACTGGAATATAAACATCAAATTCATTTCCTCTTGCAGAGCTTGCAGAACTGGTAATTTTATTGCCTTCTTTCGACTTGCGAGGAAAGCAAGTTACCTCCAAGCATGCCTAATGCATGCTCACTTCTCAAAGGTATGAATAAATTTTTCTCGTAGTTTGTGTTATTGATTCACAATTACATTTAGGATTTTTGACTTCATAAGCAATAAATAGGCCTGCTCTATCTATCAGAGAGGCATTCAGTTGCTACAGCAGCAAGTAGTGGACAATGTAGTATGTGTCTCTGATTCTATAAAAATTTGAGCTGGACAGAAAGAAACATATTAAAGATTTTGCTCCTTTTGTTCCAGCTATCTCAGTCACATATTTATGTTCATCTGTGACATCCAAGGGAAATGATGCGAACATAATTTTGAACACTGTGTCATTGAGAGTTTAGGGTTAAAAGCATTTCAGCCATTATTCTAGTTGCAATTGTAGAATTTTAATCTTCTACTAAACCTGTACAGAATTTTAGGGATATTTTTAAAAGAAGGTTTACCTAGGGTTTTTCCGAGTGTTTCCTCGGATCTTAAATTTTTGAGGTGTTTGCTTGGTAGCTTTCTGATTCAAGTAGGGAAGAAGTTGCAAATGAATCACGTTGTACTCAGATGGAAAGCTTTGGTGAATAGAAGTTTGGATTGAGCTTTGAGTTTTTGGGTTAAAGCATGGTAGCATGGTCTCTTTGCTTTCTTCTCTCCCCCTTCTTCTCTTTCACAGCGTCTAGGCTCTAAGGGTCCTTGTAAATAATATGTGGCTGATAGTGAGATTCAGTCATAAGGTCTCCAATAACACCATAATAAGACCACTAATCTTCAGCCCATGTAGTTTGGTTGTTGCTGCTGATGTTAGATCTTTTTGCTGGTACCTTTATCTAACAACGTTTGCCGTTTTGACCAGTTACGAAGCCAGGCACTTGCTTCTGTGCATGCAGGTCTTCAAAATAATCAAGGGATCCCTATTTCCGATATTGCCAAGTGGCTAGCATTGGAGGTACCTTTCTTTGGTTTGATAAGAATTCCATTTTGCACCCTCTGGGGGAAAGAGGAACTGTTTCATTTTATCTTATGCTTGTGCTTTGATGATTGACATTAGGAAGAGGAAATTGAAAGCCTTTCAGAGTATCATGGGTTTGTAATAAAGTCATTTCGAGAGCCATATATGGTGAAGGAGGGCCCATTTCTCAATAGTGATGAGGACTATCCTACCAAGTGTTCTAAGCTTGTTGATATGAAAAAGTCAAGAAGCATAATCAAGGATCTTTTGACTTCTACTCAACTCATATCCTTGTCTACTGAAGCAACAAATGAGATTCAGCTTATTAAGAAAAATAAGCCTGAACCAAAAACCGTTTCATATGCTGAAAGGAAAAGTCCTGTCCATGATGTCCCAGCCGTTGAAGTAATAAAATCCTTCCATGAAGTTGATGAAGAAATGCCTAATTTTGAAGCTGTTTCATCCCCAAAAGATGTCAGACAAAAGCAGCAAATGATTCAAACACCTATTTTTTCATCTCCAGAAGTTTACAGACAAAAGCAGCAAACAATTCAAACACCAATTCTTGGTCAATACACTAAACATCCCCAACAGGTGGCTGCTGTCCCTCCTTCCCCATGGGCTTTCTCATCATTTAAACCCCAGCCTGATAAAGTTGGTACAATGGAGAAGCAGAACTATGATGCTCTTTTCCGTAACTCTCCAGAGAAAAACATGCATTCTGGCATGGAAGGAATGCCATTGCATATTGAGTCAAAAACAGCTCTGCAAGACGGATCTCCAGTTGATACATATAGTTACGGTGTGGAACATCCAATCAGAAAAATTCCGGTCATTAATAAGGTGGAAGATGAGGAACCTCCAGATCTTGATCAGGAAGATGAAAATATTGATGATATGGCAACTGATCAACATGAAGAAATTGCTGAGGCAAAAATCAAGTTGATACTAAGGTACTTTAGCTTCTTGTACTTCTCTTGCTGGATGTTGAGGCTATTTTTATCATGTCCCTTCATGTTCCCACTTTTTTTCTCACCAGGTTATGGAAGCGGCGTTCTCTGAAGCTAAGGGAACTGCGAGAGCAAAAGCAGTTAGCAGCAAACGCTGCATTGAATTCTTTATCATTGGGGCCACCAGTTCAACTCAAGACAGATGTAAGCTTTTTGCAATTTTTTGAAACTAGAGGTTTACCCGTCTGCTTTGTTCTGCAAGTTTGTTTTTATGAGCTTTGGTAGCTGCGGATTTTAGAGATATTCCTGTC
This sequence comes from Prunus persica, assembly GCF_000346465.2. NCBI lineage: Eukaryota > Viridiplantae > Streptophyta > Magnoliopsida > Rosales > Rosaceae > Prunus > Prunus persica. Next base: position 11,577,094 of record NC_034009.1, read on the forward strand.
TAGTTGATGCTGATTGTGAAGCTGTAGTTAGGTGATTATTGATGTGGAATCAAGCATGCTTCAATGATTTTGTTGGGGAAGGATGATAAAAATTTGTGGCTCTTTAGAGATTGTTTCTTTTTATACTGTTGTCTTACACTTCTTGTCCACTGATATACTTTTCTCATCACTTAATAAACCATTTTTTCTTATCAAATAAAGAAAAAGTATTTTGATTTTCTTGTGCCTCAATTTTTTGGGTTCTTTTTCATCTCAAATAGAAGTGAGGAGATTTCACTTGTGCATCTCTCCATCTTCACAAAATAGTGTAACACTTGGCTAAGAATTATAGAAAAGTTACCTACTTGAACCCCTTTTCATCCTAAATGTCTTACTCAGTTACCCAATCTTCCATCAATAAATGCGTGCGGTTTTTATTTTTGCTTGTTCACCTAGAAGAATTGTGTTTACATCTATTGGAACATAGTGTCGGAAAGAAATCTAACCGATGATTTATCTCAGCCTTGGCATCTTTTTATTTTCTATTTTGTAGCAACTGAGCACATCTGGTGAGTTTGACATTGATCTCATTTTGAGGGAGAGATACAAAAAGCAAGGAAAATCATGGTCAAGACTTAATGTTTCAGATGTAATAGCGGATATACTAGGGAGAAGAAACCCAGACGCTAGATGCCTCTGTTGGAAAACTGTTGTATGTTCCCAGATGAACTATCTAGAAGGTGAACTGGGACAGAGGAGCCATGTCTTGGGAGCAGCCCCATGGTTGCTTTCAAAGCTCATGCCTTTGGAAAATGATGTGGACGACGATGATGATCTCGTAATTTCGTCTCCTGGTGTGTCAATATGGAAGAAATGGATTCCTGGCCAATCTGGTTCAGATATGACCTGCTATTTGTCTGTGGTTAAGGATGCAAATTTTGATAATCTAGTTGAAACTGTATCTGGTGCAAGTGCTATTTTGTTCCTTACATCTGAAAGTATCCCTTGGAAATTGCAAAAAGTCCAGCTCCATAACCTTCTGACGTCAATACCTTATGGTTCCTGCTTGCCCCTTCTGATCTTAAGCGGCTCATACAACGACATTGCAGATCCTTCTTCCACTGTTGTTGATAATTTGGGTCTCCATGACTTGGATAAGTCACGAATAAGCAGCTTTATAGTTGTTCCCCTTGTTGAAAACCAGCAAACGGAGCGAGTGGATGGGTTTTTCAGCGACAGGCGACTTAGGGAGGGGCTCAGATGGCTTGCAAGTGAATCACCTCTTCAACCTATTCTTCATCATGTAAAAACACGTGAACTCATTCTTAGCCACTTGAATTCTTCGTTGGATTCACTAGACAAAATGAAAGATTATGAAGTAGGTCCAGACAAATGTATCCTTGCCTTCAATGAAGCCTTGGGTCGGTCACAGAAGGAAATTGCTGCTGCTGTCCAGGAAAATCCTTGCAGTTGGCCTTCCCCTGAGATTGCTTTACTCGAGGAGTTTAGTGATGAGTACAGGGTTGTGAAGTGGTACTTGCCAAGCATAGGATGGAGCTCAGTGCAAAAAGTTGAACCATTAATTTCAGCTCTAGGTGATTCTAGGCTTCCAGATTTTCCTGACAATATTTCGTGGTTGCCCAGATGTTGTAATGCTGGAGAGGAGATTGAAAACCTGAGAATTGAACTTGAAAATGGCTTAATTGAATACCTGACACATTCAAGTACGATGATGGGGCTTGCACTTGCTATGAAAGAGGCACATGTAATGTTGCAAAGAAGTTGTCGACTTGAGCGCGATGACTCGTGCTGCTACATTGTTCCGAATTGGGTTATGATTTTCAGACGAATCTTCAACTGGCGGTTAATGGGTTTAGCCAGTGGTACCTTTTCATCAGCTTATATCTTGGACTGTTCTCATCTTAACAAAGCTTTTGGAAACCCCAGTAAGATGGGGCTTGAAGATAGCGGACCTTCACCTTATTATCTTGATCAGCCATCTCTGGATGAAGTCATTGCAGTTAGCTATAGCCCTCTTTTGTCCCGTAGAGATCAGGCTTTGCTAGAAGCTGATCGAACTCTTCCTGAAACATCTCCCAATGGTGAAATTCATGGGACCCCTAACACAAATGACTTGATGGAGATGGAGGATGAAAGACGTTTAATGCATGATGATCAAGCAAGGGTAGACGATGCATCTCGTGTAAATGGGACACTAGAGAATGCTGGCAGAGAAATAGTGATGGCTGGAGAAGTAACAAAGGGAGCTGAAAAATTAAGCAGGTTGTTAGAACAGTGTAACATATTACAGAATGTGATAGACGAGAAGCTGTCCATTTATTTCTGATCTGCTAATAATTTTGTACTAGTAATTTTTTTGGTAAGAATTTTGTACAATTGTAACAATAGAAATTTGAAGTAACAGCTGCCTTGCATCTGTCAAACGAGTTTCAGGGTTAAGCTTCAAACTGGATGACATTAAGAATAGATTCATTCTTGATAAGTGAGAAAGTATTTTCAAACCTACCTTTTCTGATTCAAGCGTCGTTACTAATTCCTAATGCCATTTCCTCATCTTTGAGAGTTGACATTTCTATTTGACTTGGTATTGCTCGACTTTTAATCACGATTTGAGTTCCCTCTATTTGACGTAATCTACAAACGAGTTACAAGTTCAAAGATTAAAATGTCAAGCATTGCTAAAACATGCCAGATGACCCATACCATATTACGTGTTTTATGATCCTAAGGGCGATTTTGAAGCTCAGGACTTCAACGAAAAACTCAGACAGCATCATGCATGCCCTTTAGCCATTGACCAAATTTCTATATATATTTTTTTTTAAATGCTAGCATCAGTTGCAAGATGATTACGAATGCCGCCTACGCTCAACCCAATCTCAGCCGTTGATAGTTATAGACCCCACATCAAAACCATCACTCATCAACAGCTGAGATTGCATCACGACTCACTCTAGCACTCATTATTTTTTCCCATCTGCATGCACACTTACTCTTTTTCTTCCTTTGGCCAACGCATGGTTCCCAAAAAGGAGGTGAAGCAAGCACGGCGCCATCATAGAGCACTTGTTTTCCAGTAATTGGCTGGCAGTGTTGCCCCTACCCTAACTTGTGGACAAAGTAGTCATTGTTTGGATAAGACATGAGGTTGCTAAGAAAGGTGAAGGCATATATATGTAGGCCACTCTCGATTCGGGGTTTTGTCACTTAATGAGGAAACAACAAACAAGAAAGGTCACATTCCATGACAATCTACTACCTCAACATTATTGAACCAAACTGCCTGCCAACATTATTGCTCAAATTCATCATCCAATAACATCACCTCTTTCTGATCTTTAACAAACTTAAACAGCAGGTGTTATTGTAACTGCATCAATATAGCAACCTCTTCATTGCTGATTGCAGGGTTTACATTCTTAACCTAAAGCAGTTAAAAATGCAATTTATATGAAGAGGAAATCATAGTTACAGATAGAGAAGTGAGAGTAACATGCACAATATATTATATCTACTGATCATCTTTAAGTTTTAAGAGATGAAGAATCACAACCGAAGCTAAAAATTGTACACGATTAAGTACATGAAAGGTTCGACCATGAATTCCGTGAAAAGGAACCTCCTACTTTCATTTCATTTCCTCCCTCTCCATCGCTTGGATTAGCAGATGCAAAGGTTACAGCTGAAGGAATGTTCTCCAGGCATATAATATGGTCAGAAACTGTGTCATTAGTGAGATTAGCAAGGGAACCTAGAGATTAGCGTTCAGGAACATCTTCATATATGTATGCAGAACCGACTGCTTCTGCTAATCACTGGATGCACCACTATCCCACATCCTGCAATCAGTAAAATTTGAGTCAGGTATTTCAACAAAGGCATCGGTTAAATACTGGCTCTCCAAACAAAAAAATTTGCTATGATCAAATTTGATGAGAGAAAAAAGAAAGTGTCCTCCAGGCAGACACTTGATGGGGATTCTATTTGACACAGAGGATTAAAGGCAACATCAAGCGGAGAAATACCACTTAAGAAAAATAACGAGATGTGTGGCAGCTTCAGTAAGGCCTTCCAGTTCAATCACTGCAGTCAATAGAGGGAAGTAAATGCTTAGCTGATAGCATAAAAGTCACAAAATGATATAAAACAGCTTAAAAGACCTACCAACTCCAAGGGCTCTGACATGCAGGCGACGGAACAACAATAGCTGGGCTCCGATTCATCGAAAGCACAAGCTGACAAGACTGTACTTCTGAGGAATCACTTCTCACTGAACGGAAAACTTCTGACCCAGTGGTAACAGATGATTCAGAAACTTTTCTCATCCTTGTTGCTGGTCTATTATTGGTCCCACTTGTTCCATCAGTAACACCACCACCTGACTGTGAGACACACAATAAAAAGTTGGTAAATAAGCCAATGAATAGAGATTGTATATAGGAAAACAATGCCCTCTAAAGCTAATATTGGATTCTGTATGTGTCATTTGCAAAGGAAGAAGCAGCAGGATAGCAATGAGTAGTTTATCTATTCCTTCAAATTGCAGATAATATCAAGAAGTCAGTCAACTTGAAAATTTAATCCTTTGTCCTGGACATGGGGCATATGTAATCCTATGTTGTGTCTCACCCTGCTACATCATATGACTAGAAATTTAGCATTTAAAAAGCCCAATTTTATTATAGAAGTCAAACAACAGAAATAATATTCTTTAACCACTAGTACACTGGTAATTTACTCAAACAAAGTATAACTTGTAACATGCCCACCAAAATCCCCTCTCAGGAAAACATACCCCACTTCCAAGAACATTTACTATATACCACTGTAGTGACTGACAGAAGTTCTTATCAGAGGGACATTGGGCTCGGCCTAAAGGAAGATGGAAAAACAAATAGTAAAAAATCCAGAAAGTTTACATAATTCATACATTAGACAAGCCTTTGATGTGAACAATGATAATTGTTATATCATCTGTCCGGTTTTCATGTTCCAACCACAATTTGTATGATTCTCCAGCAATGGCAGCACATGCATCCCGGGGATCTGAATATTTTGAAGCCTGTATGAAGAATGGTGCTTGGAAATTCATAAGCAGGAAGAATGGAAATAGAAATAAAAACTAATAAAGAGAAGAAATTGTTCAACATGTTTATTCTTTTGGTGGAGTATGAAAGAATAAAGAAATAAACAAGAAGCCAAGGCAATGCTAACCAGTTACACATATAAAGAAACTCACAAATATGCAGGCATGATTAAATCCATCAATAGATTAGTCAATTACCCAAGTAGAAGTGAATGCAGAGTAATAAGATGAGATGGACACAATAAAGCAACTACCTCAAATGCTAACTGCTAGTAAGCTATAAACTGTAAAAGATCAGAAGACCTAACAGCTACAGATGCTAGAGAGGGAAAGCATACAAGCAATTGCTGCTTTTTTATATTCTTACTGTACAAATATGACAGCAGAGCAGAGCATTAATGATGATGCTAAATGAGAAGCCTAAACCGCAGCCAGTAGTTATCTGGAGATCAGACTCAATAAACACCATAGATATATCAATGAAATAATAGCCTTATCAACATACCTAACATGCCAAATAAAAAGTTACTATCTGATGGCAATATAAGTTTCTTCCATACTTTTTTTGCATTTATAGAGCGATCTAATCATAATTGATCATAACCATATATGAACATGAGTACATACAGACAACCATTTGCCTCGGTCATTGATAATGTGTAGCAATCAAATTTAAAAAACTCTAAAAACAATGAACTAAAAGTAAAATACTAAAAGCAGCAAGAGATCATGGTATTCGCATAATCAGGAATTCAACTACAATAGGCCAAAAACAAAATTAATGCCTAAATGAAGACAATCAATAAAAAAAAAGGTTGATACACTTAAAAAGAAGATAAGTAGATCTTTATTGCATTCTATAATGGGTCATGTGAACATACCATATTAACCACGGCTTGGCTAGAGAGGAACTCAAAAACCCCATCACTTGCGACAACAAAGAAGAGATGATTAGGTGTCAGCTGAAGCATTGACACCTCTGGAGTTGCAACAACACCAATCTTCTCAGCTGTACTATCACCTACACTCCTTGTAAACGCAGTCCCAGGATACATCCCATTTTGAACCCACAGCCTGGGAGGATCACCGCCTTCACTCTCTTCATCACCCCAGGTCTGGATATCTGGATCCTTCAGCCCTTCCACTTGATCAACACTCAAAACCCTGGCCCCACAAAGCTTCACTCTCCCATACTCGTCTTTCCTAAATGGTGTTTGGTCATAAGACAAGTCCTCTGCAATAATTCTATTACCATCTTTCACTGCAACCACAGCTCTCGAATCACCCACATTCGCAACATAAAGGGTATTCCCAATAACAAGCACAGTAATTGCCGTGGTTCCACTCATAGTATCATCAATGTCACTATTATGCAACTCATAATTCGTCGTCAAAAAGGCAGAATTATAAGCTTTCACAGGGTCAGCTGACAATGTCGGATCATTTGCTAATATCTCTACTAGCCTGTCCTTAACAAAATTAGAACACTGGGTACCAAATTGGCCATGCCCATCAAACACACCAAAGAAATGGATATTTGGGTTACCTCTGACTTGCGTTCTAACACAGAAACTGTCCTGGTTTTCCTTATCCGGCGAGTCGGGATAGTAACCACGCTGCGTTAGCAGAGAGTACTCCAAACGGAAGTCATGTGAAGGAACAGGGACGAGCTCCAATGACCTCCCTGAGAGTATGTGCTTCCTTTGCGCACTGTACGGACTAGCGTCTCTGAAGTCCCGGAGATCACCATCGGAAGACTGGGGGTAACGACCGCAACACTTGCCATGGACACAACCCATGGCTCCTAAAAGGGAGAGAAATGAGAGAGACAGAACCAAGAAATTCAATTCCAGTTCAATTGCAGCCCAGGTGTTTCAGAAAATGCCTAAAAGAAACCGAGCGTGGCCAAAAGCAGAGAGCTACTGAAATGCAATTCTTGGTGGGAATGGTGAAATGGGTATCCTTGAATTTCGACATTGTGGCGCTGGAAGTGGTGATTCTCTGCACAGCTCATGATTCAGAACCAGAATTGAGGCACAATGAACAAAACCCTAAAAGCAAAATGAACTAAGAAATGGAACCTTGTGAGCTGCGACTACAGAGGATTAAGTTTCCCAGACGATAATTGCATGAGTGTTTCCTTTTCCACCCTCACAGAAAGAGGGTTTTCCGGGAAAATTTTCCTCAGAAAAGAACAAATCTCGTCACCACCGAGAAACGATATTCAACACAAAACCTAAAGCACAAACCCAAAGGACCAAAGGAATAAAGTTAAAAAGGTTAAAACTTTTTGGTCTTTCTTTGATCACAACACACACAACGCAATGGGGCTTGACACACAACAGAACGTGAGGTTTTCAGAGAAGAAAAAAACAAATTCTACTTTCTTTTGAGGGCACAAGATCAGGGCTCAAGAAGAGAACAGAGCTTTTTTTTTTTTTTAAAGATTCAAGAATGCGAAACCCTAAGAAAGCAACAGTCCAAATAAGATGGGGTCTGTGTCTGTGACTCTGCAAAATGGTGACGAAATGGGGTTTCTTTCAAGAGAGAGAGATAAGGAGAGAGAGAGAGAGAGAGAGAGAAGAATGAGATTCTATGTGTGCATGGGTGGGTTAGTGTGTGTAAAAGAAACCCATGTTCCAAGAAATCGCCAAACCATGTAAGGTAAAGCTACTGACCTTTTTTGTAATTTAATGCATAAAATACACAATTTTTTTTCATTTCAGAATTCAAATAGTATTTGTTAATACATTGTTACGCTAAGCAAAGAATTTTTGTTCCAACACTTGCAATTATTTTAAAACAATTTGCCGTCTTGCACACATTTTGGTTGTATTTGTTTGAATTTATCTAACAAAATATGTTCTTCAATAAAATAAAATAAATACTGAATTTGAATTTGAGTCGTTAAAATTGCAGCCTAATAAATTATTGCCTTGTGTAAACCACCAAATTCAAAAATGCGATTTAATTGAGTTTACAATTTGGAATAAATCAACGGAAAGCAAACGTTATCAGACGCAATGCATCAAGCAACCTCTAACGCGAACACGTGGGGTTCTGGCATGGAATGGAATAATCTTCACAAAGGTGAAAGAGGAGGGAGGAGCTGCTAACCAAGAAAAAGGTTTAAAGAAAGGGTAGGTTGCTTTGCGGAAAGAAAAGAAAAGAAAAGAGAAGAAAAGAAAAGGGGGAAAACGAAAGAAAAATCTGATTTTATCACCATTCATATTTAGCAATGACTTTGGACCAAGCGCAGCGCAGTTAATTTTGCACCTCAAGTTCTGGTTTCGGATTTTCTTTTTCCTAATATTGCTTGTGTTAAAAAAACGTATTATGCATATTTAAGATAATATCTTGAATTTAAAGTTTTTATTTATTTATTGCAGTCAATTTTGACTTCTTTTTTTCTTCCTACAATTGAAAGTCAAAGTTCCAATATGTGGTGCTATGCTATCCCCCAAACCTCTTTAGTAATTGCATATCTTTTTAGCATCACCCTTGTCTGTTTAAATTGGAAGTTTCTTCTTCAATTCATATGAGAATACTAATCAAGATGGACAGTCGGGTGCTGCTGCGACTTGTGAGGAAGACCTTGAACCTTGTTGCCAAGGAAAATTCCAAAATTGCTTTTTGGAGAAAAGAGGTTTTGGGTTGGGTTGAGTTGGGTAGAAATTAATTTCAATTTTCAAGATGATTTGGGGACCAAACGCATGTCGCATGACCCATAAAGAGTCCCACTAGATTCTGTCGTTCTTATGAGCTTTTGATGTCTAGCTTTTTCTCCATCGCAATCTCAGCTTTTGATATTAAAAAACTCTAAAAGTTGATGGGTTAAGTTTCTTCTTCCTTGGTTAATTAATCATCTTAATATATACTTTCTTTCTGCCAAACTATGAATTTGGACAATGAATAAAGATGAATCTTACATGAAAATATGTTTCATATTCATAGTCTGTCAACATAAGTATTTATCAGATACACAACCTTTTTAATTGAGCAAACATTAGACTACGTTTGTTGAAAATAAGGTAAAACAAACATGCCACTTCTTAGATAGGATCCTGTCTTGCAAGACGTAAGACAGTCGGACACCGATCATACACAATCGGATCATCCGACTGTCTCACGCCCTGCAAAAAACAAGATGTTAATTTAAGGGCTAGAATGAATAACAGCATACTTGAGTTGAACCTACCATTTAGTCCGGCCCAATAACTATCAGTTAGAATTGGGCCTTTGGGTTTAAACAAGTCTTTGTCATGAAATGGGCAATGGCTTGTAAAAAGTATTACCCATTTACAACATTTCATCAATTTATTTGGTACACGAATGAAGCAAAAGCATGGCCAGTGGCCAAAAAATTAATGTAAATTGATAATGAACCCATTTTAAGACAGAAGAAACTTTTACGCGCTGTCTGTATGCAATAATTTTATATCATACGAACCCAATAAGTAATTACGAAATTTAGTAGTGAGTGAGAGTGTCATATATGAACTCCTAATGCAGACCTTCATATTAGTTATATAATTACTATTCATATAAATTATATGGCTAATATGAAAGTCCACATCTATGATCCATATATGACACCCTCATCATAAAACGACTCGTCTTGAGTAATTATAGCAGCTTCCACACCTTTGTACCTGTAGCTATTTCATGTCTCCGACAACTTCATCAACTTAATAATTATCACGTGCAAATTATATATGTTTTCTAAAACGTGAAAGCTAAAAAGGAAGAATTCCAAAAAATAAAGAAAACAATAATTATTGTGTGTTGTTGTGTATGTATATGCGACAAAGAACTATTGGATGACATCATAGTGAGGGGTCGTGACTTCATTCCCCATTGCGCATTATCATGGAGAAGGAATTATTTTGTTCATGAAAAGTTTATCCAACCCCATGCATGCAAACCACGCTTGACACTCCACGCATTCAAAACAAAACACAAAAGAGATTTCAATGGATTTTTCTAGCATGACGTTGTTTTATGGTCCAAAACTATGTTGGTGTAGTTTTTTAGGATCCAAGTTGTACAAGATTGAGTAGACTTTATATTAAAAGAGTTGAATGAAATTTTATGCATGATCTCGTGTGTGTGAATATTCACCGTCCGTTCGCTACATGTAAAAAGGGATTTGTTCTTTGATGAAGTAATTAGCAACAAAACACATGGACAAGGAGACAAGGGAAGGGAACGGAAAAAAATCCCTAAAAAGGAAGTAGGAAATGAAAGAAAATGAATAGAATAAGAGATGAGAATAGAAGAAAGAAAACTTCCAAGTAAACCTCTCAACAAAGAAGCACTTTTAATCCCCACTACTACTACTACCACCACAAACCTCAAAATCTTAGGCGTGACATGCCTAAGTGGGGTGCATTATCATCATGCTACCGCTTACTTATCATACCCCCAAGTAGTAACAAACCCCCCTTTTTCATCCAATGCTTCCACATCATCTCTACTACTTATCCCCACCACATCCCCACTTTTCTCTTTCTACCATTTTTATCATCGTCGTCTTCTTCTCGCACCTCCGCCGTCCGATCCCTCTAAAATTTTCACCTAATTTCTAATTAAAATTTAAATACCCCCACTTAATTACGATTTATTATTGTAATTATTACTCCGGCGATCCACGAACGTTTGATACACCACCGTTCCGGCAGCCGGGAACTCATCTGCTGCGCAGCTCCGGCACTTGAACCCCAGCGGCTCCAATGCCCCCGCGACACGTGTCCACACCTCGTGGCTCTCGCACGTGGTCGACACGGACATTGTCGCCGGCCGGAACACCTGCACGACCTTCTTCAGCATCCGAACGACGTCTTCGCGGTCGTCGTAGACCGACCCGACGCACTCGAAGCTCGCGTAGCTGTAGCCGTCTTCCGGAGTGACGTGGATCGTCGAGTGGCGATCGCCGTCGATCCCGTTCATGGAGTAGCCGCAAGGGTCGAATGCGAAGTCGCAGATCAGAGCCCTAGGGTTAATTTGGGAAATCCCCGTGAGCTCCGTCATCTCTTTGCCGGCGGAATCACCGTTCTTGTCGTCGCCGGGACGGCGGAAGAAGTTGCGGGCGAGGTCGCGGTCGAGCTCGGTCATGCAGATTTCGAGGGTGTAGAAATCGTCTTCGTCGCTGTCTCCGAAACGACACGTCGTGTTCTGGGTGGACGCGGAGAACACGTGCCAGGCGTGCGAGGGGGTTTTGGAGGGCATGACGGAGGCCTTGCGGTAGCAGAGAGCAGCGGGGAGAGACTCTTCCAAGTAAACGACCTCGTTTTGGAAGTTGGTGTAGGGAAAGGGCTGGGCTCTTGGGAAGATAAAGTTCCCGCGGGTGTAGCGACAGGAGGAGAGGGTGAGGCCGAGATCGAGCGACGCGTGGCGGAGGAGGGGAGGGATGGATTTGAGGAGCTGGGTGGTCCCACAGGTCTTGATGATGATCTTGGTAGGGTAGACGAAGAGGCTGGACTCGGATAACACGTAGGCATCGAAGTAGTGATTGGCTACGGCCGAGACCACAGTGCATTGGACCTCATCTAGGACTTCTTGGATGGAGTCAAAGTCAAGAAGCCTTAGGCCAAGCCCAAGAGTGCCCATATTTTTAGGGTCATCCCCAAAGAAGTGTAGCTCCAAGCGCTTCTCAAACCCTTCAAAACCAGACACAGCCATTTGGGTTGCTTTTTTTTTTTTGGCACACAAACACAAAAACAAACAAGTACCCAATTGAAAAAGCACCAAAATGAAAGTACCCAAATGAATGAACAAGTGGATACAAGTAGCAAAAGCTAGTAGGATAGAGAAAAATGGAAAGAGAGAAGGGTTTGTGGAGTGAGAAGTTTGTGAGGAATTGAGAGATGAGAGAGAGAGGTGGGGTGTGTGGAATTTATAGGTAGGTGGGTGTGAGGAGTGAGAGAGTGAGAAAGGAGAGAGAGAGAGAGTGGGATGGATGGAGATTGGAGAAGGTAGCTAGGGGTAGTGAGGTTAGAGGGGCATGCGGGTGAGGCAACCAAGAATCATGATTGCAGGCATTATGAAGTGAATAAGGATGATGATATTGAAATGCCTTGCCTTGCCATTTTTATTTTTTCTGTGCAAAAATCTTTCTCCACAGTACAGCACAGCACAGACAGGTACAACAGGCAACGGAATTTATGCCCACGCCTATATTTTTTTTTTTTGCTATAATTTTTTTTTTCTTTCCTTTAGATTTTTGTTCTGTTTTTTTTGTGAATTCTCTCAACCCTGCACTTCTCCACTTACTTGCAGTCAGCAGACAATCACTGTTCTCTCCCATAAGTGGTTGCAAATCCAACTATGCATGGCCAGTAAATGATTTCTTGTTTCCACTTTATTTCAAATCCATTTGGATTAAACATTCACAAAAACATATTTGATCAAATGAATTGGTTTTTAATATCTCACATGCTGATTTGGTTGCAGAAAATTTGTCTGCAGTTTTCTTGACCATTTTTATTTTGCATGGTCTTCTGCTGTGGCAGAATCCATAGTTTTCATTGCTCTGTCCCTCCCTGTCTAAGAAATCAGCAGAAAAAACAGGGGAGGTCCTAGCTAGTAAATTGAATTGATTGTGCTAAGAACTGGGGAAATGAATTCAGAAGCAGCTTGTGATTAGCCAGCGAATTGTGAATAATGTTGTACAAGGACCATATCATGACCAATTTTGATGAAGATAATAAATATGTTTTTTTTTTTTGGGGGGAAACTTTTAATTGGGTTAATTGTGAGTGTAGATTCAAAATAGGATGGGTCAAAATTCAGCATTCACAATTAGAAGCAATTATATCTAAGTCATAGCTTCATAAAACAGAGACATAATTATAGACTAGAGATAGATATGTTCTTGTTCCTATCCTATGCATGATAATAATTATTATCATTGCTTGCTGCTAAGCTCAATTTGCTTTTTATAGCTTTTTTTCTTGCAAGCTAATTATAGACACAAATGCGGGTTACGTCGGTTAGTTAAGGCACTGATGCAGCGTGATAATTGATTGGCTAAACTTTATCCCAAAATATGTAACTCTGGAATCCACCATAAAGATATGAGAAACTCTCAAGGTTTATTGATAAAATTGGAATAACAAAACATAACCATAACCATCGGTAAAATATGTTTAAATCCTCCTAAAAACCCTAGAAATAACAAAAGAATTAAAATAGAAAATAACAAAGTTTCTAAAAACTTTAAAACTAGATTTTGGGCTACTAAACGATCTTGGATGATCGAAAAAGCCCATACATCATGGTAAAGCGATGAGTTTTACTCCTAACACTGTTCTCTTCGAATCGATCGGTCATGAGCCTGATTCCGAGCTCGAAACCCAAATTTGCATTTTACCAACTCCTCTTCAATTGCTTCTGCCATCTGTTCTACATCAGGCAATATGTCCATCTGTTCTACATCAGGCAGTATGTCCATCCTCTTTAACTCGAGTTCAAATACCCACCTCCGTAGAGAACTCTAATAAAAAGACCTCTGATATGAGCACTCCAAATTTGAATATGAGGAGGTAGTGGCAAATGGAAAGGTGAAAAATACAGTATAAGATGAAAACAACCAACGGGTTGATAGGGACAATGCTGCCAATTCCTGAGCAGGATTGAGCAAGCAGATGCTGCTGAAGACAAAAGGTAGACGTGCCCAAAATATATTATAAGTTAAAAACAATAATAATTTCGTTCACAAAACCAAAAACAAAAGGAATCAGGCGTGGCTGAAAAATAATGAGAATATCCTTGAATTAGGGGGAGACCAGTCCGTTAAATCAAAAACCCATTCCTCACATCATTTTTATTCTCCATGCAAATTCATGTACCCAGCTACGGTGGCATTATCATCTTTGTATTTTCACCTTCAAATTAGAAGGGTTTCTTCAAACAAACAACTCATTTACACAGGTTAATTAAAAGCTAAACTTTTTTAAAAACGCTTGATAACGAACTTGTTCTAAGTTATGTCAAGATTGTATCACAGTCGAGATCAAGTTAAGACATGAGTTGAAAGTAAAATACGAGATCTCGATACATGTCTCGACTCATATATTCACTCTATTTAAATCTTTTCAAACGAGTTGGTTTTTCCTTATTATAATTACCCCTCAAATAAATGGATCCTTCCCATCCCATGGCATTGCTATTAAAGCATTTATCCTTTGTTTAGCCTCACTTTGATTAGCAATATCAATACTTATTTCAACTTTGATTAGCCTAAATCTAGCAAAACTGAGGCCCCTATCATTACAAACTAACATACAGGCCAACATCCAAAATAAGTTTGCCGGTTTATAATTTCATTCATCTACCAAGAGTACTGCCGACAGAAAAGAAAAATTATTTTTCTCACACAATGATTTTCCTGTTAATTTTGGTCAGACATAAAGTTGAATGGAGGTACAGTAACTCTGAAGGAAAAGGGGGTAATTAGTGCTTTTTGGGCTTTCCAAGGAAGTTTCATAGCCAGCCAGCACAAACTACTTCCTCCATCACATTTCTGGTTCTCCTTGGCTTTTAATTCAAGACTATTGCTGAAGATTATATATCAATAATTCCAAATCATGAACTAGCTATGAAGAAGCTTCTCCTCAAAATAGGTTTTAGGGTTAGGGTTATATGCACACCAAGAACATTGTCTAGTAATATCTTCCTTATTTAAAAGAGGTCTCATGGTCGAATCTCATTCATCTTTATTTGTTGATGAAATAAGTAGCTCAACGAGTTACGTTGTTAGATTCTAGTCTACACACACTCAAAGTTCGAACAAAAATTTTATTCGATAAACAATTAAAATTGACAGTTTGATAACATATGATACTAAACAGGGTTGATAATAGAATATTGTCATAGATGACAAGGAAGATAAACATCAATACAAAAGCAACCTTTGTAGGATAGGCACTAGGCTGTATGTATAGAGGTGAAAAATATAGAATTTAGAACGGTTGGGAAAGCAATGATGGAAATATGTGAGTTTAGAATCAAAATTTTCTGTTTTAAGAAGAGGAATGATGCAGGATGTGTATGGCGTCATGAATAAATCTTATGAAAGATCGATGTGGCTGGCAGCCCCCATTATGACCACAATCCCACCTCTTTGTGCTGCACGCGCATCACCAAACTCAAACACTATCTCTCTCAAAGCCCACACCACACACTCTCTCTTTCTTCTGCACGCAATCTTCTTGCTGCTTAGCCCCAATAGACCTACTCGCTCTCTCTCTCTCTCTCTCTCTCTCTCTCTCTCTCTCCCCTCAACACATCTCCATCCACAAAAATGGTCAACCACTTAGCTTTGTTAGAATCAAATCTTACTTAAAAAGTCTCAACCAAACCAAACTATCAAGTGTCAACAAAGTAAGTCCCCCTATCCAACACCTTTTACATGAGGAAAAGTTGGAACCAAAATCTTTCTCTTTAACTTCGACTTGAGACTAATTCATTCTTTTGAAAAATATAAAAATAAAAAACGGTAATTTGAAGGGACAAATAAAGGTATTTTGAAAGACTTTATCTATAATCCTCATTTGGTCCCACTAACCCACCTTTTAAACTCTATTCCCTTCCCAAAAAGCTCTTTTATGAGTTTTGTTCCCATGATACGACGGACGTATGTAACGCTCCTCCCACAATAACCAGTCTCATAACGACATGTGCGAGTATATGATTTTAGGGTTTATATTGATAAGATAACTAATGGTAGTCTAAAATGATGTAGATATGAACATAAGCTCTCCCAATAACTAATGGCATAATTAGCATATTGGGAATCTTACATTTAGAGCTCGTTCGGAAATATGTGTTTTTCCGAAGTGCTTCTATTAGAAGAAAGGCGACAGATTTATTGAAAATCCAAGTGTTTCCCGGATTACTAGATGAGCACACCTACTAGGTGCTTTTCTAGAAAGAGCATTTGTGACCCAGAATCACTTATAAATTTTTCGACTAAATGATATTATAAATGCTTTTGATTGTCATGAAACACTTTTAGCCATTTCATAAGTACTTTCAAACATAAATTTACACTTTCCGTGCTAATATGATACTTGTGTCTAAAATGACATTATTTTGGAGTTTAGCTAGAGTCAAACAATTTAGGTTTGAGTATGAGCTTTTGTTTGATCCATAGGGTTGGAGGTTTGAAATCTATAGTGGTAAGATAACTAAATAGAAGCTTAAATCTAGCCCAGTATACAAGAACACAAGCAAAGGATACAAAACATGTACATACACTCATTTTAGAATGCAATATTATATCTCTCCTCCAACCCAAATCAATGAAATCATGTATATGCAACATCTCAAATCCTATATATAATTGGTCCCAGTCATCGGCCTTGTGCACCCCCCGACAACCACCATGAAAGACCCTACAAAGCTACACATCATCAACCATGTGTCCCAACTCCTTGGCACACTTGGTTGGCTCCCCTACTGCCTAGGCCCTCCATGTATTTCAATTTCGGGGCATGTTGGCCCCACCAGGCCCTCCATGGTCGCTCCATTTGCAATTGGTGGGACCAAAATGAATCATAGAATGAAGAAGAGGGCTTGCTCAGCCGCCATGTCATGAGTCTCACACCATGCTTTCACGCGCACAATATATTTTTCCAAACATGTTGTAGAACCAAAGATTTGAGATTGTGTGTTATGAAAAAAATTCTGTCACATCGCATCTTATAATATAAGTGGACGATTAATTTATATTTTTAAATATAAATTTTTAAATATATATTAATTACATGAGGTGACAGTATATAAATATAAAATAATAATTTCTCGTGTTGTGACAGGTTAGTATTTATATGGGGTGTTTGTTTTTTTCTTTTAGCACTAAGGAGCATCCGTGAGTGCTACTGTACCATGCGCATAGAATTTGCCTAAATGTATATCATGTATTGTGTGGAGTCCACCACTCTCTCACTTGGAGTGCCATTTGATGACATGTTAAATGTTTTTAGTGCACAGCTGAGCAGTACAAGCCAACAAGGATTGGAATTTAGTTTCTGGTTCAGTTTCATCATGATCAAGTTCATGGGTTTTCACTCTCAAGCTTTTATAAAACTCCTTTTGGTTATGGAGATCAAGTTCATGTACTAAAAAAAAGGACTGAAATGGTGTGGTTTGATTAGTCCTATTCATCTTCTTTGACTTCCCTTTTTTTGAAATTTTAAAGTGAGCCTTTACAATTGAATTTTATTTCTACGAAAGATAAGTTCAACATCAATGAATATAGCGTATCATATTACTCCAAATTAACGTGTTTGTCTTCTCTTTAGTTAGTGTTCACTAAAATTTGCACAATATTCAAATTCTAAGTGGAGTTGTACTATACTAAAAAGTGGTGAAAAAAATCTTTTTTTAAAAAGAATAAACGAGAGTTTTTATTGATAAACAAACAAAAGTATAAAGCAAAATGTGATGAATATGAGTAAATATTCTCCCGTGACTAAATGCAACAACATGTTGAATTGATATGGAGAGAATCTCGCACAATCCAAAATGACTAAAAAATCGCCATATGTGATAATATTGATTTTCAAAAGGGTTAGAAGTGATTTTAAATTTATGAAAAGTAATCACTAATACAAAGTTACTTCTTTACCTATTAAACTACTGTTAACTTTCAATAATTCACCCATTGTGCAAAATTATTAGCTTAAACCAAGTTTGCAAATAACAAGTCAACCACATGTTAGAAGAACCTTGATGATTAGAGCCTCAAAAGGCCAATCAAATTCTCAAGTGGTGGACATGCCCAACTGTGTTTCTTTTAATATTAGCAAGAGTTTTACTAGTTAACTACATTTAAATCTCTATCTAGCTACCTTAGGCAATTTCAAGGGTTTATCCTAGGTTTGAGTATCTATACTCATGACCCATAATCAAGGAAGAAGTCACAAAATGAAAAAAAAAAAAAAAAAAAAACCCACTTCTTCTTTTTTGAGGGGTTTTTTTTTATAAAAATTATTGAATAAAAGTTTGGAAGGGGAGAGAATATGCTATTGGAGTTCGAACATGAGACCATTAGTCTACAAATAAATACTTTTACCATTGAGCTATGGACCTGTTGAATTTTTGTGGGGAGTGTTTAATATCATTAAAATTGGATTATACCAATTTTATTAAAACACTTTAATTAAGAGAAAATTAATTGTGATACATCCTAATCTAGGGGAAGGGTGATGGCTCCCACCAAAGAATGACATGATACATCCTAGTAGGTGCTAAAGATTCTGAAGCAAACAAGGCATGTTGGGGAGCTTTTAAGTGGCCATAATCTTCCAAGTCACAAACTGCCCCCACATTCTCACAAAAACAAAGCCCTCACCTCACCCAAGTGACCAAACCAAATTATAACAATAATTTTACTCTTCAACTCCTCCACTCTGCCACACACACCAGAAGACACAGTCTCCAAGTCCTCGAGCCCTGCCAAACCGAAATGCAAAATCTATCTCGAAGCTTGAGAGAGAGAGAGAGAGAGAGAGAGAGAGATCTTAATCCTCTATACACGCCACATCATTCCACTCGTGCTTTTTTTTTTGTCCACAAAGCCCTCACATCACAGTTCGAATCTCTCTCAATTGCTCCACGCAAGCATCATTTTGCTGTGCGACTTTGTGACTCGTTTTCTTTCTCTTGCCTTGCCTCTCTGCTGTCTCATTCGCTTACTTTCCCTACCTAAAGGCCTCAAGTACATAATCCGCAGTAGTGTATTTTTTGTCCATTTTGCACAGTAGATTCCCAAGTTCTTATCCATTTCGCCAGCTCTTAACACTATTTTGACAGGATACAATTTTGTGTTGAAAAAAAGCCCAGGACTGGTTTGGGGCACCGAATATGCGGCGGAAGACCACTTCTTTCAACTCCTCACAGTACATCGATATTGTCTCAATCTACATTAAGTGCGTTTCAGTATACAGTAACTTTTATTGCATGAGTCTACTCTTCGCTATCATAGAATAAGAAAAATAGACACATAATTATATACAATAGGATCTATCTAAGATCGCGCAGTCCGGTTCATATTGGACCAACTCGTAGTGAGTCAGTGAAATCCAGTTGATTAAATTTTGGCAGTAGTGGACCTGTGAGAGAAGGAGAAGTGGGGAGTTTCAAGAGAGATTCATGTAATTGAGTGACTCCATTTCCCATGCCTCTTTTTTTGAGTGAAGCCATTGGTAATATGAGTTTCTATCTCAGAGAGAGAGAGAGAGAGAGAGGCAGGCACTTCAGGCATGGATATGTAAGCATGGAGGCCATCATGTTCCCTCTGCTCCAAACCCCCTGTCCTCTCCAAAAGTTATAATAATTATTAATAAGTTTTTTTTTAATTTTTGTTAAGCCAACCTACTTTTACATTTCTGACTCACTCAAACCCTATTTTGGGTTTTTGGATTTCACGAAGACAAATCTAGAAGATGCTTCTATTCTCTCTCTTTTTTTTTTAATTTCTCTCACTTTTCCAATGAGTGAGAATGAAAAGTGTTATTAGGCTTTTGGCAATGGTGGACCAAAAGATAAAAATGCCGACATCTTGGAACTCTTAATCCTTTGTTTTAATACATGTTTAAAGCAGTAAACAAGATCCTAATTGGACTGTATCACCTATGATTACCTCTTGCATACTTCGAAAAGATATTGTGCTGTGAAGCATCTCATGCCAAACAATTGCTTAATTAATTTTTCTTGTTTTTTTTTTTTTTTTGAGATCATTTCATATTAAAAGAGACGATAATACACTAACCCAAACCCAGAACTTTTCATGAGAAAATAATTGCTTCAAACCACTCCACTAGTGAGTCATTTGTAATTTTCTTGATATTTGTTTGCGTCTAGTGCTTCATTTCATTAGAGGAAGAAAAAAAGAAAACCAATAGTATTTAAAATTTAAAAAAAAAAAAATTCTTATAAGCTGGTCTGCATGGATTGAAAATAAGATTAAGAAAAAGGGAATGTAACACATAATGATTATAATGTTGATATGTTATAAGTGGATTGATTATGTGCCTAACGTGACATGAATAATACAATGTATATCAGCAGCAGCAGGATCTCAATCTCAAGTTCTTAACGTTAATAATATATTAATTAATCACAGACAACTTAGGATTCGTACCAATATAATTTGTCAGATCTTAGACACTCCTGCATGCTAGATTAAAATATTTTATTTTTAAATATTCTACTAATTATAACTTATATTCAGCTGAACTGGCATGCAAAAGTATTAGGTCTTTTTGAATTGGAATAAGATAAAGAAATTGAAATTGAAATTGAAATCAAAATCAAATTACTTATCATGGCTGAATTGACCCTTCAAAGTTACTGTTAGGTTTGGGGTAAAACTTGTCTGTAAAAAGTAACAGGTTCTTTGTAATGGGGCCCTTGGCCTATTCAGCCCATTATATCAGTGGGCCCAACACTTGTTGATCACCCACCACAGAATTCAGCCATGACATGCCACATTCCAACTTGTTGCACATGAGTCGTTATATGGTGAGTGTGTCATATATAGACAATAGATGTGGACATTTATATTAACTAAATTATTCATTTGAATAGTAACTTTACTTAAGTTTAATGAAATGATCATATCATTAATATGATGATCCGCATAAGGAGTATATATGGCACCCTCATTATAGAATTTCGTTGCATTACAAAATCATTCAATTGGTAGAGTGATTCTATAGTGAGGGCCCTAGATGATGTCACATCTCACAACCGTTGGATCAAACTAACCAAAATAATAATAATAATAAAAAACTTTGCTTTCTCTTCTGTTTTTTGAAACAAAAATTTTATCCGCTTTGACATTACCATTACAAGACAAATCAATACTTGGGCCTAAACTGTCTTAAAAGGGGTATTTCCAAAATCTTTTTGGAAATGAAACAAAGAACTATCAAGGAAGTAGAGAGGAATTTATACAAGTAAATATATATATATAATTTTTATTTTTTTTTTAAACTTTGGTATAGATGCATGGCAAGAACACAGTTAGGAAAAAACTAAAAACAAAATAAAAGGCAACAAAAAAATATCTGTAAACAAAAAACCTCTGTTTAACTTTTCGGCAACCCAAAATACTCGGAGAAAAAAAGGGCAATAAATCTTTCCCTTGTTCTTAGTCTTTTTTTGGCTTCACCAAAAACTCTCAAGTCTTCCTTAATCTAAGATTTTCCGACCTTTTTTCTCTTCCTCACAATTTATGCTCTCTCTCTCTCTCTCTCTCTATACCTACCTAACGTCCCTACCTCTCCCATGCATAACCCGCATTTCTAATGTCAATGGCCTCTCCTGCCTTTGCCCTTATAAGCCTCGAAAGAATCCCAAAAAATTAATAACAAACGCCGTGACAAGATGGCGTCGTGGAGTACTTCAACCCCTCTCCCTATACTCCTCGGCCTCCTGTCCATCCTCCTCCTCCACCCCCTCACCACCACCTTCGGCATTCGCCTGGGCATCATTCACCGTCGCTCCCCTGACCTTCCCGTTTTCCGTGAAGCCCCCTCCTTTAAAAATGGGGAGCAATGTGGCTCCAAGAACGCAGACGGCATCCACGTGGCCATGACCTTGGATGCCAATTACATCCGGGGCACCATGGCTGCTGTCTTCTCCTTGTTGCAACACTCAACATGCCCTGAAAATCTCTACTTCCACTTTCTCTCAGCGCATATTGCACCAGAGTTCTTTTCAAGTATAAAGTCTACATTCCCTTATTTGAACTTCAAGACTTATGCCTTTGATTCAAACCGGGTTCGTGGGAAGATATCAAAGTCTATAAGACAAGCATTGGATCAGCCTATGAATTATGCAAGAATTTATCTAGCTAATATCCTTCCACCCGACATGGGACGAGTTATTTACTTGGATTCAGACCTCGTTGTGGTGGACGACATTGCCAAGCTATGGAGTGTGGACATGGAAGACAAGGTGGTGGCTGCACCAGAATATTGCCAGGCAAATTTCATACAGTATTTCACCAATACGTTTTGGTCTGACCCGGATTTGTCAAAGACGTTTCAGGGAAGAAACCCATGTTATTTCAACACAGGAGTGATGGTGGTGGATGTGGATAAATGGAGGAAAGGAGGGTACACACAGAAAGTTGAGGAGTGGATGGCATTGCAAAAGAGAAAGAGGCTATACAATTTGGGGTCTTTGCCGCCATTTTTGCTGGTTTTGGCTGGAAACATCAAGGCTGTGGATCACAGGTGGAACCAACATGGACTAGGTGGTGACAACTTTGAAGGAAAGTGTAGGAGCCTCCACCCAGGTCCCATTAGTCTTCTGCATTGGAGTGGGAAGGGTAAGCCATGGTTGAGGTTGGACTCCAGGAAGCCATGCACCGTCGATCACCTATGGGCACCGTACGATCTCTACCATTCTTCTAGACACTTTCTGGAAGAATAAAAGAGGAGAGTGAACTGTGAAGAGAGAACATGCAAGTCAGGAGATAAAATGCAGATTCAACTATGCACATAACACATGCCTTGGTTGACATGTGCTCCGAGGAGGCAGAATCAGATCGGATCTTGGGTTCTTTGCGCCTTCAGCGTCACTATCGTCGGCTGGCTCCGGTAGTGAAGCTGGGGACCTGGATGGTAGAATTTTTTTGACTACTCTCTGTTAGAATGTTGTTGCCAAGAGTAGACCATCCAATTTGTAAATGTTAATTAAAAGTCTTCTTTTATTGGTTAGGAACCTGTAAATTGTAGTGGTTCGGGGACCAAATTTAAAGGACTGACAACAGAAACAAGAAAACTATATGAGTTACATGAATGATCTCTTCAGAAACTTCAATGTCTGAAAGCCGTTCCATACGAATCACACCATAAACTTGAACTTCCATCTTTCAAACACCAACCCTATCTACGAACGAAGTGTCGGTCCCACTACACTCGGACTTGGAATACTGCTGAAACAGGACGACCCAAAGTTGAAAAAAATTGTCCCACCATATGCATTGGACTTTAAAACACAAAGAACAGGTTTAGTCAAGATCAGGGTGCAGTCGATTAGACAAAGAACGCGTCGTTGACCCTGAATTTACATTTTAAATTCTTGAGTTGCCATCAATATCAATCCCCTATACTTTCGTTGCAGCAGCAGATGGGCACCTACCCAATGTATTCCACAAAATATAATCCCCAGAAGTAACCTGTTTACCAAGTGAAAGACCGACAAGTACATACTCAAATCTCACATTTAAATAATTAATAGTATCAGAAGAAAAGAGGAACCGAGAAGAATTTCTCTTATACCCTTTGGAAATAACTCTGGTCGAACTAATTAATGAAGATTTGAAAATTATTTGTAGCACTGCCATGATGATATTTATGCAAGTTTATACATGATACCCAAAAGTCATGAAAGAAAGACGCAAAATTAACTGCAACTACAGCATTCATGTCAGTGCCTCTACCATGCCAACATTTTTTGCAACATAGAAAGTAGAGCTTGAA
The DNA here is from genome assembly GCF_000346465.2 of Prunus persica. NCBI lineage: Eukaryota > Viridiplantae > Streptophyta > Magnoliopsida > Rosales > Rosaceae > Prunus > Prunus persica. Next base: position 11,600,680 of record NC_034009.1, read on the forward strand.
AATAGAGAAGTCTGAAGAAAAACGTACCTGAGTTGAGAACTCCACTGGTGCTTTGACAGCTGGATAAATGCTCACCTGCATGTAGCACAAACAATTAAGAGAGCCAGCAAACAAGCAAATGCTATGCAGTTTCAATGTGTCAACAGGAAAACAGAAGTGATGGTCAGATTTGCGCATGCTGAGATTTGGAAAAGTGGATAACTCTGATAGAAACTAGAGAGCATGTATCGACGTGGTAAAAAGAGGACATCTTAATTTCATAATGGGAAACCGAAAGATATAAGTATATATAGCACCTAAATACAACAAAAAACACTCCTATTGTTACCTATTTCTGGGTTGCTGTGATGAACTAGACCATGAGAGGAGAATTAAGGAAGCAAAACTTACCGATTTTGGATCAATTGATATTCCAGACAAGGAAGCCCCAACAATCTTGAAAGACACCTGCAAACATGAGTCGGAAAATGCCTGGCTCTGTTAGCTCCTCAATAAATGTCTAAACAAATACAAAATTCCATTTAAACAAATTATGTGCTTGACTGGCTCGGAAAAAAGAAAAAAGAAATAAAAATTATGCTGGACATATTTTGCAGTTTCGTTACCTTTTTTAGTAAGCAATTCATTAAGATACACAAGAGCAAGAGTATAATAACAAAATGGGACCAAATCTAATTCCTTTCCCAACATTGAACCACTAGAATGGAAACAACATTTCCAATTGCCAACAGACTTTTTTTATAAGACATCATTCTTGGTTGCAAGAACTCCAACTAAATATGAGAAAAACATAGAGGAAGCAAATACCTTGGCGTAATTGTATGCATGCCAGCAAAATGGCTCCTCCAAATCAGCTGGCTGAAGATCCTTGCTCATTTTCTCCATTAGGAATTCATCTATATTTACCATACTATTATTGTTACCATCGGTCTCAATATCGCTATCTTCATCAGCTATGCTTCCAAAGGCCGAACTAGAAGGAGGTAATTTTTTAGGTTTCCATGGTGCAAACTGAACTTTCCCAGGGAAGGTTGCCTCAATACTTTTGGTGAGTCCCCTCCCACCCATTACAATCTTCCATTCCACAGAATGGTCTGTAGTGGAAACTATTCCAACGGATGGAGTGCCATCAAAAGATACAACCCTTCTCATCGGAAAAGGCATAGTCACAGTACAAAACTCCATAGTGAGAGGAGATTTGTAACCATCCATTAGCCGCAGTTTGAATAAGAAATCACCTTTATCTTCAGAGACCATCGACAATTGGTAAAATCCCTTTATGGGAGGTCCAAGACCACAGACTGCTTCATAACGCATTAGAACAAAATTGCCTAATGGTGGTGAAAACATCACAGCTTGCTTATCAATACCTTTTTCTGGAACTTGAGCACAAGGATGAAATGATAAAACTTCAATGTGATCTTTCAAGGGGAAGGACACATCAGGCAATCCTTCTAAATCTGCTCTACAATTGATTTGACCAGAAATTGATATACTATCTGGAATCTCGTCTCGGTCATACATAGCAGCATGGACAGTCTCATGAACTGAGAATAGCATTCTCTGCCTTCCTCTGTATAGGTAAGGTTTCCATGCTGGTTGCTTGAGGTCTGCTGGAGGAAGATCTGATTGTGAAAAGCCATTAACCTTAATGGAAATAATATTGGGGAAGCTCAAATCCAACGGTGTTCCTATATGTACGATCAACAAGCACATTAGACACAAACCAGAGACAACTAAAGGCAAGGTAATCCACCAAATTGCCACTAGTTATAACGATAGTAAAGAAATCTGAGATGAGAAATACCATAATAAAAAGTACCAACCAAAGGGCATTGAACTACTTATGAAAGTTCGAAGTGCATCTTTATCTAAAGTCCTAGAACCAGTCTTGTGAGCATCTGATGTAACAGTTCCTGTCACAGCACCACTGGAAGGGGTTGAGGATGCAACTGGTGCAGCTACAGGTTTCGCCCTCGAGGAGATGCTTGATATCCCTATACTGCCAGTTAGTGAATCTAACAGCCCACCCACAGATGGAGATGCACTTACAACCACCTCAGGTTCCCCCACATCGCCAGTTATTATGTCACCAATAGCATGTGCCACCATAAATGCACTAGGGGGAAAAAGAAAAAGAACTGCTTAATGTCTTTGGAGAAAGTCTTACATGCCAATTACAAGTAGAAGTCAGTTTATAAAAACATGCAAGCGCAGCTCCCTTCTGATGTAATGGAGGAAAGACATGCAGTGAAAGACAGAAAAAATGGAATCACTTGCATCCATTAATTGAAGGCAAGAACAAGAAATGTGTAAAAGAAGGTTTTTAATTTACACATACATCTGGGACACACTAATCTCATTATGCATTCTAAAAAATTTAATGTGCCCCATAAGTTTAATTCACAGGCACTGCTCATAGGTCAATTTACAAGTTGATTCCGAAATCAGTTTGATGTTGAGGAGAATGAGAAAACAACTAACACTTCTAAGTATGATATTCTTCCTAAAAAACATTGCAAGTAACTTACCATACCCTGTGATGGACGGAAGATCAAGCAGAATGGAAGATATACTGTCCTCCACTCCAACAGCATTGCCACAATCAGATCTATTACATAATGTCACATACGCCTTCAGATGCCTGGGCTCCACCAACGGAAATACAAGGATGACATAATGGCCCTTTGTGTGCAAGATTAAAGGCCATAGCACATTACGATCACCGTCCTCTTCTTTGTTTATATAAATTCCTATTATATGACGTGTAATAGGATCATCAAGCCAAGAATCTGAGCCCTCAGCTGACTGACTCACACGTACCCCAAACCCACGAAGAGACCCCTCCCTAAACACATTAAAGAAAGGGTTAGTAACATTGGAGAATCAGAAACGCAGTAAAGTTACCATAACCAACAAAAATCACTTGTAATATACATAATGCAAGAAACACATAAAACCCAACAAGCATGAGAGTGAGAGTGAGAGCACAGAGAAAAGCTACATACTACATGTAACTCATAAAATTAACATATTTAAATCAATGAAGCAGTATTAGCACATTTTCTTAGAACTCAAACGCACCGCCCTCATAGTTCAAGCTGTATAATATTTGTAAACACATTCTCACATGATTCGTATAGGTACAGCCTAAGAAAACAAAACAAGAGAAACAAGAAACAAAGCACAAATGGTTTTCGATTTTCAACTGACCTTCTCTTTCTATCTACAAATGCAGCAGCTAACTCTGAATCACTAGGAAGTGAAGTAAATACTCTGTAATTAAGATCACCCTCGGTAGAGGTCTCGTTTTCGCTCTTGCAAGTTCCCCTCCATCGCTTCTCTACCACCGGAAACCTCCTGAGTAGAAAAATTAAGAATAAAAACAAAATCAGTAAGACTCAGATTTCATAAATCCCTGTTTGGCTGCCAAGAAACCCAACCAACCAGAGAGTCCAGTTTCCAATCTTAGCTTTTGCACACCAATGCAGAAACAGATCCTCATCCAAGTGGTTGGCTTTAACTCAATCAAGTTAATGAAATAAACAACTTTTTGTTGCTGGGTTTTCCTCAGAAACCCATCAGGGCCTTGGATTTGAAAAGAATCAATAGCTTGGGTGCTAATTCGATTGGATTTTGGAAATTGAAGCAGAAAATTTGTATCTAAGATTAGCTAAGTTTGTGGTTGTGCAATATATAATGACAGGAGTATAGGTTAATGTGTGAAGGGAAGACCTGGAGAAAACGACGGCGTCGAGACGGTTGAGGATCCAGATGGCTCTGATGCTACATCCTCCGGTCATGGCTTCGCTCAGCAACTGACTAATCGAGAAGTGAGAGAGAGAGAGAGAGAGAGAGAGAGAGAGAGAGAGAGACACAGCTCTGCAGGTTCTGGAAATGGTGACAGATCTTCGACGCTCCGTTTTGGAATTCGTTGACAACGGCGTCGTTTCAAGGAAGATAATATTATGCAATACGTATTTTTCAAGGAGCCCCCCAAAAAGGATGTAATTAGGAAAAAAAACTTTCTTGTAACAATGATAGATAGAAAAGTGATGTGTGATTGTGTTATTGGCTGGGAATAACACTTGTCATCTCAGTTGCATGAGAGTTTCTCTCCTAATATAAGGGTATTATTCATTTGGTGCGTATTTTGTAGTGGTTGGACGATAATGCCCTTTTTCTTTTTTCTTTTTTAAGAACCTTTTCTTTTGAGAGGGGGCGATAATATACTAAACTCACAAACATTACACGGATGCTAAGACTCGAATCCAAGACCTTGCCTAGTGGAGCAATTACTCCAAACCACTACACTAGTGGTTCCGTTGCCCTCATTCATTTTTCTAGATTGCCTTGGAAGTCTACTTTTAATTTTGAGATTGTGCGAAAGTAGATTTTTCCATATGATGAAAAATATGGTCCTACTTTCTTCTACAAAGTTTGGTACTATGTAAATGATCTCTTCAAGTGAACTGAAGCTGCTACTTTATGATTGCTTAGATGATCTCTTCACATGGACTGGTGACGCTGCTACTGTTTTTATTATGGTTGCTTATGTTCTTGGGAGATGAGAGATTCTTTTTTATCATGTGCTTCCATCATGCTCTGGATATTGTGAATCTCTTCTTATGTTATATTATTCAAGTATGAGATATCATCATCTTGTGCTTCCAAATGATGTATTAATTGATTATACAATACTTCAAAAGCCTCTTCTCTTATTGTGCTCAACTTCAAATTATGTGTTTCATCAAGTCTTCTTGCTAAAATATGAGAATAGATCTTCATGAAATTGGACTAGTATAATAGGTGCAAATGGATGTCATTGAACAATTGTTGTCGTGCCAGTGATGCTCCTCCTTATCTCTTGATATCTTCATTAATAGGAATATTAGTAGTTTCAAATTATGGGGTCCTTGGGTTTACTTCAGTGGTTGAGGTGCTCCCCCTCCCCTCATGACCCAATTCTGGAGGAATAGATAGTTTATTGTGAGAAATAATTATGACATGTGTTGCTTGTTTGAGTGTATATTAAGTAAAAAGTCACTTTTGGTCTTTGTAGTTGGGCATTTCAACCACTTTTGACCCTCTAATTTCAATTACGTCAATTTTGTCATTGTAGTTTGTATTTATAGCAATTCAAGAACAAAATAGTGTTCTTTTCAATTTCTTTTACGGTGCAAGGGACAATGTTGTCAATCTAAAACCCTTTAGTGTAAAAGATCGTTTGAAACACTCTCCATCTCATATTAGGGCTTGAAATTCAACCACTAATCCCAATTTTTGAAGAACCCTAAAGTAAAATGGTCAATTTCAAGCCCTAATATGAAATTGGGAGAGTTACATACGAGCTTTGATGCTTAGAGATTTTGGGTTGACAAAATTGCCCTTGCACCATCAAATAAATTGACAGGAATATTAACTTGTCCTTAAATTACTACAAATATAAAACTACATAGTCAAAAATTAACTGAAACTACAAAATAAAAATGATTAAAATACCAAACTACATCTACATGTACCAAAAATAACTTTTAGCCTGTATATTATACTTAAACCATTCTGCATGAATACTTGTGAAACTAGATTGACTCTTCTCCATAGATAGAGCTACGGATAGTTAGTTACAACTTTTTTAGTCTGGAAGGACCCCGAAGTCAGAAATAAGTTGACCTAAATTCTCGTTGCTCTCTCTTTTTTAGCCTTCAATAAAACTATCTTTCGTTTTTAATAACCCTCGAGTTAGGTCCTTATAACACATGGTTATAAAAACACACAAAATAATGTGCGAAGATGATTGCCCAATAACTTCTTGTTGCTCAAATAACATTGGTGGAAAAAATTCGAATACAGAGGCTCATGTGTAAGAAAAATTCGAGTCTACTTGGAAAAAAACAGATTCATACATATATTTCATTCATGTCAACTGACAACCACTAATAACACTCAAAATAATTACAAACATTTTGTAAAAAACATTTATTACAATATTAAAAAAAGAAGTTGCCCCCCCAAAAACACAGGCAAAATATTTTGAAAACAAAACCCCACCAAAAAAAAAAAACATCAGGCATGTGCGGATAACTGGCTTGTAACTTGAGAGAGGCGAGGATTTGGCTCCAGATTTTGCTCTTCGGTATTTTGGTGTTCATGTTCTGAATTCAGTAAGCGCAAAAGATGCACATAAATACAAGTGGAGTTTACAGGTCCACGCAAAGATAGGATATAACAGAGGCCGCCCTCCGTTTGGTCCTTGAGCTAACCTTACACTTCTCGACCAGGACCTTCTTTATGTCGGGGCAACTTGAAACCACAGTGGCTACTCCAGAAGAAGTTATACCCGGGCAATACACCATGTGGCAGGATGCAAGCATTGTGCAGTGTTTAACCAGATGGTTTATACCAACGTCTGTTATTTGACGGCAATGAGACAGCACAATGTCCTTCAGGTTTGGACAGCCTTCTCCCAATTCAGCCATTGCCATATCCCCCAAATTCTTTTCAAAAGAAAATTATGTTAGGTTGAAAGAAGGATAGTCGAACATGCCAAAGATATTAATACATGTGGAGCACGTGTATAGTCCACAAAGATATTGCGTTCGCATCCATTATACTTGCCAAAAAGATAATATAAGAAGATGCATCTGTTTGTTGGGAAGAATGGGGGGGAAAAGGAGAGAGAGGAAGAGAGAACACACCTGGAGAACACTGACGTCTAGGTAACTAAGTTGTGGGCACCCTCTTGCAATGGCTATCAATCCAGCATCACCAATTTGGTGGCATCCACTGACATTTAGATATTGTAGCGAGCTACACTGAGCAACAGCAATAAGGGCCTCATCCCCCACTCTAGTAGTAAAAGGTAAGGTTAGGAGATGTGCAAAATGATATACAATGTTATAGACATCATGAAGTAATATAGGTTGTAGATTCCGAATGACAAACATTAAAAAAAAAAAAGTTAAATGAATGTTTGAAACAGAAAATTCTCAACTGAGCAGACAGAAAAAATAAGGATCTAACTTAGGAAAAGAAAAACAGAAATATTGTGTTAAAAGAAAACTTAAGAGAAACATACACAAGATGTGAAGAAACTTTACCTATCACAAAACCGGAGGCTAAGGTCTGTGAGAGACCTACAATTCTCTCCAACTGCTACAATTCCTGTGTTCCCAATCTACAACAAAGGCAACAGATATACATTGTGATCAATAAATCCAAATAAGTAAATGACAAATAAGGAATTTTTGACAGAACATATATAACAAAAGAATACATTTCCCAGTAAAATATTACATTTCAGAAAAGGGAATATGATTCTACAATCTAACATTCTCTTATTCCTGCAACCTGAAAAATTGTTCTGCTCTAGAGTCCAAGAAGAATATTTTAACCAAGTAAAATTAACCAAGGAAATGTTGAATAACATGAAATTTTTGCAAAAATAACTGGGAACCTTGAGAGAGAGAGAGAGAGAGAGAGAGATAGAGAGAGAGAGAGAGAGAGAACCTCATAACATCGACGAATGTGAAGTTTCTTCAAATTTCTGCAGCCTTTAGCTATACTGCATATGGCCTCATCTCCAATACTTGAGCAATCTACCAAGTGCAGAGCTTGCAAGAACTGACAGCCCCGTCCAACCTCACTGAGTGCAAAGTTGCCTATCCTTTGGCAGTATAACAGTGCTAACTCAGTAAGACGCCTGTACATTTTCAAAATGTTCAGATTAACTTACCATCGATACACAAATGGATACTTAAAAAGACCGACTAGTAGGTTATTGACCCCAAAAAAACCATAGCCATGCAATTTCAGATGAAGCAAAACGTTAGAACCTAAGAAAATATGCAAGAAACATATTATGGAGTCTATGCAACTCCTTAACTACTGGAACGTATGGCATGACATCATACTCAGAAAACAGTGAAACAACTGTTTAGCTCGGTGTATTGAAGAACACAATCATCAATTCCCACTACTGAGCTAAATGTAAAATTTCCAAGGATACAACTTCTGAACGTACATAATTTTCCACCTACGGTAGAAACTAACTGCTAAACATTCATACCAATTTTATCCATATAACACATTCAAAGAAAACTAGTGAAAGCATGTAGCTTAATGGAGTTTTTCAACAGTTTAGCAACATCTATAACTCAAACATGGCCTCCACTCAATGCATCCACACATTTACCAGCTAAATTACCAATTTAAGTTAAGCTGAGAGAGCAACATACGGGCAAGATTTGCCAATGGATTCTAGGCCCATTGTTCCAATATTGTGGCACCCATTCACTTCAAGATGTGTAAGTTCCTTGCAGCCAGTTGCAATTGATTCCAAAGCATTGTCACTCAGGAAGTAGCAGTCACTAAGAATAAGATTTTTTAACTTCTTGCATCCATTCCCAATAGCACTTAAACCTCTGAAATGTACCAGACATGAAAACAAAGAGAGGGTTATTTAACTTTGTCAGCGGAATTAATGAAATGAAACAGACAAACGCAAAACTTCATATTGTTCTCAGTAATCTTAGGAAATAATGTCTACATGCACAATCTGAAGTTTACACAAGTTATCCCATGGATTTGGTTGCATTCAATGTGATACACTAGAGAAACAAATGCTGAAACTTGAGCAGGTATTCAGTATTCATTCCAAAAAGAAGCTTCAAATTGGAAAGAACTCAAAAAGAAACTACTAGGGATAAAAATAACAGGTTCGTTAAGTATGTAAAAGTAATTCCACTACACTAAAAAATAAGTGAAACATCAACATGAGGAATAACGAGTACTAACTTATCAGTAAATCTCTGGAAGCTATACAGAGCCAACACCTCCAGCGACGGACAAGAAGTTCCCACAGCTGACAAAGCTTCATCTGTGACATTAATACATTGTAGCTTCATAGATTTCAAAGCAGGACATCCTTGGGCCACAGCAACCACCCCTTTGTTGTGTATGAACTCTGCATCCAAAGACAAGTTCTTGAGAGATTTGCAGTGCAACCCCACTGCTTCCATTGCAGTATCAGTTATCTTTGCACAAGCAGCGATACCAAGAGACTTCAATGACTTCCCAACACCAAGTGCTAATTCAACCACACATGCATCAGTCAATCCCTCGCAAAACCGCAAATTCAAATCTTCAAGCTGCTTGCAAGACTGTCCCACGGCAGCCAGGCCCTGATCTCCAACATAGCAACCCTTTAGAAAAAGAAAATTAAGGTTAGCTGGTGAGTTATGCAGCGGACTTGACATGTATATCAACTACCAAATTTCAATGTGATTCACTTAATGAAAAAGACCCCTCCTTTAATGAAAGCAAGAGTGCAAGCAGCAAAACGGTACCAAAAACAAAAACAAAAACATTGCACCGAAAATGAGAACAAAAGTCCCAATCTACAATGCCCATTGCTGAGCATTAGAATAGACTCTAGAAAAATGGTAATTCGTAGGCAATATAGAGCAATAACCAGAAGAGATTAAAGCCTAATTAACCAAAAGCTCACCTGCAAATCCAATGATTTCAACAATATACACTTTTCGGCGAGCGATATCAATCCGAGACTGGAAACATTAGAGCACCAGATTAAGCTCAACTTTTCGAGCTTCGGAAAGCCTTCACCAATAGCAGTCAACCCAGCATCCGATAAACTGCATGAATCAGACCCAGCATCAGGGGACCCATTTTTCTCGCTGGCACAATGCAGCTTCACCGACGAAACCGCAGCAATATCAGTCCTTCTCCTCCTCCCCTTGAAACACAAAACACAAAAACATTAAGACCGCGTTTGCTTCGATGAATTAGAATTATTCGATTTGTATTGAATTTAGGGATTGATTGATTACAGGGGGCTGACATGGAAGCGAAATGTTCAACCGCTCGTCAATGTGAATGGTACGGACGTTGCGAAAGCGGCCGGCGAGAAGGTCAACAACGAGGTCAGGGCTACCGGTGGCGCAGATGCGGAGGGTAGTGCGGCTGAGCCGCTCGAGTGCGAGCCACCGCTTGCAGACGAGCGAGCAGGCGTCGCGGCTGGGCTTGGAGTCTAGCCGCCCGAACATCTCGATGATGAGCTCGTCGGGAAGAAACGTGTTGATCTGATCATGGCCTCGCATCGCAGAGAAGTTGAAATTTCTGAGGCTCTGAGGATGCTCGAGCTAGAGAGAAGACGAGGTTTGGGGATCGAAGGAAGAAATGAATGAAGGCGTGCGTTTGTCTTTGCATTTCTCGGGCGTTTCGTTTCTTTTGTTTTCGCAGGGCGGTGGAGACGGCGGTTAAATTGCTTGGTGGTTTGTGATAAATGCCCCTAGTTGTTGCGTATAATTTCAATTACCTATTTATCTCATTATTCAGACTTATAGCTAATTTAGAAATTAAGGTTACAAGCTAGATTTTTTTTCGTAAAGTCGGTAGACATTATTTCACTTTCATATTACCATGCCCGGGTTTTATCTCATAAAAGCAAAACCATAAATATTTGTATTTGTCGGAAAAAAAAATAAAATAAAAAAAAAAAAAAGCTGCATGTTGATGGTGGATCTGCACTGAGACAAAAAGACTGGCCTTTTTCTGAATCGTCATCGACAAATATTTCCGTCAATTCTAACTCTGAGAGGAGAGAGAAATTGATCGGCATCGATCATGTCGTTCTCGTTCTTCAAGCCGTCGAGGCCCAAAACTCCACAGGAGGTGGCGAAGGCCATCAACGACAGCCTCATGGCCCTCGACACCCAGACCGTCGTCGAAGTTAGAGCCCTCGAGAAGGTCTTGTATTCTTTTTTTCTTTTTTCTTTTTATAAATTTAGGGTTTTCGCTATTTTCATCGCCAATTTCATGCTTTCATTCTACGTTTCATCCCAATTTTCCTTTCCAATGTCTAAAGTCACGTTCTTGCAATGAAAATGTTCTTGTTCCTCAATACATTTTCAAATTTTGTTATACTATTGGGCTAAAACGTGTGCTTGCCTTTGCTTTGTGGGTGCTTGTGTGAGCATTATTGCACTTATCAATAGACAATTGCCAATGGGGTAGTTTTAGATGGTATTAGTGCAAGCAAAACTGTAAGTTTGGAAGTGCTTTTCAAGTCGAGAATTGTTCATGAGTATGCAAATTTACTGGCTTTCATTTCCCCAACTTTGTCTGTAGTGGTACCACTACTTGTGAGATTCATAATCTAGTATGGTTTTTGAAGGGGCTATATTATGAAACTTTTGTTTAGTTAATGATTTGAATTTTTTTTTCTTCTTTTATAAGATGCTACTTTGCTTATTATAGGCTTTGGAAGAAGTTGAAAAGAATTTTGGGACAATGAAGTGTATGGTTTCTGGAGATGGGGAGACCGAACCAAATATGGACCAAGTTTCGCAGCTGGCTCTTGAAATTTGTAAGGAGGGCGTTCTTGATCTTCTGATTCACAAGTTACCTATACTGGGATGGGAAGTAAGTTATGGTCATTTGTATCATACTGTCTGGCAATGAAGCATTGATTGCACTAGATGATATAGTGTCTTCTATACAGGCAAGAAAAGATTTGGTCCATTGTTGGTCCATATTATTGAAGCAAAAGGTTGACTCTACTTATTGCTGCGCAGAATACATTGAGAACCATTTGGAGTTACTAGACTTTCTTGTCGTGTGGTAAGGTTATTTAATGCTTTCATGAATACTTATGTTTAAAACATAGATCCTTTACTTTTCTCCATTTGGCACAGTTTGGCGCTCTTCGTTTACTGTCATGTTACAATTATGAACTTACGGACATCATTTTGTTCATCTTTGCAATAAACTACAGTAAGCAGTGGTTTAGCAGATGCTACTTAACCTTATACTCCCTGTTTCGTGAGTGCATATGTTTTTCTTCACAATTTTGACTATTATAATCTTTGTTTTTAAAACAATTTGTGCAACTAGAGTGATCTTGTCCAAATTCTTGCTAATTTTGACACTTGCAGTTTCTTTACTTAAATTTGCATGCTTTTTTTATTGCTTTCAAGTGAATGATGGACTCATGCGTGCATCTTAGTGTAAATTTGGCCAGCAGCTATGGCCAATGGGAAATTGTCTTAATGGTCTACTCATGTCATCATACTTTTTTAACTGATAGATTAGTATTGCATGACACTTATTGGTTTCTTTTTGTGAGCAGCTACGACAACAAGGAGATTGCCTTGAATTGTGGAAATATGTTGAGGGATTGCATTAGATTCCCTACACTTGCAAAGTAAGACATTCAAACTTCTCATCCTTTTCCCCCTAATTGTTGTTTGTTTGGTAGCGATCTCGCTAAAGTGGATCCTATCTTGTAAAAGGAGCTCTGCTGTTACTTTCCATTACAGAAGATTTTGAATGAATGCAAAAAAGGAAATTTTGAGAAAAACTAATAGAGCTGCTACCTTCTTTTGTTTGTTTTTTTCCACTTCTTTTTCTTTGTTGGCCGAAGTTAGGAAGGGGGAGGGGGTATTCTCACACACACACACACTGCCAGTGCCAAGGTGCTGTGGGGGTTCGAACCTGAGACCTCTGGCCTCAAGTCGAGGCTCTTTCTTTACCACTTGGCTAGACCCCGTTGGCGCTTTTTCCCACTTTTGAATGTTGCTTCTAGCTAGCAAACAGGTTTCTTTTGTTCACATGTTTGATTTTTGTAGTATTTTTTCAGATACATATTGGAGTCTGCGAGCTTTGTGTTGTTTTTTAAATTTGTGGAATTGCCTAACTTTGATGTTGCTTCTGATGCGTTCTCTACCTTCAAGGTTAGAATCATGAGCTTCTTTGATGTTGGTCTTTTCTATATGTTGCTGAACTTTTAAGGCTCTATCTGTTCATTCGTATGTCCCTGAATTTGGCAGGATCTACTAACTAAACATGAAACAGTGGTATCTGAATTTCTGACTGCTCACTATGATGAGGTTTGTTCACTCTTTATCTTACTGTATTTTTCTGTACAAATCCAGTCAGTGGCAATCATAGCTGCATCACTTTTTGATATGTATATGTTGATTGAATAATTTAAACCTACAAAATCTGCTTGCCGGAGATGCTCTTTGGAGGGCACTTTTACCATCTGAATATCTGTTGTTTTGGGGACAAAATTAAGTTCTTGTTTTTTTACCCTGATTTTGTACACCTGCATTGCGCAGGCCGTGAAGAAAGCTTTCTTCACTATTGTATGGGTAGACTTGTAGTGTATATTGTTTTTAGCAATCTGATGAGAAATTGTTGTTCCAGTTCTTTGATCTATATGAAAAACTCCTGACATCTCCTAATTATGTGACCAGGAGGCAATCTTTAAAGGTCGGTTCTGGTTATCTAACTTTTCGATTTCTGCTGTCTAATGTTCTTTTAATCAATGAGATATGCTAAGGATTATTTTTTTATTGATTTAGCTTCTCTCCGAATTCCTTTTGGAGACTCCAAATTCTCATATAATGAAGCGCTACATTCTAGAAGTTCGGTACTTGAAAGTCATGATGACATTGCTCAAGGTATTGAGTTTCTTGTTGTTATTACTCTTTAGAACTTTGTTTTATATGACCAACCTATGGGTGCTACTTTGAAGTGTGCATACTTAGCTATTGGTTACACACCGTTGTATTCGACCAACTTTTGGTGTTTGGTATATACTTTGATAAATTGAGAATTGTGTTATTGTTGTTTCTAGGTGCTTTTCACCTGTTGTTTACTATTGTTTTTTGTTTTCATATGACTAGGATTCAAGCAAAAACATCCAAATCTCTGCCTTCCACATCTTTAAGGTGCTTTCTTCCCCTCATTTTTTTCTCCTTCTCCTGCTCTCTCTGTGTGATGTGTGTGCTTCTATGTATGTCATTCGAGTATGGAGTGCATTGTGTAGGCTACTATTTGAACCTGCATGCAGCGGGGGGTATGGTGTGCTTAATGTCAAGATGCGTACTATTTGGTGTCCATGAGTTTATAAAAGTGTTGACTAGCAATCTGACGTTGATGCCATAACTTCTCATTTGTCCACTTCATAAAAGCAATGAATGAGATTGCTTAGGTTTCCTTCCATGGTACTTAATTTTTGTTACTTTTCATATTCATTATTCTGTGTTCTACATGCAGATCTTTGTTGCTAATCCCAATAAGCCACGGGAAGTAAAGGTTATCCTGGCTAAAAACCATGAAAAGTTGACAGAGTTGCTTGAGAATCTCTCTGCCGGCAAAGGTTGTTAACTCATTGCTTTTCTGGCCATGTAACTCCTTGTTGGAATTGGCGGGTGAAAGAATGAATTGTGCTTCCAAAAATATTGAAAACTTCATGTCGTTTTCGTCCCTGATGATTTGTAGTGCTTTACCAGGTGATGAAGATGAGCAATTTGAAGAGGAAAAGGAGCTGATCATCGCGGAAATCGAAAGAGTAGCCCAACTATCTAATTTTTGATACAAGCTCGCATCTCCTAGCTGTGTTTGTTCTGAATCCTGTCTTTTAACTTTCATGCTTTGCAATGATCTTCTGACAAGTTTTCCAAGAAAAGGGAAAAGCAATGCATAGAATATAATGCTTTCAATGCACTAGCAGGGAGTTGGGTGTATCAAGAACTGTATGCCCTTGTAATCTTTGTTGAATTAAAAGTGAAAAACAAAAAATCTTTTGATACACATGTTGTAAGAGAACTGAAAAATTATGTATAAATGGTTGCCTTTGCTTGATTTATCAAACACCTCCAGTTTGGAGAATTCTACATGGACATGGTATTGGTAACGTGAGATTGACTTCCTCATTTTCTTTTGAAAATATGACGACCTGGAGATGTTCTGAACAGTTTTAGTTGACTTTTTCTTTTTTTGCACCTTTTTTTTTTAAGGCTCTTGGAAGAGGTTTTTGCCTTTAGCTGTTATCTTATGCTAACCTTCATGTTATGTAGGGATTAAGCATCTTAATAAATAAAGTGTTTGTTAATAGTAAGTGCTGTCCGCATATAAGCTAATGACAACTTTATACCTTACAGAAATAATTAATGATTAAGGACATCAGATCCTAGATAGATCTACTTTAAAACATGATGTCACACACATTAAAGACACATGTATGGACAATTTGAAGAGACATGGCATGGACCATACCGATTAATTATATATTTTTCTATTTCCTATTAAAATTGTTAGATTCACAATTTTTGAAATTCTTATTTTCACCAAAATTTATAGTTCAAGTGGTTAAAGAGTATCATCCCTACGAAATACAAAGTCGGACTCTCCTATTTTCCAATATCGGTTGTATAAAAAAAGAAATCGTTATTTTCATAATAAATCTTTGTAAAAATAGAAAAATATCTATCTACTTTAGGGATCCTATTTTAGCATTTAAAACGATATATTTCACATTTTCCTTGCAAAATATTAAAGTAGATGACGTCACAATGCGGCATATTTATTTGTATATTTATTTGATGCTAAGTCGAGAGACCGGTTCATCTCGGACTCCGAGTCCGATTAAAAGCCTCGGAGCAAGTATCTCTCAAATATCGCTCTCCCTGTACCGGCAGGCTTTTCCCCTGATATAATTTCATCCCTAAAACCCCAAACAAGTTTCACCGAAATTCCAAGACCCCCAAATCTCCTCTCTCGCCGATGGATTTCTTCAAGTCCGTCTTCTCCGACGACCCGATTCCCTCCGACGATTCACACACGGACACCCAAAACGACGACGACCCGAACCCGGTACCGGAATCGGACCACAGCCCGCCTCCGAATTCTGGTACCGGGGCGTGGAGCTTCGGAGGTCTGATCACGACTTTGGCCGCGAAATCTGAGTCCGTTATCCAGAACTATCGTCGCGATTTCGAGGAGTTTGGGTCTGGGTTGAGGGAGGAGACGGCGGTGATCCGGCAGGTGGCTTCACGCGCCGTCAAGGACCTTCCGGCTTCTCTCGAGGTCGGTGCGTCGGTGGCTCAGGAGTCGCTGGAGTCGGTGGGTCAGGCAATCGATGACATCGGGAGCACTGTGTGGAAATCGACGTCGGAGATAATTTCTCACGGTAGGGACGTAATCTTAGCTGATGATGTCGAATCTGATAATTTGGATGATAATGTTAATGATAATCGTGAGATTAGTGGTAATAAGCGATTGAGTAGCAGTGGTAGTGATTTGAGAAAGTACAGTAGGTTTGAAGCTCAAGTGCGTGCAATTCAGAGTAATATGAATACTTATTTGGAGGAGCCTGAGGATTTGGAAAGCTTTAGGAGTTGGACATTAGGGTTTGTTCTGGATGAGAAAGCAGAGGAGGTTGAGAATTTGATGAGGGAAAATGGAGTGATTGGTGAGATTTATGGGGAAATTGTGCCTGGTAAGGTTGACAATGAGAGCTTTTGGGTTAGGTACTTTTATAGGGTGCATAAGCTGACGGAAGTTGAGGAGGCGAGAGCTAAGCTTGTGAATCGAGCAATTTCCGGGGAGGAAGAGGATTTGAGTTGGGATTTTGATGATGATGAAGATGTGGAGAAGGAAGAGGGTAATGGTTCGGGTTTGAAGGTTGGCACAAGTGGGACTGTGGAGTTGGAGAAGCAAAAGCAAGCTTCTTTTGAAGTTGCAAGGGGTAGTGATGATGTTGAGAGTGTTGAAATTGCTGCAAGGAAATCGGTGAGTAGTGACTGTGGGGATAAGGCAGAGGCAAAATTTGACGAGAATGGAGTGTCAGAGGGGAAGACGGATGGTGGTGATTCTTGCAAAGAGAGCGATGTTTCGATAGTTTCGAGCCAGCCCTCAATGCCTGAGGAAGAGGATCTTGGGTGGGATGAGATTGAAGATATTGGAAGTGGGGATGAAAACAAAGGGGATGCCCCGGGGAGCAGCACTAACAGAGTTGATTTGCAGAAGCGGCTCAGTACAGCAGAGGAAGAGGAGGATTTGAGCTGGGATATTGAAGATGATGAAGATGCGGCTATTAAATCATGACAAAATTATGGTCTCAAGAAGATCACAAGAGGTGTCGAGATAATTGTTTATTTGGTTGTTATACGTAAATATCTGTTCTTTGGAGTATAAGTGATTACAATCACGTTAATGTCACATTTTATAGTTCACTTCAATTAGAAGCCTGATATTCGTATCATTTGCTCTATATATATACTGGAGTTGTTTGCACCCTTCATGATTTTGAGTTTTGGTTTGAGAAAGTTTTGTTGTTTTACCTAAGCTCTTCTTCATCAATCATTCTTCTAACTAGTTACATATATTAAACTCCTCCTTTCAGGCCTAGGTGAAGTTCAGCACTTAAACTTTGAAACCTTCTAATTTTCTTAGTTTGGTCTTTAATGGTAGTAGAAAAACCACACTGGTGAATCTTTTGCTCCGTCTTTATGCACATGAATCGCTGCCTCAAGCCATCGAGCACTATAGATGCTGCAGTCCAAGCAAGTTCGTACCTATGGAGTCATTCTATAGTGAATTTGATCAAACGGGTAACCAATTTAATCCATCAGTTAAGAGATAGGCCCTCATCTAAGGGGGCTTAGATAAGGCCTCACTATAGAATTCTAACTAAAAAATTTGTTGGTTATGATGATCATCGCTTTAGACAATAAAAGCATTTTTATATGTGATCTGATTAGGTAAATTACTTCTACCGTAAAACCAATTTTGAAATTTAAAAAGCTAATCAATAACTAGAACAACCACAACAACCAAGGTGCAAATACCAGCAGCAACCAACCACGGGACTCGGGAGCAATAGCTTGCTCCAACACACACCCCATTGGTTCTCCCTTTATTGATTAAGATTTGGTTTCCTAGTTGATTAGGGGCTTCCCTTATTACAGCCTTATAATTTCCTTTTTACACTTTTTGATTGAATCATTGTAAAACAACCGCTTAATTTTTGCTGTCTATTGGTAGCTAGTGGGATAAATTCTTGGCGAGCAGAGCAGGGCTTTGCTTTGCCAGCAAGTAGTGGATTGGGTTGGGCGAGTGCAAAGAAGAAAATGCAGTGTTCCAAATCCAAGCTGAGTAACCAAATCCACAAACAGAAAACGAATCGAATAGACCAGAATCATGGGATTTAGCACTCTTAATTTGGGCAAAAAGTAATAATACTAAGAAATTTGCATAACGTAACGTGCAAGACAGCTTTCGTCCAAAAAAAAAAAAAAAGGTGCAAGACAAGACAGCTCCCTCAGCTGTTAGAACTATTTAGAAAGTAAAAAGGAAACATATACTCTACATCCACAATGATTATGTTCAGGCTTGGACTTATATACTATGTCCACAATGATTGTCAGCCATAACCAGACTGCAGAGAGTTGTGTCAGCCGGCACAACTAATTGTTGCTTTGCCTCAGCATCCGCAATATAGTCAGGAACAGGTTCAGGATGTCAAGATAAAGGGTGATGGAGGCCCAGATGTACTCATCATAAGTAAAGCGCTTGATTAGGTTGTCGGTGTCATAAACGATGTACCCAGAGAAGATGACAGCACCAATGGCACCATAAACAGCATTAGTTGTAGAGCCAAGAGGGAAGAACATCTGCATAAAAGAACAACATCACAAAGTCAGATCAATACTTGGAGCATTTAGGGTATGGTATTATGTAACGTTGAACAGACAATAATAATGGGTTAGCTGGACAAATTTATAGCAAGACATCTGACCTGCATGAACCCGGTTACGAGGAGGACAATGAGGCCAGTAAACAAGACTGGTCCGAGGAAGCTGAAGTCCTTGCCCTTCTTAGAAGCCCAGAAGGTGTACGCGGTCAAGGATGCAACCACAGCTGAGGTTAGAACTAAGGCTTCAAGCACAATTGCTCCTGCAAGCACAAACATAATCCGTTAATAGTAATTGCAAGAGCTAAAAATTCCATAAATACGAAAAAGCAGAAACCAAAATAAACCCTATAATCATTAGCAGATTGCAATATGTTATTGAAACATTCACAATGTAGGGTCACGAGACCAACCATCTGTATTACCAACGGCCACACCCACTGTGACACTCAAACACAGAGTGAAAAGTCCAAGGAAGACAAAATTGAGGGGATGCTTCTGCTGATACACATGCAGGGGCCACAACACTGCAGCAAATTCAAATTTAGTAATAAGATGATGAGAAAATATCAATGTCAGAAAACAAAAAATGGATTACACAATTTTAAAGCAATTGGGTTGACTTCAACTCAATGTAATGAGAACAAATCTATCATAAAAAGCAGACATAGTTTAGTTTCATATCAATATGAAACACATTGCCGATGCATAAAATTCCCAATTTTTTTTTTTTGGTAAGGATGTAATTGTAACCCTGTAACTGCATCATACATAACGACAACAGCAAATTTAAACAATACCCAAAACTAATCTCCATAATAAAAACGTTAGATCGCACCCAGAATAGTCAAATCTGATACATTTTCAAATCCAGTACCAAATAATCACCCATCAAAAAACCAAACCAAAGAATAAGTCTCGACCTTTGGATCAAAAACCCCAAATCCCAGATCTATGCACATAAATATCAGATTGATGCTATTAAAAAAATAGGGGGTTTTAGTATTTGGATACTTACAGATTAAGGGAAGGATGGCGAAGAAGAGGAGAATTCCAGGGCTGCCCTTGAGGAGATCGTTGATCGGAGCATAGAGAACGGTGACGAATGAGATGAGAGTGGTCAAAACCATCTGAGCGGCTAAGATTCCGTAGACCTTGCGAATGAAACCCCATCGGAGCTGGTTCTCGCCTTTGCTTAGCCCTGGGTACAAGGTCTCCCCTGACTCTATGTCTACCTCCACTCCCTTGACGCTGTTCGTGCCCACCTCCGTGTATCCGTGCATCTTGTTCATTTTCTCTCTGTGTCTCTCTCTCTCTCTCTCACTTTCTCGGTGAGGAATTTTCTGGAAAATTGAGAGGCGAGAAGAGAAAGATTGTTAAAGTATGCGGGTTGGTTTGGTTTCTTGTGATTGGTGGATAACAATTAATTAAACAAGAAACATATCGAGAGTTGGCTTTCTCAGCGGTTTCGCTAAAACGACAAGCGGGTATGGTTGGAACTCTCACGCCGTATTTTAACGCCGTTGGATTTTTATACGCGTTATTTGATTAATGACGGTGAGAAGTGTTAAATATTTTTCTTTTTCTTTCTAATTATTATTTTATTTTATTTTATTTTTTTGTTGCTTACAATTTGGTGACAATCTCTATGAAAATTTATATTTCTCCAGTTAATTCTAGCGTTAGAGGTTGGAAATAAATAATGTCTTTTTACATGTTGGTGTTGGTTATAGATCATTTGGTGACAAGGTCCAAGTCCACTTATTTGGTTTTGTGTAATGGACAAGTATAAAATAATAAGATATCAAAGTGGAATTCAGGTTAAGCTTCCAAACAACAAGATGCGTATCCCATAAGCCTGCAAAATGAACAATAAGATGGGCATGAATGCTTGAGATTTATTTTTATTTTTTTGATAGAGAAACAAAAAAATTACAAATGGAAATTACGAGGGCACGCAGGTCTAACTAGATCAAAGTAGAAGGGAGTCAAGCAACTTAAAGGAAGACCTCCATCTCAAAGGTGGGAAGTGTTCAGATTGTGGCCTATACTAGCTAAAGCGTCAGCAGTAAAGTTAGCTTCCCAGAGGACATGCTGGAAAGCAGTAAAGTTAGCTTCCCAGAGGACATGCTGGAAGGAAATCTCATCACAGTAAGAGCTTAGCAGCCTAATGTCTTGTACTAGGAGATTAATACTCCAAGGAACTGAAACTTTGTTGTTGATGCAGTCTATGACGAGTTTGGAATCTCCTTAAGCTACAACTTTACGCCATCCATTGTGGATAGCATGGGCTAGACCGTCACGAAGCGCTAGACATTATGCTACAGTTATCGAAATCTGACCCAAGTTCTTAGCTCCTGCGAGCCGGACGTGACCATTCCAGTCTCAAATAACAAACCCAGTTGCAGCCAGGGCACCACGCACAGAGCCATCAAAGTTCAATTTTACCCAGTTGCAGAGTGGAGGTTTCCATTTAATTGCAAGCATACCTTTGGACTTCTGAGGCGGAGTGGAATTGATTTTCTAATAGTCCAGACCAATTTGACCAGCAATATGAAGGGCTCTAGCTGGGTGAGGGGCAATGTCTTTAAACACTAGATTATTCTGAGCCTCCCAAATTTGCCAGCACAGAAGGAGAGCTTTGGAAAGAATATTTGGGCCATCCTTATCCAACGAGCTAGGGAGAGCAGTAGCCACTCTATGCCATCAAAATCCTGCTGTGGAAACAAGGGGATTATAGGGGAACACCTCCAAATGTTGACTGCAACTTGACATTTAAAGAATAAATGATTAATAGTCTCCATATGATCATTGCAAAGAGGGCATTCACGACTGATATTTGGTAAGTATTTGTAGAGGTGACTTCTGACTTGTAATCTTTTCCGAATTAGCAGCCATGCAAAGAGTTTGACTTTAGGGGGTAGAGTTAAACTCCACATTTGCTTCAGTAAAGAAGCTCTAGGATGAGATGTCTCATCATGTACTTGTAAATTATAAGCAGATTTGATGGAAAACTTCCCATTTGGGTCGGGTCCCCAAATTAAAGCATCCTGCAGAGGAGACAGAGGGAGAGGGATAGTTAGAATTTTTTCCAGAATATCTTCATCAACTTCTTGAAGAAGCCTGTCACGTTGCCAAGTTTGGTTCTGAATAAAATCTGCAACTTTAGCATTCAAATTGAGGTTATTTCTCATTGAATCAGGAATTAAATCAAGTATAGGAAAGGGAAAAACCCAATTTTCAGTTCAAAAAAAGATGGATTGTCCATTACCAACAATCCAACGCAAACCATTATGGAGAACCGTACGAGCATCAAGGATGGCCTTCCAAGCTGCCGAATGAGAGGTCTTTTTAGTTGCAGCAAGGAAACCATCTTTTCTTAAGTATTTCTTGGCCATTATTTGAGCCCACCAATTGGTAGGATCAGATAAACAAATCCAGCCTAACTTCGCTAAAGCTGCTTTGTTAAAGAGGATAGCATATCTGACACCCAGACCCCCAAGACTTTTAGGCAAACAGATATCTTTCCAGGAAACTGGGAGAACCTTAGTCCCATTCCCCCAGAAAAAACGCCTACTACAAACATTCATTTCCTTGCAAACTTCTCTAGGGCATTTAAAACAAGAAAGAGTATGATTCGGGATTCCAAAGACACTAGCCTTAATTAAGGTGAGACGACATGCTCTAGATAATGTTTGGGCTTTCCAACCAGCAAACTTGGAACGGATTCTATCTATCATCATTTTGGCATTAGCTTTATCTTTCCAAAAAATAATATTTTGAATTCCAAGGTATCGACCCAGTGTGGTCTTATGTTGAATCTGCAAAAGATTACTCAAAGCAACTCTAGTTGGGGAAGGAACATTACCTGAAAAATAAACTGTGGACTTGTGGAAATTAATTTTCTGACCAGAAACTTTAGAGTTCTCCAGTAAACAGTTGATATTTCTAGCGACTATAGCAGTTGCCCTGGCAAAAATAAGACAGTCGTCAGCAAAAACTAGGTTGGAGATTCGGACGCCTCCAAGGGAGGATAAAAGACCCATATTAGATTTCGGGTTCAAGGCAAGAGAATTAAAGTGCCTAATAAAAGATTCCATGCAAAGAATAAAAATGTAGGGGGATAAAGGATCTCCTTGTCGGATCCCTCTAGAAGCATTGAAGTGGCCATAGGAGGAACCATTAATGAGCACTGAGAAAAAGGGACTAGAGATGCAATTCATGATTCGATCACACCACGCATTACATAAACCAAATTGTGCAAGGCAACCTCTTATGTAACCCCAGTCAAGGAGGTCATAGGCCTTTTCAAGGTCAAGTTTAATAGCCATGGCTCCCCGAGCACCTTTCTTACGTTTGAAGTCATGGAATAATTCATGGGCAATGAGAATGTTCTCGAAGATTGATCTTCCAGGGGCAAAAGCTCCTTGGTTTTTGGAAATACACTTTGACAGAATAGGTCTTAGACGGTTAACAAGGATTTTAGTGATGATCTTATAGGAGACATTACACTCAACTTTGGGAATGAGAGCTATGTTGGTGTGGTTCACATCCTGCAAAGGAATATTGTTGGACATAAACTCATTAACTAAATCTTTAACCATTTGCTTAGTATTCTCCCAGCACTTGTGATGGAAAATAGCTTGCAACCCATCAAGGCCAGGGGCTTTAAGGGAAACAATACCTTTAATGGCAAGCTCCAGTTCATTATCTGAAACCGGAGCCAACAAGTTAACATTGTCTTAGCTAATAACACAAGGCTCAACAATTTGGAGAAAATCCATCGCTAGATGCTGGTTTGGGGCTTGATCAGCCTTGAACCTAAGTTTAAACGCCTCAATAAAACACTACGGGAGATTATCCGCATCCACCCAAATCCCACTAGGATCCTTAATTCTAAGAATTTGATTACGTTTCTGTCTAATGAGAGCTTGAGTGTGAAAGTATTTGGTATTTTGTCTCCCAGCTAAAGCCAATTGCTCTCGCTTTCTGGGCATAAAAAACCTCTTCTTGTTCGAGCAGAATTTTTAACTCAGTATGTAATTTGGAGTCCTTATCTAGTAAATAAGGGCTGTAGGGGTTTTGGGCTAATTGCTCTTGGGTTAAATGTAAATTTTCTTGGGCAGTTTTAAGTTTTAGAAATAAATCCCCAAATACATTTCTATTCCAGGACTTCAACTGATGTTTAAAGGTGTTATAGCAAGTTTGAAGTTTCTGAGCCGCATTTCCACTATAAGCACTGTTCCAAGTTTGAGTAACAACTTTGTCAAAGTCTTTGTGTGCTAACCACATGGCTTCAAACCGAAAGGCTTTTGGAATTCTTCTAGGGATGTGATTACAAGTAAGAAGAATGAGACCATGATCTGATCTTAAAATAGGCAAGTTTTGCAGTTCACAATAAGGATAAAGACTCATCCAATCTGGGTTTACGAGAGCACGATCTAATCATTCGTAAATAATAGAGTTATCATGATGACCGTTACACCAAGTAAAAGGCACACCAGAAGCGTTCATAGAAATTACTTCGCAGTCATTTATAAATTTATTAAAATTCATCATGGGTGGGGAAATCGCTTGAGATCCCCTTATTTTTTCGTTTAAAGAACAGATATTGTTGAAGTCACCAAGGAGTAGCCAAGGGGCGTGATTCCTGGGTTTTAGGGCAGTGATATCTGTCCAAAGAGAAGCTTGTTTGGCTTTTTTAGGGTAGGCATATACAAAAGTAGTTGTCCAAATCTTATTGGTGGCTAACTCATGAATGCTACAGTTAATGTAATGCTCATGATAATTCAAGATACTAATATTTAAGATAGAAGGGTTCCATAACAGGATAATCCCCTCACACTGACCAATGGCGGGGGCACAAAAGCTGCTACTAAAACCTAACCTCAAGGCCAAGCGATCTGCCTGAGCCCGAGAGGTTCTAGAATCCAAAATACAAAAGAGGTCTAAACATAACGTACTAATATAAAATAGAGCTTGCAGAACGAAACCATGCCAGGCACTGCCTCGGCTATTCCAGACTAGGAGCTTCATGGATTGGGAGCGTCGTCGGCAAGGGTTGAGGGAGTAATAACCCCCAGAATTTCTACACTCGGTTCCGAATCCTCCTGGGTTTCCTCAAAAAGCTTTCTAGCTCTTTTCTTGGGGCTCATGAAAGCAAGGGCAACAGAAGAATTGTACTCCTCATGCGAAAGGCTCGGATTATACAGTCTCTTCTTCCCTTTGTCCACCCCACTAGGCCCAGCTTCCTTAAAATAGATCTTAGGGCTAGGGTTGTGACTTCCTTCATCAATTCTAATGCCTCTAGCAACTTCAGTAAAGGTTCTACATTCCCTCATTGCACCTTTAGCTTTGCCTTTATGGTTGGCAACCACAGCCCAACCTGTCTCTTTCTCCTCATTGTTCTGCATAAAACCCTCCTCACCGCCCTCACCATTCTCATTCTTGTGGATATCCTCACTCGTAATGGGTTGAGGGAAAACAAGGATCACATCATCTTGAAGCTTCCTCTGGTCCTCTTAATCCATAACCAGGTTTTTAGGGAAGAATTTCGGTTCATTATTCAGCCTTTCCACCTGCAGGTAATTTTTGTTGGATATTTTGATAGGGCAAATATGTCCGGGCTCTTTCTTCTGGCTGCAATAAAAATAGATTGCAAAGAGGTCTTCATAGCTGATAAAAATACGAGTTTCCTTGGGGCCCTCTCCCAAAATCAAACACCTCTTCAATGGTTTGATTAAATCGACCTCCAGGCAGACACGAACAAACATGCTCTGCTTACCGATCATAGAAGCTTGGTCGATACTAATTGGGGTCCCAAGAATGGAGACCAAATCACTAAGCACTTTAGGGTCCTTATAGTGTAATGGTAAAAAGGGAATTCTGGCCCAAAAAACAATGGACTCGACCGTAGCATGAAAAGGGGAAAAATCCGGCCTCCATCTTTGAAGGGCAAAGATTTGACCCTGAACAAACCAAGGCCTATTCTTCATAACATGCTCAACATCTTCCTCACAGTAGAATTCAATCTTATACCAATCTCTGCCAATATGATCAACATAGACTTCATCCTGCAGGTTTTTCCAGTCACTTTTCAGGCAATTTCTAATAGCCCTCCTAGGGGCAGGGACGCCAAAGACCTTCCCAACCAGGCAAAAGGATTCAAAGTGACCTTGAACACTAGAAGCAAGGGCAGTGGTTGAGACTCTGGTTTCGTTATTTTCCATAGTGAAGGTGAACCGGCCCCTTTGAATAATGGAAGGTGCAAGAAGAGAATTCCTAGCAGGTTTGGGGGGAGCTCTAGGACTCGAGCTACGAGATCTAGTATGGGAGGAGTTAGCAACAAGTTGAGGATTCATTTCAAAAGAGCAAAACAGGACACAAGACCAACAATAACAGGTAAGGAATACTGGGGAGCATATGAAAAACCACAGCCACAACACAGTATAAATAGTGGGCGCAGATATGTAACAATGATGATTGCAAAGACCACACCACCAATGCATGCAAGAGTTTTTAAGTGACAGAGAAAGAACTTCCCCAAGATTTTGAGAATGCCAACCAGCAGCAACACACGCCTTCTTTCTCAGCTGGTTTACCCAGCAAAACAAGTCTTTGATGTTCTTCAGGCCATCCTGACCATTAGATTGGATAAAAGTTAGCCAAAGCATTAGCAAGTAATAATTATCAGACTTTAAAATAGGGAAATAACAGTAGAATAGATCCCTTCCCCAATCACTGAATTCCGGCACACTCACGAGATGTTCAACTGACACCATCGGGTTCTTCACCGCCGACTTTTGGTGATCTTCCTCTCTTTTCCAGCAAAGGGTTTTGTAGTACCAGCCAAGTTTCTTTGATTGCGTGCTGTCTGAATGAAAAATCCCAATTGGGCCACATCCAACAAGATAGAGATGGTATCTTTTGAATTCCTCTTCCGTTTGCTGCGAATAATGCCTTATCCTTTCCTTTCGACTCCGTTTCCTTTTCCTAATTTTCCAGATCCCCAAATTTTTGAGTCCTAATTGTGCCCTAGTTCCCTTTCCCTCTTTTCCTCCCCAGAGTTTCTCTTTCTCTCTTTTCATCTTCTCTTTCTGATTGTGCCCTCTGGAGATTTATCGTTTCAACAAAGTTGCCTCTGTTTTATGTAATCTAAATTACAAACGATATATTGTTTATAGAACGATATTCTACTTTAATCTAATGAAATGGAAATTTGAACTCGGTGCAAAATGAGGATCACATCTGTCCTAGCAAACTTGGCTAAGTCTATATCTTCTTACATTCCCACTTCCAATTCCACATTTTTCATCAAATAATATATTGACATCTTTCACTTTTTCCAAAATTAAAGTGTGTATATCATGTCATCACTACAGATCATACTAAAATTTCATTTTCAGCAAATAATAATTTTCTTTTTTTTTCTCTCTCTCTCAATGATTCGAAGATCACTAAAAAAATTACTCCATAACTCAAAGAATAACAAATAATCATAAGAAAAAATTGGGATCGTCATAGAATAATAAATACTTAGAACAAGTAATTCTACTTCTACTCCTACCATCTCTTATAGATGGTTTTTTTTTTTGGAAAAAAAAAATCAAAGAAAGATAACTTCATTGAAACAACAATGTCAGGATACAAAAACTAAAAACTGGACTTCAGTGATGAACAAGTATGACATCATTAAAATCTTGCCTTTAAAAATCCCTAAATACAGAAAATTCGGTCAAGGAAAACGAGTACCACAGCATCACAACCAGTATAAAACAAAATTAAAATTAAGAAAATAACTTGTCATTAACCAAAACATCAAAAAGCCACAACGGACCACTCTTTAGCCAAAATTGAAATTCCTAAGACAGAAGCGCTTACTTAGCCAATAGATGAGCAACCTAATTACACTCCGGATGAGCAAAAAGATTAAAAAGGCCTATGTCTTCATCTACTAAAGTACCCTCCACCGACTAGCTTTGCTCAGAATTTTGAAAACTCATAATAACCTCTTTTGCATCCATTTTCAAAATAACATAGTGATGCCCCATTTGACTTGCAATCTTCAAGCCCAAGATTGTAGCATAAATTTCAGTTGCTTTAGGAGAGAACATGCCATGAAGACCTTAGAGGCAGCCAACAATAAATCACCCATACCATCCCAAATAACAACCCCCAAACACCTAAAACCAAACGGCAAATTGACAGCTCCATAGACATTTAACGTCACAAAAGTACCATTAGGTGAAGACCAACTAGGGATGGCAATAATACCCGTCGGGTCGGGTCCCCGTCGGGTCCCCGGCCCTAACGGGGGGAGTTTTCGAGGGGAAATCGGGGCCGGGTACGGGGATCCCCGAATTTGCAAAATCCCCGACCGGGGATGGGCCGGGGATGGGATTGTCATCCCCATCCCCGAACCCGGCCCGATAAGTAATATATTTATTTATAATTAATATATATATATTAATATAATATAATAAACAAAATTAACCTAGAGAGTCGCTATCTGTCTGTCGCTCCTTATTCCTTCCTCCTACACGGCTGCTATCTTCTCAAATTCTATGAGCAAGTACTGCACATCAAGTTTACTGTCAGCAATAAGGTTCTCTCTCTTTGACAATTTTTATATTGTTTACTATATTGTCTATAAGCAATTAACACCACAAAAGCTGTTTTGATTTGATAATTTTATATTGTTTTACAGCTTTAACACCACAAAAGCTGTTTTGATTTGATAATTTTATATTGTTTTAGTTTATATTCTTTAGATTTTTTGCGGGCCAAACTCTCTGTGAATAAGTCAGGAATACTAGAGTTTATATATCCTAGAGATATATCTTCTTCTGGAAGAATCAAAGCCAAGATCGTCAAACTGTTGAGGCCTTTCTCATGAACTATAAGCCACTTCAAGTTATAAGGTATAAGCTATTTGGAGGTCCAGAAAGCGACCAACTCCTTCAAAGAAAAAATAGGACAAGGGGGTTACGGTAGTGTGTACAAAGGCAAATCAAATGACGGCTGTCTTGTAGCGGTGAAGGGGTTTAGGACAATAGACAATAGTTGAAACAAAGTGATTGTTGTTTCGACTGCAAGGCCTATGCATGTTTTGATTTGATAAAAGCTATTCTTTGTCTGATATGCATGCTTTGTTCTAATAAAAGCTATACCTTTTTTTTAATATGCATTCTTTATTCTTTTCCTTTTGAGAATATATTTTTTGTCATGACTAATTCTTTTCTTGTTGTTTGATATTTTACCTTCCAATTGATGTATCAGTCTTTATAATTTTTTATTTTTTTTTCCTAGATGAGTGACGACAATGAAGAGACTCAAGTTCCTGAAACCCAAATTGAGGAGGATAACAACCCTACACCAAATGAAAATGATAGCAATCCTGTAGTAACTGAAAATAACGACACATAAGCCACAATTTCAACTCAAGCTGCTATGAATAAAAGGAAAGGTAGATCTCCTGCTTGGGAACATTTTGAAAAGAAAGAAATTCGAGGTCAAATAAAAGCTGTGTGCATTCATTGTAAGAATATCTTAGGCGCAAGTAGCAAGAATGAGACTAGACATTTACTTGATCATGTAAAGTCTTGTCTTTATAAAAGACAAAGAACCATAGATCAATCAATGTTGAATCCTACAAAGTTGAGTGATGGGAGTGTCAAACTTGGCACTTATAATTTTGACCACGACCATGCCAGGAAGGCACTTGCAAATATGATTATTCTTCATGAGTATCCATTATCCATGGTTGATCATATTGGATTCAAGATGTATTCCAATGCTTTGCAACCATTATTTAAGGTGTGTTCTCGAAACACAATCAAGAAGGACATATTTAAGGTTTTTGAAGTTGAGAGGGAGAAAATAATGAAGTTGTTGGACACCAACAGAAGTAGAATTGCCATTACAACGGATATGTGGACATCGAATAATCAAAAGAGAGGATTCATGACTATCACATCACATTTCATTGATGATGCATGGAATTTACAAAGCCGACTAATAAGGTAAAAGTAATATACTTTTCTTATTTGAATTATTAATCCTATTTTTTTTAAAAAAATAATTAGATTGTGACTTATTTGGGTTTTACTATAGGTTTATATATGTTCCATGTCCACACACGGCGGAGGTACTTGCTGATGCTTTATTGGAATGCATGTTCGAATGGAATCTTGACCGTAAGTTGTCTACCTTAACTGTAGATAATTGTTCTACAAATGATTCCATGATTGCGATAGTGTTAGATAAGATTTGCTCGAGTTCACTTATGTTAGATGGACGTTTATTCCACATGCGGTGTTGTGCTCATATTTTGAATTTGGTAGTGAGAGATGGCTTAGAGGTGATTAAAAAAAGTATTGAGAAAATTAGGTACAGTGTTGCATTTTGGCTAGGAACCCAAAAAAGAGAGGAGAAATTTCTTGAAGCGGCCAGGCAATTGAGAGTTCCAACCTCTAAAATGTTAGAACTTGATTGTAAGACTAGATGGAACTCTACATATTCCATGCTTAAGACTGCAATGATATACAAAGATGTTTTTCCTCGTTTGAAGCACCGTGAGCCATTGTACAAAGAAGTGCCTAGTGAAAGTGATTGGGCAAAGACAAAGGAGCTTGTTGATAAGTTGGCCATGTTTTATGATGTGACTGTTCTTTTTTCAGGGACCAAGTATCCTACTGCCAATCTTTACTTTAAGAATATTTGTGCTATTAGATTAGCAATTTATGATTGGCTTAGTTCTGAACAAGAAGAGGTGCAAGCAATGGCATTACATATGCAAACAAAGTTTGAGAAGTATTGGGATACAATGCATGGTTTGATGGGAGTTGCAAGTATTTTGGATCCAAGGTATAAGATGAAACAAATTGAATTTTTATGCCCTCTAATATATTCAAACAACGCAGCTCAAGAGATTAAGAAATATAAAGATATTCTCTATGACTTGGTCAAGGAGTATCAGTCAAGATCTCAACAAAGTCAACAGGTGCAATCTGAATCTTTGATTCCTACTTCGTCATCTAGACCATCTATGCCTAAACTTGATTTGGTAAAGCAATTAGATGTGTTTGTTTCTCACTCCACTACCCATGGACATGTTAAATCTGAGTTGGATCATTATCTAGAAGAGTCTCTTTTACCTAGGAATGATGATGATGATTTTGATATATTATGTTGGTGGAAATCAAATGGGATCAAATATCCTACTTTGCATGATATTGCTAGAGATATTTTGGCCATTCCTGTATCCACAGTTGCTTCAGAGTCTTGCTTTAGTACTAGTGGAAGGATTATAAGCCCTCATCGTAGCCGGCTTCATTCAAACACAGTAGAGGCATTGATGTGCGCTCGCGATTGGTTATGGAGTGAGATAAGAGGTATTGAAATATTTTTATGCTTATATTTTTTATATTAAGTAAAACATTTTATTGTTGTTTTCTAATAATTTTTTTTATTTATACTGTTAGCTTCAAGCCCTAATGAGAAGGAAGCTAGAAGAGTTACCGTTCAAGATGAAGAAGTTGATAATAATGAGGAAGAGGTAACATTCTTATATTTAATAGCTCTCTTTAATTTTTTAAATAGATTTTTCTTATATTGGCCAGTTTCTCATTTTCTTTTAAATAATTGTAATGTTTTATCTTATTATTAATTTTTTCTTTTGTAGAAGTCTACCATTGAAACAGAGAACATATCTTTGTTTTTTGATTAAAGCTATGAATGATGGAGCGTAGGAGAGTTCATTGAAATTGTGAAGTTTTATTTGATAACAGGATATTGTTAATATTTCTTTAGGATTGGTTTTCTAATTTAAGACTAGAAGGATTTATTGTGCTTACTGAAAAAGTTTCTAAATATTTGGATTGAGAAATTATTTTAACAAGAAATATCTTATTAAAAATCGGGGATTGGGGCGGGTATGGGAGACACTTCCCCGACGGGGACGGGGACGGGGATTCCCCGAAAAGCCTAAACCGGGAATTGGGGCGGGGACGGGGACGGGGATGGGGAGCGGGGACGGGGATGGTATTGCCATACCCTGCCCCTAACCGGCCCGTTGCCATCCCTAAGACCAACATCGTACAACGCTAGTTGCTGGAACATGAGAAAACTTTAAAGTAATAGCCCGTTGGTATTCCAAAACAAGCTCTCGGGTACGAGCCAAAAGTCAAAGAGGTGAAGTACCCTGACCAGAATGAAAAAGATCATTACAAGATCTCCATAATCCCCATGGGGCATCACTATGTTAAAGTTCCAACAACCATCTGGACCAAATAAGAAATGAACAGTAGCATCATCCCAACAAAAAAAAAAGAGGTAAAGAAGCCAAGGATCTCGATAAATCTTAATTGATAAACCATCTCCTACTCTCCAGTGAAGACTAGCAGCCAATAACTCCCGACCTCCAAATAAGTGAAGGAGAATTCCCCAAAGGAATAGTCAAAAAATCACCATTAGGAAAAATGTGTGTTGTTATCCCCTTACTGCAACCAAGTCACTCAAGGGTGTTATGGCCACATTGTCTCTTCCTGTTCCAAAAAGAGATCTAAACGAAACTCTAAAAAGTTTAAGGTTGGACAAATAAATGGGAGAAGGAACATTTAAGGCTTAGTTCAACATGACAAATAGTTCGGGCTCCTTTCATATTTCTATTTAATAGTTCCTTAGTTCAACATGACAAATAACATTTAAGGCTTTGTCCTAGTTCAATTGGTTTTGAAATTCTTTAGCTTTTAAGACTGATTTGGTGGTCTTTGGTTGGGTTTTAGTTTGAGATTTTGGTTGGGTTTTAGTCTTAACTCTTGTACTCGCTAAATACATAGGCTATGCATACGTTTATCTTCACTTCTGGCAGGTCAAGATATATGTTTCTTTCATACACATACTCGCAAATCTACATATTCTAATTAATCTATGAGGTTTGAAGAGATAGCAAGGAATTTACATAAACAAGGACTCAAAAGTTTATTGGACTGGCTACATACCTAGGCCTTGATATACTTATTTCATATAAAGTACATGCACTTTCAAAGTGTATCTGTAAATTCATGGATAAGAGGTTTACTTATACAAGCGATATTCTACTTTAATCTAATCTAAACTACGGGGAGGGGAATTCGAACTCAAATGCAGAGTGGGGAAGTACATCCTCTCTAGTCAACTTGGCTAAGTCCATATATGCAACTTCTTTTCTTTTTGGTGAACCATACTCGTTCTCGTTGCACTTCTGTCTTTCTCTCATTTCCACCAATTTCTTTCTAATTATCTTCCTCTTTCTCTCTTCACCTATTTCTATCTTCTATCTCTTTCTCTCTTATTTTATCTCTTCTACCTCTTTTTCTCTTCTTCACATCTTTATATTTTTATCTTGCTAAACCGGAAACTGGCCAAATCGAACTAGAATCGCATAGGTCCGGTTTGGTTCGATTCTTCTAGATACTTTCTATGAAAATTGAATCAAATCGGGTCGTGTGTAATTTTCCATTTCGGTTCCAATTCGAGGGAAAAATGTCATGCCCTGATCCGGAAATAAGAAATATTCCTAAATTAGGGTGTGTGAATTGAACGAAATAAAATAAAAAGACTGAGAAATTTGTTAAAATACATTTTTCTTATAAAAATAATAATAATCTTACAAGTGTACAAGATATAAATAAAAGTTTATAACTCTCAACTAATCCAACTTCTCCAATTTAGTCCTTGTCTTGACCATAGTCTAAAATATCGATAATATCGACTAAATATCGAAGATATTATCGTTTTTTTGAATCACGGATATTTCCGAATGTATCCATACACATATCGTATAAATATAGATCATATCGAAAAATATCGATGTCGATAATTTCACTCACACTTCAGCAATATTTTGTCACAATATGACTATAATATCGAAAATATCGATGTAATGGAAAAAAAGGAAAGGAAAAAAACTACAAAGCACACACACTCAAAGGGTTCAAATCCCTATCATTTCAATCCTCCAACGCGTTAACCACCATGTTACTTATGTTTTTGTGATAATATGCCAAATTGAAAAATCTCAAGTCCTTTACGTAACAACAAACAAATGGATCCCCTGATATGAATGAAATCTGTGAACTCTCTCTCTCTCAAGAAAGAATGAAAGAAAGAAAGAAAGAGCAGCATGAAACACGCTTGTTTCACGGGCGAGCAAGAAAAAACACTTGCAAATTTTCTTCTTCTTCTTTCTTTTTTGGGTGACGAATGACAATGGCTTTGTTTGCATTGCAGATATCCACGTGGCAGATTGAAAAAGTCACATGTGATGTGAATGTATACAAACGGCACCGTTCGTCTGTCCAACTCCTGGTGGTGTGTGGTTTTTGCATCATTCAATTTTGGTTGAGTGCTGTGGCCGGAGTCAGACGGAGGCCCAGAGTATCCAATGCAACCCCCCACTTTTGCCACCAAACTTCCCCACCTTCCATTTTACTTTAATTTAATTAATTAACTAATATTATAAAATCATTTTTTGTTTGCTCTAAATTTTTTTAACTTAAAAACCTACCTCCCACACGTGCACTCAATTATCTTCCTCTTTCTCTATTCACCTATTTCTATCTTCTCTCTCTTTCTAGTTTCTCTCTTATTTTATCTCTTTTATCTCTTTTTCTCCTCTTCACATCTTTATATTTTTATCTTGCCAAATCAAAAACCGGCCAAATCGAACTGGAGCCGCATAGGTCCGGTTTGATTCGGTTCTTCTAGACACTTTCTATGAAAATTGAATCAAACCAGGTTGTGTGTGATTTTCCATTTTGGTTCCAATTCGAGGGAAAAATGTCACGCCCCGATTCGGAAATAAGGAATATTCCTGAATCATGGTACGTGAATTGAATGAAATAAAATAAAAGGATTGAAAAATTGGTTAAAATATATTTTTCTTATAAAAAATAATAATAATCTTACAAGTGTACAAGATACAAATAAAACTTTGGTACGTCTGACTGGACTGGACTGGGTTAAATAGCACTCGAAATCCTTGTTAGGTAAAAGACGAGACTAACTTAAATGAGACTGTATAGTCCAATAGTGAAAAAAAAAAAGCCTCACTCGCTCGTCTAATACAACGAGCCTTAAAAGTGGTTCTCTAAATAACACGCTCACTAAATAGAACACGTGAGTCCAACGCCTCTCTTTAAAAAATATCATAATTTTATTTGTTTTCTTTTAATTATTGTTTTAGATCTTTGAATGAGTTTTTTATTTTTTTTGGCAGCATTTATTTATTTTAGATAAAAATCTTTAACTAAATTTAAATATTACAATAATTATTTTGATATTGCATTTGGAAAATCAAACTATAGTAATTTACAAATGTTTGATATTTTTTTGATATTGAAACAAGTTAAATAATTCATGATGTGATGCTTTCTTTATCGCAAGCAATTTTTACCTTGTCAAATTATATTTTTCGGTTTGAAGTCAAAAGTCAAATATATAAAAATTATATATATATATATAATTTAATTATTATTTTACTTGGTCCCTGAAAAACCTAGAATTATATTGAGTGAGCTTAGCTCCTTTAGCAATGTTTCCACCAACTAAGATTAATCTTGAGAAGCCAAAAAACAAATATCATAATTTTATTCTTCATAAAAAATAAAATAAAATTTGTTTTAAATCTTTTTTTTTGGTTGCCAGATATTGTTATAAATCTTTGAATTGGGTTTCTTTTTAGCATTTATTTATCTTTTAGGTCAAAAACCCCAATTAAATTTAAATGAAGTCGCACCGGGAGCTAGTGCTTGCTATCTAAGAATTGCTCCATGGATCTCATCGGAAATGTTTGATGCTTCTTGGGGCTTCTTTGAAAAAAGGAAGAAGATTACTATAATCAGTAAGGAAAAGAGGTTCATAAGGTTTGCACAAAGCCCTTCTGTCGCGAATACAGTGCAAAGATTTTCTTCTATCTTCTTTGTTTGTGTCAGAAAAAGAATCAGTAATCGGATGCTATAGAGCCATATTATATGAATTATTTTTTAGTTAGACACAACACCAAACATAGGTCTTCATTATTTTTACAATCCAGCTTCTTAGTCCGACGCAGCACCAAACGTAGGTCAGTACTTAATCCAGCTTAGGCCAATCCGAGATAGTCCTAGGATTTAGTCTAGTCCATAACAGTCCATCGTGCCAAACGACCCCTATAACTCTCAACTAATCCAATTTCTCCAATTTAGTCATTGTCTTGACCATAGTATAAAATATCGATAATATCGACGAAATATCGAGGATATTATCGTTTTTTCGAGTCACGGATATTTCCGAACGTATCCATATACATATCGTATAAATATAGATAATATCGACGATCATATTGGAAAATATCGATGTCGATAATTTCGCTCACACTTCAGCAATATTTTGTCATAATATCGCTATAATATCGAAAATATCGATGTAATGGAAAAAGGAAAAGAAAAAAACCACAAAGCACACACGCAAAAGGGATTCAAACCCCTGCTATTTCACTCCTCCAAAGCCTTAACCACAATGATGCTTATGTTTTTGTGATAATATGCTAAAATATATTGTTTTGTTTTGAACTGTTTTTGCAAGAATTAGATTTTCATATGAGAATATGAGTCTTTGACCTTTCCTTTTGGGATGGAATCGAGCGGCTCATGGAAAGAATCCGAGACCCAATCTTCAAATGATTTTGCGTATAGACAATGTCAACCAATCTCATATCCATATGGGTGACATGTTAACAATTATATGCAAAACTATTTTAGGGATTTATCGTTTGATGATTACTCTTCACAATACACTTACTCTACACATAGAGATGATGAAGGTAAGAAAAATTTGAACCTTATAGGAACTCTATGTGGTACTAAGTTATTCGTGTATCTTACCATGCAATGTATAAAGTGTAAAATATTGTATTAAATTATTTTATATAAATGATTATGGTGTGTTTACTATTCTTTCATTACTACATAATTTCTACACTCACAGTGTTTGTCAGCTCGCTATATAATCAACTTAAATCAATTAAACCCATCATGAAATGCATTTCCTTCCAATTTTTTGTGATAAATTAATAGAGAATTGACTAAATAAACATCCTCCGAAGTTTCAATAAAAATTTCCAAAATTTTCTTACAATTTCCGTGGTTTTTATTCAATTTTTATCGATATCGATAATATCTCGATATTTCCATCGAAATTTCAGTGTTTTTGAACTACCGATATTTTCGATACTATCGATATTTTAGATCTTTGTCTTGACCACTAATTGTTCTGAAAAGCAAAATAGGTTAGGGATGAGCAAACCACCACTGAGTGAATAGATTATGTAATATGCTTGTCAAGCAATGCCATTTTACACACCCTAAAAAATATAATAAAAAGATACACAATTCAAATCATATCACGTCATTACTTTATATCTTGGTTATTCTTTACAAATTGTACCCAACACATGACCCTTATCGGCCTCACTGCCCTGTGCCTCCGTCTGATATATTTATCCTTCAGATACCTCGTCACTAAAGTTCTCATGTTCTATGAATAGTACTTACCTCACAAAAAACTCCAAATTATATATTTTGTGTGAAATATTGCACATATTAGACATGCTTAAATTGAAAATAGGGAGAGATTTGTAAATAGAACAAATCCATAATCTATGATTTTCACATTTATCACAAAACAAGAACTTTTAAAATACATTACATAACCCAATCACCATAATAATGATAATTATAAAATCTTGCAAGGCAAATCCGCACGTTCTCCATCTTGTTTCTTTTTCTTTTTCTTCTTCTTCTTCTCCTCTCTCTCTCTCTCTCTCTCTCTCTCTCTCTCTCTCTCTAAAAACACTACTACATGATAGAAATCTATTCTAAAGAATTGGAATGAATAATTGAAGCAAGGAAGGATGATACGAATGCAACCAAATAATATATATATCTAAACCATGAAAAGATAAGATAGAAAACTAGGAGAATAATGTGACTCATCTTGCTTTCGCCAATGACATCCTAAAGGAATATGTGACTCATTTATTTCCACCAATGATACCACAACACCACTTGTTACTAGCATGCAGGGTAGCATGACAATGATGATTTGATTAAGACCAATTCCAAGTCTCTACATGTGGAAAACAAGAATGGTTCCATCTTTCACCTAAAGGAATAATCTTATTGTTTGGGCCTAATTTGGCACGCCCAGTCCAAAATCAAAAAGCCCACAAAACAGAAAAAGAATAGGCCTTGATTCCAGAAAAGCAGCCCAAACCAAACAAAAGGGGCCCATGTCTTCTACAAAATGGCAGAGGTGTAAAAAACACAAAATAGGTCAATAAAATTGCCAATTAATGGCAATTCATCACCAAAACGGATCGATAAATTTCTAAAGAAAAATTGGATTGGGCCCAGCTTCTAAATTCTCACCATTTATCTCAAAAAACCTATAGTACAAGTCAGCAGATCTTTTTGGAAGGTCTATTCTCAGAACCCACGTGACTACTTGACTTTGAAAAGTCAACAATTTCAACTATCACAGGATAGTTGATTGGGAATTAATGAAAGCTGGTCATTAGCAGAAAGATTTCTCTGGAACTCTGCGGTTAAAAGATCAGAATCCTTTTGGATATAATTCTGCATCAGAGCAGGTGATCTTTCCAAAAGATACGCAAACTACAATATCAAAGGATAAGTGGGAAGCAAAGGAGTTGTTCAAACAAGAAAAGCAAACTGACCATCACGTCAAATTGTGTTCTTTCTCCTTACCAATCACAAACAGAGAACAAAAAAGAGCTGATTTTTCTTTCAGAAAAGCAATGAAAATACCTCCAAGAAAACTGACTATTGATGGTTCTTTTCTGCCAGAATAGATAACTTACCTTTTTCTTTGCATTTTAAAATAAAAGATCTTGTTTTTGGAAAATCTGCCATCCATTATTAAAAGATTAGAAGCCTCACTCCAGCATTTTCTATAAATATGAGAGGAACAGATCAAAAGACATCCAAAAATCAATCAAAAACAAAAACTCAGAATGATCACTTGATCTCAAAAAGCCTTCAAACAAACTGAAGCAACCAAAAGCTCGTTGAACCACAAGAAAGAAGCCAGCTACAAGTCAAAACTTCCAGTTTCATTTCAGACTTAGAGAAATAAGTCATTCAGAACGGGATTTCTTTCGTTACAAATTTGGTTCAGCAAAAGCCAAATCAAACAGAGTTTGAGATTTTACAAATATGAAAACTTCAACAAATTTATGAAGAGCCCTGATCAAGCAGAACAGGTACTACAGTGTAGTTCCAGCTCAGTAATCCTCAAGTCCAGCCACTTGTCCCTTTCAGACTGAAGAGACCGCAATTCTACCTGTTCAAAAAGCCTTCCAGGGCTTGAAATAGATTAAAGCTCTGCCAGACTCGAACGTTGGTATCGTTTTATAGCAGAAGCTTAGCAGTTGAAGTTGTTGACAGTCCAATCCAGCACAGGTATACCCAGTCTAGCCCGGATAAGAAGTTTCTACCCAAGCAGAATTGGAAGTCCAGCCTTTTTTTTGTCTTTCTAGAGTTGGTTTTTTCCTTTTGAGTCTTGTAAAAGGCATTTATGCCTAAAAATAGTTCGTTTTCTTATTATTTATTCTAGCCAGAACTACCAGTTTTATACTGTGAAAAATTGTGAAGTCCTCACTAGTCTGAATGAAGAAAAGAACTTACTTGAGAGATATTCCTCACCCAAATTCAAAATCGCTTATTTAGAAATTGGTAACTCGAGGCGCAAGTTATTTATTTTTAAGAAGTCTGCTAGAATTTTTTCATTGCTAGCAGTGGCACGCCCGCACACTAAAGAAAGTTGACTTGTTGACCAGTCAATGGTTTTTAAGGAAATGGGGAACTTTGCCCTACCATCACAGGAATAAACATAAAACAGGTGAACAATTTGGCATGCCCGGGGGGACTTCTCAGTATACATATTCCTAGGAAAATCTTCTAAAGTATATGAATATTGAAAGTTCTAGCCAGAATCCACGCTGTGTTATGGAAAGAGATCAAGCAGCTCTCCGAGAAGGACTGGTGTTAGAAGAAAGTGATGCTAGGCAATCAACCCATGGCAGTACCAGGAGTAGACGTTCCAAGTCTGGCTCTAGAAAGTTGAACCAGATATAGGAAGCTGTGTTCCGACAGGAGGCCACAGCACAAAGGAGCCAGGATACTCTAAATAACATGACAGCCATGATGCAATGGAAAGTCAACAGGCAGTTCAGAAAGGACCGAGAGGCTGCTATTGCCAGAATTCCAAACCCAGATGTTGTGGTCCAACAGCTAGACCTCCCTTATGGACCTCCACCAGGACTGGCATGGCCATACCAAGAGAAACCTTTTATCGCGCAGATAGTTGGAATACCAGGACATGGAGAAATCCAAGCTGGACAGAGGGGAGGAGTCCTTCCCATCCAAGAACATGAGGCTCCAGTTCGTCCAGAAGGCCCTACACCAGTTCAGGCCCCCCCAGAATCAGCCAGAACCTCCACATATTCCACAACATGTGGCCCCACGTGATTAGCCCTTGGCACTTCTGCTTAAGCAACCAGCTGTGTTGCCCTACAGACCCAGAAGGATGGACCCCAATCCATTCCCTCTACTAGCAAAAGGTAGAAGAGGCAAAGGGGGAATTAACCTTTTTGCCAACAATGATAGGAACAGACCGGGGGCAAACTGGAGGAACCATCCCGACTTCGAAGAAGAGGAAGAACACATGGAGGAAGTTCTGCCCAGGCAATTCAGAATGAAGCACAGGATTAAGAACAACCAGAAAGAATAGGGGCGAAATTCGCATTGTGTCAATGCCTTGATATTATGCGTCGTAAGACTTTCTCCAACCCAAAGGGTGGAATCTCAAATTTTGAGTTATGAGCCCAAAATCCATCTCCAACCCATGTATTTTGAGGGGTGGAATTTTGGCCAAGGCAGAATCTTGGCTGTCAACCACTCTATTGCTTCTGCGTGACAAGTAGCAGTCACTGGTGAAGGAGCTGTTGGAATCCAACGGCTTCATTTGAAAGTTGAGGTTTGGTTTTTTATTTATTTATTTTTAGTTTTATAAAATGCCCATGCTATATTAGCTTAACATCCATGATTATTTTTAGGCAATCTCAACTAGAAACTTTCACATCCAATGGTTGAAATTTAAATCCAACGGTCAAATACTTTTTATAATTAATCTAAATCATATACAACCCCAAAACTTATCCCAAATTCTATAAATACCCATTCATTTTTTAAATAATCCACCTAAATCATTTATTTTTAAGTGAAATTATACTATGTTTTGGAATTTGAATTTTTAAGGTTAAAATGTTCAAAAAATTAAATCATGAATATTGAAATAAAAATAATGTCAAGAAAAGTTAATGACAAAAAAAATAAATAAATAGGAATTAACCATTCTTAAACAATTTGATAAAGTTGCGGACCGAAATTATAAGTGTAAGGTTGGAGGTAAAAACAGTTTGAGTCTTGAAAATACATGAATAGTTGTATTTTGGGGAATAGAAATTGAGTTTAGTCTCAACGTGGTTGGAGAAAATACAAATTGACGAAAGTTGAGCACTTGAATGTAATTAATAACAAACGTAAACTACATAGGTAAAAGTAACAAAATTGAAACCAAAAGTGACAATTAAAATAAACAAAAAGTACAATTTGTGATTTTTGACTAGTGACAATGAAATAGACATTTTCCGTACATTTCAAACATCCAGCTTATCTTTTGATCATTTGACAAATATATGCACCAACTCACGAAATTTGGTAAGGAAATTTGTCATCCCCATGTACATGTACATGGCACATATCATATTTACTTGGTTAGGATTTAACTTTATGAAACTCCCTCTCCACTCTTTTGAAGGGAAAGTGACTTTACCAACTAAGGATTATATTTTTTTTGTTTTGTTTTTCTTACAAATTACATGAACAAAATCACACACTACACACTCTTAAATATAGATTCAATCA
Source organism: Prunus persica (assembly GCF_000346465.2). NCBI lineage: Eukaryota > Viridiplantae > Streptophyta > Magnoliopsida > Rosales > Rosaceae > Prunus > Prunus persica. The sequence goes on from NC_034009.1 coordinate 11,642,209, forward strand.
ATACCAGCATTACAAAGTTGGTTCATGTAATTTGAGAATTTTTTTTGTATGCATTTTGTTAGAAGATTGTATGTGATATATATATATATATATATATAAAGAAAATATAAATTAGAAACAGATGGATCTGAAATTATATATATATATATATATATATATATCTGGAAGGGATCATTGCATACAGAAATAAAATAAAGTAAAATTGGCTAATGATGTCAGTGTGTGCCCTAATGAGCTCCAAAATACAATCAATGAGGTCAAACCTGAATTTAGAAGCAAAAGAAGCCAAGCCAGCTGAAGAAGAACCAAACAGGAAACAAGATTGAAGAGCCCAGAGAGGATCCAAACCCAGAACTTCCATTTCATCAGATTCCAAAAGGAAGCCCTCTAATTTTATTTCCCGCCAAAAATGTAAACGAAATCCCCCAAAATACTGTCGCAAGGTTCAAAATCATCGCTCGCACTTGCAGTGTTCTTCTTCTTCTTCTTCTTCAGAAATGGGGATGGAATCCAGCTCCACCCACTTCACGATTATGAGAAGGTAAATTGAAACTAACCGTTGTTTTCCTATTAATTCGCAATTAAATTTACGGCTTACCCAATCAAACTTTGTGAATTGGGTAGTTTTGATTGTTTGTTTGGTTTTTTCTTCTTCTTCTTTTTCTCCTTCATCCCATGCTGCTATGTTTGGTTGCTGAGAAATAGGGGGAAAATTGTGATAAATTTATGATTTATTGATCTGATAATTTATGTATTTGTTTCATTATTTTCCTAACCACTGTTCACATTCTTGAACTGCTGTGTTGCTGACCATGTTAATAGATTAGTTTCTGTACAAGTGTGCTTTCCATGATCAGTAAATGCTGTTTCAAATTGTTAATCAAATGGTGGCAAAAGTTGAAGTGTCTTTTTGTTGTCATTTTTTTTTGGTTTGAACACAGCTCAGATACTGATTCTAAGATTGAAGACAGTGGGAACAACTTAGTATTAAAAGCATACCCGATGCTTCCCATGAAAACTGTTAACGCAGAGGATGAAGGAGAGTCTAGAGTACTTGAACCATATGTGGGGTTAGAGTTTGATTCAGCAGATGTCGCACGTGACTTTTACAGTCTCTATGCAACCCGGATGGGATTTAGAGTTCGAACTGGTCAGTTGTATCGGTCGAGAACTGATGGTTCAGTTTCTTCTCGGAGATTTGTGTGCTCCAAGGAGGGATTTCAGATTAGTTCACGAACAGGTTGCCCTGCATTGATAAGGGTGCAAAGACGCGATTCAGGGAAGTGGGTTGTAGACCTTTTCCTGAAGGACCACAATCATGGTCTTGGATCCACAGAGGAAAACCATTCTCCGATTTTGCAGAAGAAGACTCTAACACGTAAAAACTCCGTTGTTGAATTGTCCCATAGGCCAAAAATCAAATCTATTGAGGAAATTGAGGATGGACGACCTTGCCCATCTGGAATTATTAGTGCCAAACGCTTAAAATGGGATGGAGATGAAATGCAGCCAGAAGTTGAACCGTCTGCAGGTCTAGAGTTCAATTCAGCCAATGAAGCATACCAATTTTATCATGTATATGCAGAAAATACAGGATTTAGAATCAGGATTGGTCAATTATTTCGTTCAAAGCTTGATGGGTCAATTACATCCCGGCGATTTGTGTGCTCAAAGGAAGGTTTTCAGCACCCATCAAGAGTTGGTTGTGGGGCATTTATGAGGATTAAGAGACAAGACTCTGGAAGGTGGGTAGTGGACCGTCTTGATAAAAATCATAACCATGAGCTTGAGTCCCAACTGGAAGTTCAAAAGACAAATTTATTTTCTTCAAAAAAGTTCATAGAGGAGGAGATTGGTGGGCTAGAAAATGAAGATATTGTTGACATAAACAACGGTAACAATGTCAAAAGACGTAGAGAAAATCACATTGGAAGCGATTGGTACCGTGTGCTGTTTGACTATTTTCAGACCAAACAGGCTGAAGATACAGGATTCTTTTATGCAGTAGAGGTTGATAATGGTAGTTGCATGAGTATTTTCTGGGCTGATGGGAGGTCTAGATTTTCATGCTGTCAGTTTGGTGATGTCATTATTTTGGATACCTCATATCGGAAAGGCATTTATCTGGTCCCATTTGCCACTTTCATTGGAATCAACCACCATAAGCAACCAGTGCTTCTTGGCTGTGCTCTAATTGCTGATGAATCTGAGAAATCTTTTACTTGGTTGTTTCAAACATGGCTTAGGGCAATGTCAGGACGTTGTCCTCTGTCAATAATAGCTGACCAAGACGATGTGATCCAGCAAGCCATCATGCAAGTTTTTCCAGGAACCCATCATCGTTTCTCATTGTGGCAGTTTAAGGCAAAAGAAAGTGAGCATCTACGTTTGATGAATACTTCCTTTAAATATGAGTATGAAAAATGCATTTATGAGTGTCAAACAGCCGATGAATTTGATGCCGCATGGAATGCACTCCTCTGCAGGTATGGGTTGAAGGATAATGGTTGGCTGAAAGCTATGTACGCAAAGCGCAAAAGTTGGGTCCCGCTATACTTAAGAGCTACATTCTTTGCAGGCATCCCCTTCAATGAAAGTATAGAATCATTCTTTGGTACACGCTTCAATGCCCAAACACAACTTAAGGAGTTTGTTTCACAATATGAAAGAGGTCTAGAGCGACGTCGTGAAGAAGAAAGAAAAGAAGATTTTAACTCTTTTAACTTGCAAGCCTTCTTGCAGACAAAAGAACCATTAGAAGAGCAATGTAGAAGGCTTTATACACTGAACATATTCAGGATATTTCAGAAAGAACTTCTACAATCCTATAGTTATCTAGGATTTAAGATTTATGAAGAAGGGGCCACCATCAGGTATTTGGTCCGCAAATGTGGGAATGACAATGAGAAATGTGTAGTAACTGTTGGTCCATCCAATCCCAAAGTGATTTGCAGCTGTCGAATGTTTGAATTTGAAGGTGTGCTGTGTCGGCATGTGTTGAGAGTTTTCCAAATCTTGGACCTGAAAGAAGTTCCACCATGCTATATATTACAGCGTTGGACTAAAAATGCAGAATATGGCATTCCTTGCGATTCTGAATCTGGTGGAAACCCTCAAGAACTTAAGGCCTTGATGGTATGGAGTTTAAGAGAAGCAGCCTGTCAATACATAGAGGCTGGGGCAACATCTCTTGAAAAGCACAGACTTGCCTACGAAATTATGCGAGAGGGTGGAAGAAAACTTTGTTGGCAGAGGTAAGTGTGTGGGAAACAGTAGTCAGTCATCTCTGATTCTCTATGGATAAACTTTTGAAGTTTTGGAGTTACGTAAGTAGCTAGTCCCTTTTTACAGTGATCCTAGGTTATGTAATCGAAAGATCGATGACTTGCCTTGGATAATCTGCTGTTGATATCAGAGTAATGTAAATATTGTGTTGTGAAGATTACCCTTCATCAGATGATTGAGCTTGAAATCAATATCAAAAGTTTATGAGCTAATAATGAAAGCATGAGGCTGCATTTGGTTTTATCACAAGAACTTAATTAGATGGAAATCAGACCAAATACATTTTGGCTGAGTTCTTTTTTTTTAACTTTTTTTTTTTTTTAATTTTTAATAATTATTTTTTTTAGAGGACATGTCCTGAGAGAGGCAATAATATACTAAACTCACACACACACCACTTCAACCCAAAAAAAAAAAAAACCTCACACACATACCACGGATGTTAGGACTCGAACTCAGAACCTTGCCTGAGGGAGTAAATACTAGTGGGTCCTTAGCTTGAAAGAGGAGAAATTCTTCATGTGCTGATTCGTTGTTCGAATTTGTTATCAGGTAAGAGAGCTAAATCTCACAAACCCTCCCACAACTCATGCAAGCCCTAGGATTTGATCACAAGAGCGAACAGCTAGAACCAGAGACAATGGGTGTTCCACTGTATAAGATTGTGTTTTGTACAGTTTTTTAAAGACGTATACTGCAATTCAAACATTTATAAAACATGTATTTCTGTAATATAGTTTCAAAGTGCCAAAATTTGAGTGCAACATTGATGTAACGTACAATTTGTTCTTTTTCATTTATCTCCTTTCAAATTTTTTTTTGAGAGAACCTGGACATCTCCTCCTTTCAAATTTGATAGGAAATTGCAAGTTGTAACCTTTTTTGATACACCAAGATAATCAATCTAATCTAAAGGGAGGGGAGACTAATAGGGTGGATTCACTGTCTTGAATCCTGATCAATTAGCCTAACCCATGTCGTACTCTTAAGTGTTGCAAAAAAATTTATTCAAGAAAAAAGTTAATAAGATGAGATCATTGAGAGCATTTAAAGAAGTCGTTCTCCATCTCCACGTATGAGAGAGACTAGTCTAGAAGTAATTAACTTTGATACTCTCAACCTCAAAATCAAATCTACAAGATTATCATCATAATTAATATCCACTAAAATCCTTTAAATAATTATTTTGAAATCAAATAACTTTCCTGGAGTTATTAAGCTTCAAATCTCCACCTAATGGCCTAAACTTATAGGTGACAAGCCAAATTGAAAGTGGGTCAAAGCAAGTTCTAATTTGGATGAACGAAAATGACCCATAATTTGATGGAATAATTGACATAACTAACGCAGTTTTGGAGCATATAATACTCAGATTGTGCTTTCTTTTTTTCCTTTTATTCTTTTGCGCAGAATGATAATAAACTTGATATCATTGTAAGGAGGACCATGATCTAAAGAAAAATCATAAATATCTCTTAAATCATGTAAAACCGAGAGGGGCATGCATTGGGGGGGAGATGGATCTGATCATCTTTTCATATGTCAACTTGGCAACGTTTATGTTGGTAAGCTAATCCAAAGTTTTTAACTCTGACTATGTACCACTTCTAAAAAAATGATTCTAGTTACTGAACGGTATAAAATCTTTCCCTGATTATAGTTCTTTCTTCAACCATCCAACACACTGCTAGTCCGACGTTTGTTTCCGTTTAGCTGGGATAGCCTGAACGCATGAGGTCAAGAGTACAGCTAAGAAACATATCTGGTTGGTCTTTCCAGTGAAATACTGCACAATAATGCCTGCATTCTTGATGAGCAAATTCCACACTTCTCTGTAGGAACCGCTGACGAAATATGCTCCGTACATTGCAAAAATCTACAGCCTAATCATACAGTTCCACCAAAATTAACAGCTGGTTCGAACATGTATATGTATATATATGGTACCATATCATCAACAATCTTTTTCCCCTGTCAAACAATTTGATGTGGTCAGAGACTCATTCAAACTTATCACCTACAAATAAGGGGATAAAGAAAAGGAGGATTACCAAGGACGACTTGCACTGCATATCATACTAGAAAGTAGTCAGACAAAACGGAAGCACCTATTACAGTAACCAGGCTTAACAAGGAAACGATATCTGATGTTCCAATGGATGGATCTGACAACAAGTAAATCTTATGAGCGTTGCTGTCCCCTCTAAAACCTCTGACAATCATTGCCTGTAAAAGCCATAACATTGGTAAAACATTAAAAACTGGAATAACTTTTTTCCTTTACGTGACTAATTGGTATGATGCACTTATAAAAGCCACTAGTGCCATAAATATAAGCACTGAACTACTTTTTCCTTAAAAGAATTGCGCAATAACTATGCAAGTAGCATCCATATTGAAGTTAATCCATTGCGTTTTGATAGGGAGGGGGAGGGTTGTGGAATGCCAATGCATTTTAAACAACAGATGTCGCATGCAACAGCAGACCAATTGGGCAGAGAGATAAGCATTTGCAAGTTAAACTGAAGCACAAACCTGCGAAATCTGCTCTGCATGGCTAAAGATATTTGTGAAGATCCGACGAAAGTAGGCAAAGAAAACTGCAAAATAAGATCCAAATCATAAAAAGAAATAGGTTTTTAAGGAGAAAGTTTATCCAAAAAAAAATTGATGAGACGGTGTTCATATAGATACATCAACCAAAGCTGATACTATACTAAAGCTTTAGAGTCTGAAGTAGCTATCCATATATGACAGACTGACTATAAGTAAATAACACTGATGTTCTCAACCCACTATGAGATTTATTTTTATAGCTAAAGAAGAACACAATTATTAAAAACAACAATACAAAAATTCATATAAGAACGCACGCTTACCATCCAGTGTTTCCATCATTGTCAACTGTTCCCAGTTTATCCTACGAGATACAATCCCCAATGCAACATTACGTACCTACCAAATATTTCAAAGCGGTAGATGTCAGTACGAGTAGATTTAAGAACTAAATCATCATTAATCCTCTGTCAAGAAAATCATCTTTAAAATTTTGAAATAATTGAACACAAATCTTATTGACCAATCCTCGTACCTCATCAAACACGAGATTGATGAACCTCAATGAAAGCATGAGGGTCAGAATTATTTCAGCCACTGGCACACCAAGACGTGTCAAAGGGAGCATAAACCACCGCAAGGCAAATGCAAGTTCTTCAGGGGTTGTGGTTGTCAGGCAAAGGCTCGCACTTTGAAAAACCTTATGACAAAAACACGAACACTAGATCTCAGAATAAAAAAAAGCTTTTTTGTATTCAAATCACCTACATGTAGTCTGGTAAGCATATTTTCTTATGATCAATTGTATGCTTAGAAGAAATGTAAGCATGCCACTACTCTTTTGAGTTACACCACTCCATTCTAAAAATAAAAAATAAAATGGTTGTGCCTCCTTATGCCACACAAGCTTATAATGTGATTATATCAATGGGCATCCAAACATATCGTTATTAAATGAAAGGCAAATAGTGTACCAAGCAGAGATAGAAGCAACTCACAGTAAAGGTTAAGCAAGCAGCTGTGCTTGCTACAGACAACCCCTTCCTTGTAAAATGTAATGGCCCTAGCTTCATAATTAAATATGAGTAACCTCCCAGAGATGCAGGAAGATTTGATAATCCAATCATTGCAGGAGGTGGGGTTCTTAACTGAACAAGGGGTGGCACACCATCTGAACCCAGCCCCAACGTAATGAATAAAATTCCAGAAATCAAAGACACTCTTCCCAGTTGGTCCTGTAATCAAGAAAATATCACATTGATTATATATGCAGAGGAAAGGAAGAAAGAGAAAAATATTTGATGAATCACTAAGACCTCGTTAATTAAATACTAAAGACCTTAATATTGATGGAATTAAAACCAGCTCCTGACTCATAGGATGGTACTTAGTTACTTACCATCCATGTATGTCTTGGAAGAATCCATATTGACAAAACGGCCAAGTATACTACTAATCCAAAACGCAGTATTATATGTGACCTTGCTGGTAAAACAACTAGAGCCAAAAGCCAAACCTGCAGGATCAAGACGACAAAGTTAAAAAGAAAAGAGGTAATAAAACAGAATTTACATACTTACATGTGCACTTTCCCATAATCTGCTCATCATGCAAAATTTACCAACACTGAGATGTCAATACACATTTAAGAAAAGACAAACCCTCCAGGATGCAGAATGATATCATTACAAGTAGATTTTTTAAGCCCATTTTGACAAAGTAAACAGCCTCGACTTTTATATATTGTACTTTAAAATTTTGGTTTGCCTGAAAAGTTGCCATTTTATATAACGTTTCTACTTTTACTCATTTGCTACTTCATAGTTTAAATAGAAATGTCATCTACAACGTTTGAGAGTCACCACATTTAGTAAAAAATTTGCAACTCAATCATAGTAACTGCCTAGTTGGAGATCCGAGGTGTATGTATATGCATGGAGTTTAACTCCTGTCATTAATGTTTTAAGGACACTACCATAGCAATTTCTTGCGCTATACAAAGTGGTTCTCCCTAAACTTCCCCAAGAAAACTTGGATGTTAAAGAAACCATTATGTTGCCTAACCCTCTCTTTAGTAGAGAAAAAGGAACAACAAGAAAAGAACAACTTTCTTCATTTTAAAACAATTAAAATCCAAAAGCCCTACAGCTGCACCCAATTAGCCCGTCTTAGATCCCAGAAAATGTAAACTTTCATATTTTTCTGTACATACTCAGCTTAAAATTGAAAAGAAGAAAAGACCAATCTATTCCAAAACATATACAGATCAAACACAGTAGAAACTCATTAAAATGTTGATCTTTACATGTCTTCAACATCTAAACCATACACCATTTCATCCCTTTTCAGCTAAAATTACCAAACTATTAAGCCGCCAAAAACACGAAAACTAAATTGCACTAAGCCCACCACATATTATCAAAAACCAACAAACACCCATCCAAATCAAGCATACCAATTTGATTCTGGGGTCCACAGAATGGAGAAACGTGCTGGGTTCCGACACGTACTGGCAAATGGGGCTAGCGGTGGCACCTGAAATCAGCCGAAGAAATTTCTCGGCTCCGAAAGCTTTGGTTGGCAACACGTTCACCCACCACGGGGTTTGACTACTATCGCTTGCTGAGGCTCTAATTTGGTGGCTTAATCTTGGCTTTACTTGTATAAGGGTTTTGTTCAGTGAACGCAGGTGAGTGAATTTTGGGGCAATTTGGGTTTTGGGATTAGGGTTTAGTGGGAGACAGGGGAATGTGACCGTTGTGATGGGACGGTACGCGAAGTTCATGGGTGAGGCTGAGAGTGGAAGAAGAGGGAAATGGTTTGGATGTTTTCTGTACAGTTGGTGTGCGGTTCGTTAATTTCCAAAGTGGCGGGAATGTAACGATATGTTTCAGCTTCGGGCTGTTCTCTACTAATGGACCGCTTTCCGTTTTATCTATTTTTCTATAGCTAAGCTGAATTTAAATCTTGTTGGTCTACTTCATTGGAAAATGGCTTTAATTTATAGATTAGTACTCTCAGTTTGAATTATCATCGTATTTTAATAGTATGTGTGAAAATTCCGCTCTTTATTTTTAATAAAATAAAAACTAAATTCAATGAGTCCGTGCCTGACAAAAAAATACATTTAAACTGACAGAAAAAAAATAATAATCAGTTTTATTCATATTAAAGTAGGAATCCTCTCTTTTTTTTTTCTTTTTTGTTGTTGAAAGGAATCCTCTCTTTTGGTTCTTTATCTTCATATGAAATTTACAATTTTCAGCCCAAACTTTATTTCAAGTACTAATGTGTAATTTCCTCTTAATTCAAATCATGAGCTTGCGGGACGACATAGGACTTGATTTCGTGTCCTTTCTTAGAGAGTTTTCATCTATTGACTGCAACCCGGACATGACAGTGCCCAAGCTCAAGGAAGCGTTTCCAGTGGGCCACGCTTGACAGGGCAAGCTATGGGACCCGCACAACCAGGCCAGCCCGCAGACCAAACCAGCATGACCTCTAGCCTAAGTTTGCTGACGTCAGCAACAACAAAAAAAATTTAAAAATCTAAAAAAATACTAAAATTTTCAAAATTCTTTTTAATAAATACTTAGTCATATTCTTCACTTCCCACACTAAAACTCTATACAAATTCCTCTCCTCATATCTAATGTGAATAGTGGTTGCCATGACTATGGGTGGAAACACCACAACACTATTCACATGAATAGTAACACCCCTTGTTTTGCCCTTGCTCTTTGTCATGGCAAATGAGTGGAAGTGCTCTTAGAGAACACAAATAGCTAAGATGTCTCCAAGAAAAGGCTAAATCCTCATTTGGCCCTTTCACACCCAAACTCATCTCTAGTAAATGGGCTATACGTGCTATGTCACTAGCCAAATCCAATCAGTAGGCCAAAAGGGCTAAAAATTGGGTCAAATGAGGCACACTTCTTGGGTGTGCTATATCTTATTTTATTATTTCTTAGGTGGGCCAGTTGTTGTTTTAAAATTAAAGTATTGTTGTTATTTTTAAATTAATGTTTTAGTTTCTTGGGTGGGTTGTTGTTGTTTTTAAATTAATCCTATCGTATCCGAAAATATTTTTATCTTCTAAAATAAATTTAAATAGGGTCTAAAATAGTACTTTAATTAAATTATCCAATATATTTAAAGAACATACTAAAAACTAATAAAATATTATGATTTAGCCCTACACTATTGGAGACGGTAAAAATATAGCCCAATATTACTCCTTAAAAAATTATAAATGGTGGGCTAAATTTTATGGGTGGACTATGTTTAGCCCTCCACGGCTAGAGATGACCTTATAGTTTAATGTTGTAGGAGACTATGTTTCCTATTCATGTTGTATAAGGTTTTGGTTGTAAACGCACAAATTATTCAATAAAATTCAAAGTTCTTCCAGAATATTTACTAAAAGGAGAACCTCACAACCTCTTCAATTTCTTCTTCATTCTCGTCTATATTAGTTGATTACATGATATAACACTCCATGTCACAATTATTATGACAAACTATTAGTTTAAACACCAACTTCTAAGCCAAAGAACAATTTTTTTTTTTTTGAAAATGTGAAAAAATTGTAAGTAAATTTGACAATGGATTACGTGAAAATTAACTCAACTCAAATACAACGACCCATTAAGTAACAGGTATCACAACACGACACGATTCATTTTAAGCAAATTAAGTGTGTAGTAGGCTTAGGAAGATTGTATGTTGAATTCAAGTGGTAGATTAGAAAAAGGGAAGAAAGTGTCACACATCTTAAAAATCTCGCACAAAACAAACAATGAGAAAAAAAAATAAAAATGTAGAAATAGAAACAGCACTCAGAATACAAACTGTGTTGTAATGGATACAACAATAATACATCAACATATGAAGTGTAGAAGATGAACATGGCTGGGATTAAAATCTTCCAGTGCTGCCCCTTTCTCGAACAATAACATCTTCAACCCCAGCATGGATGGCACAAGTAGAAAACAACTGCGTTGCACTCACTATTATTGTTATGGTCTCCAAAGTACGCTGTGTATACACAACATCATGATTAGACATGTAAAACATAATAATGTGTCTTACGACCTGTGTACGTATACAATGCTCCTCTCACAACCCATTAATAATGTTCAAACTTGTCCAACCAAGTTCGATAAAGAAAAGAAAAAGGAAATTATACAATAAGAGCATACCAAGTTCGAATCGGTCCAACCAAGTTGAATTTCTTTACAAGCCAATCTGAAACAGAAACAGTGGAGAACAAGTTTATGTATATGAACATGGGGTTCCATTTAAAGAAAAATGGAGATCCAGAAAGTAAAGTAGTAGGGAAAAAAGAGAGGCAGAGACCCCATTGCAAGAAGAGTGAGGGAGAAAGTTCCAAGAGAAGAGGCAGCAGCTGTGTGCAAGTTGGGCCTGTCCCATTGGACAACGTTGTGAAGTCCAGTAAGAGAGGTGGCAAAGCCAACAACACCAGCAAGGAGGGAGAAAATCACAAAGAAACCAGTTGCCATGTTCCCAAATGGGAAGTAGATTGGAAATATTCGCGCTGGAATTGTTAAAACAGAAGCTGCATGTGTGCAAAGTAATAATGATCATAAGTATAGTCGCATTATTTTTTTTATACAAGTGATAGTCCAAACTACTCTAAACAGGGAGGGGGATTCAAACTTTGGTGCAAATGAGCAGATTTACTGTCCTAAACCTTGGCCAACTAGCCTAATCCACGTATGCATAAGTTTAGTTGCATTATATAATTGTTGTTACCAAAAAAATTTAAGTTGTAATTAATTACCTGTATCACGAGACCTTTGGATGCCATGGTTGACAGCCCAAGAAGCAATCACAATCACAATAAAATACAGAACAAGGTTAACGATCAAGAGAATGGATGCTGCTGATTTTGGCCCTCCAGAAGTCATGAGGCCTTTGAAGTTTGAAGTTTGGAGATAGCAAGAAGAAAATTGAATGCTGCTACACTTGTTGTAGAGGGGCAGGTGCAGGACAGGAGAGAACTATATAAAAATGAGTGCCTTTAATTCAAAGAAACGGCTTATATTCTTTTCCATCATTATTGGGATTGCCTCATGGAAGGGGCAAAGAATCCTTTGTTGGTTTTTATTTATTTATTTAGAGAAGTTTATAATAAATCAGATAAATGGCTTCTTTGCTTATTATCAGTTCTGCACGGCAGCTCTTTTGTGGAATAAAGTTTTGCCTGCCAAGCACACAAAAAATTATGAAGAATAAAGTTTTCCTTTTTCTATGTTTTCATGCTTTTTTGGCTGGCGGGAGTATTATATACATTATTCTTGCCTCAATCTTCATGCATTCAGTTTCAGGTTTCAGTTATTTTAGAGGCCTAGCTAGAGGGGTGCTCTCACTGTACAAAACAATCAACAGAGGAAAGGAATTTTCTTTAGCTTCCAATACCTTGTCTTATAGCTGATCCTAAAAGTATATATTATCAGAAAACAAAAAATTGCAACCGGTAGGCAACGCAAGCAAGCGTCATGTCAACACCAGCCGGTCCGATTCATTATGATCGGATAGTCCAGGTTTTGATTTGTCATACAAAAACAAGATCAAATTGTGCAGGATGTGAACATTCAATGAAACACCCCATGTAATGTAGTGGACAGTTAAATTAAGAGAGTTCATATGCTAAGTGAAACATCCAATCACCTGTCAAATGATTTAATTAAGACTCTCTGATCTACACGATTTCTTCAATGCAATGAAAACATTCTACAAAGTTGAACATGCCATGAACAATCACTCACATGGGACCTTTATTTACAAAGGATCTTTCTCAAAAGCATTTAAAAGGTGAGGGAAAATGCTTCACACACTTGGTTGCTTTGTCCCAATTGACTGCGTTTTGAGCCCCAGTGGATTATCTTCAACGAATTGGTTTCAGACATTCAATGCAAGCTTTTGAGCGGCAAGAGCTTCAGCCTCAAGTGTTGGCTCCCACAATAATGTAGTTTCTGCCAGCAGTGAGGTCACAACGTAAGGGTCCATGTTTGAAGCTGGGCGCCGATCCTCCAGATAACCTAACACGAGCAAAACAAAATCAAAAGATTCAGTGATGCAGACTGTTAATAGAATGATATATTAGAAAGCAAATGCTCATAACAATATAGCTTGAAATACTAGAAACAGGTTTCCATGAAATATCAAAGTTCCTCACTGGACACATCACAACATTTTCAAGGATACTTTCGTTTTTAACATCTAACTGCTGATAGTCTTTTTATGAGTCGTGCATATTTTCGCATACATGGGCTTAGCTAAGTTGGCTAGAGCGGATGTGCTTTCCAATCTGCACCCGAGTTCGAATCCCCCTCCCCGTAGTTTAGATTAGATTAAAGTAGAATATCGCTTGTATCAAAAAAATAAAAAGAGTCATGCATATTTTCAATATGTTTGGTCTAAGTATTATGTACTTAAGCATAATATATGCTGTGGCCTTGGTAAAAAAGTTGGAAACTGTTTTCCTCCCCTTTGGAAAATCACAAGTATAACAGCCAACAGGCCATCTTGGAAGCATAAAAAGAAAGGAGCGAAATTTAACATTTCATCAGTCTTGGAAAAAGGCTAAGATAATAATGCTGAAAGTGGTAGTGGTACCTTTTCCTTGCTTCTCAGTTTCACGACCAACACGGATCGAGCAACCACGATTAGCCACTCCCTACAAGTTCAAGTTAATGAGAATTTGATAACAAATTATAATGGCAAAACAATTCTTGCTCTTTAAATAAAAATTCAATACAAACAGCTAGCAATTTTTTAGGGCATACCCAAGAAAATGTGTTAATGCTGGCTGTTTCATGCTTTCCTGTCAACCGTCTCTCATTTCCTTCTCCATAGGCACTAATATGATCTGTGTGGCGAAGCGACAGATTCAAAATTGCCTTCTTAATAACTTCAAAGCCACCTTCTTCCCTCATGCTCTTTGTACTGTGAAAGCAATGATTATTCAATATTTTCCTAACAGTTGTAGCATACTACCCAACTATATACATATATGTCCCATTTCATCAAAATATTATATTGTCCAAATAAATACCTGTAATTGGTGTGGCATCCTGCACCATTCCAGTCACCCTGTCATGCAAAATAGACAGGTTCATTCATCAACACATATACACTGAAAATTTTGGTATATGGTAAAAACTACATTACCTCTATTGGTTTTGGATCAAGAGTGAGAACAACACCAGCTTCTTCAGTGATTCTCTGTCAGGGTAGGGGAAAAACAATATTTTAGTAAATCATAGGAGCACCAACACACCAACACCAGTTGAATGATATCATTCAGTTACAAAACTGCCACCGAGTTTAGGGATGAGTACGAAGAAATTCCAGTGGGAATTACAAGATGTGCACTGCTGGTACCAAACAAATCTGGTTGACATAATTGGGAGCCATTGTTTTCCTTCGTCATTGAAGTGAATTTTATAGTCTTTACATGTCCAAGAATAGATTGGGATAAGTTACCTCAAGAATGTATCTTGAAGCCCATATATGATCTCCAGCTTCGATTCCCACACTAGGTCCAACTTGATACTCCCACTGCATGATAAAACCAATAATTGTTAATGACGGATGAAGCAAGGTAACTACAATACTTGAATCCAGAACCAAAAGCAGGACAAGATAGAGGAGGGGGAGAGGAAAACCTGGCCAGGCATAACCTCCCCATTGGTCCCACTGATGTTAATTCCAGCATACAGGCAAGCCTTGTAATGAGCATCTGAAATGTCACGGCCAAATGACTTGTCTGCACCAGCACCACAGTAATAGGGACCCTATAGAAATGCATTATTTCTCAGTACTTACTCATGGTGAATGATTTTATAAGACAATCTATCAATGACTAGTTGCAAACAGAATAACAACCTGAGGACCAGGGTAGCCTCCAACTGGCCAACCTAAAGGCCATTTCACATCGGTTTGAAGTAATGTGTACTCTTGCTCTATCCCATACCTGAGAAGAATAGTCAAGATTAGCAGGATTCTCTGAATCCAAATATGTAAATCGTAGATAATGTAATAGGTACAAAATACAAAAGATATACATAAAGACATACTAATACAAAAGAGATAAATACAAAACTAGTTCAAATCACCGAGCAGACACGCAGGCACACACAATAAAACTAAGACTAAATTATTGAAGGAGAAATTACCATGGAACTTCATCTATAACCTTCTGGTTTGCGAAAATCTCAGCAGCCCTAGCGCGTTTGTTTGTTGGGATAGGCTCGCCTTGTGGTGTGTATGCATCACAAATCACCTTTATGAAGCACATAGGATGACGTCAATTAAGTTTATGTGTTTAGTTTCACCGGACAATATAGTACTAATATTTATATACAAAATTTTCTGATTATATTGCAATATTTTTGTAATTGTCAGAACTTGTATGATGCCTACCAATATATTGTTGCCACCGCGGAAAGGGTCCTTAAAGATTGCTTGAGGGCTGGAAAATAGAAGTTACATCAATTTCATGGTTTAACAATGAAGAGATACAACCATAAGTGTAATTTGTTTCTCAAGATCTTACTATAAGATTACTTCACTGTCTTCACCCGGTGCTTGCCCGGTACTTGATCCATCATAGTTCCACTTGGGAAGCTCAGACGGATGTTCAACAGGCTTTGATATTGTCTGAAATTTTTAAACGAATATATGCATGAGAATAATCAAACGTCAAAGTTAAAATTTAAAAGTCCATGGAAATTTCTCACACCCTTGACTTGCTACGGACATCAACCCCTGAACCTCCAATCCTGTTTCAAAATAGTATTACATCAAAATATGTTCTGGAGGTGAACTGAATGGGAAATTAATGGCAAAAGTCACTTATAAGCCATCACCTGCCACGATATAAAAGATTAAACAAAATGACTGCCTAAATAAGCCAACTTTCAAACCAAAACCTGATAATTTAATCATAATCGCTTTCGGTTGTGGTTAGTTTGCAAGTGCTAACGTGCATTATGAATTTCAGATGTTAACAGAGAAGAAGAGACATACCAAATGTACTCAGCAATAATCCTGTCAGTAAATGGAGTAAGGTCCAAATTCAGTAAACCCTCCAGCCTGTTTATGGTATAACCTTCAGACTTGACGGCAAGCACTCTAAACTTAGCAGAGCTCTTGGTTGGTCCTCTCTTGTTCTGTTTCAACAATAGAGAACTCCACACCTTTGCTGTCATAGGACTAGCAGTGGTTGAGCTCTTTGTAATTCTCATCTGCCATTGTGAAGTGGGTGCCAAAATCTGTGCCATTTGGCCTGCTCCTCACTGAAAAATAGGTTAAGACATCAGCAAGGATTTTAAGTTCTAAGAAAATGCATCAAGGCATCTTAACATCAAGATTTAAATAGCGCAAACTAAGAAAACACTAAAGTTTCATGTGTTTCTGCAACAACAATCAAATGATAAATCTTCATGATATTCAATATTGGCACTTACAATCACTGCATACCTAATCAAACTGCAATTACTATAACCGCAGTTACAGATGGCACATCTCTTTATCTTCTTCTGGGATGCAATGTCCCAGATTTTTAAAGCAAGCAACTGATTGCGTTCAACTTCAAACCCTGCCTCTTATAACAAGGCCAAGTGTTTTCTAGTTATTGTACCATTTAACTATGAAATTCATTGAATCAACCGCCTGATCTCTCCTTTATTTGTTTCTGGGTATGAATACATGACCTATTCTTTCTAAATCCAATTCTATATTAATCACTTTTTAATGCATTGGTTTCTTATCCTTACCACCCAATTGTTTTTAGCATGATTAACATCTTGTGGGAATTTTTTTTTCTCTCTTTTGGTTGAATGAGTCATGGTTTAATCAAATGCATATTTAATATCCATATCAATTTGGGATGTCATATCCACTTGATCCAATGGTATATGGATCAGTTTGTTTTGGACCTTTTGGTTCTAAATGTAACCCAAAAAAGAAGAAGGAAAAGTTGAAGAAGTCAACTTTGATATTGTTTAGGAGAAGTGGGAAGGAATTATTGTAAGAAAAAATAAGGCACAGTTCACATTGTTCTTTTATTTTATTTTGCAGACCTTTGGTTCACGGAATGAATTTGAAGGTAAATCATTTTCCATGTCATTTCCCAAGGATGAGAAATTGAATATTCTTTTCCCACGTTTGGTAATGCTGGGAAAGGAACCGGGAAATAGCACTTTATTTCCTTTCCCATGTTTGTTTTGAGTAGAAATGGAAAACAAAGTTTGTACAAAATTTCAATTATACCCATATTAAATTAAATAAAAAAAGAATGCATTTAATAATATATTATAATTCTAAATTGTTAATGAGGACAAAATGGTCATGAAATATGTGTATTTAATGTTGGTTCATTTCCCCGAACTTTCCCATGAGGAGGGAAAACAAAACCCAAGTTGGGAGGATGACTTCACATTCCCCCTACTTTTTCATGGGCCAAGCAATGATTTTCTATTTCTGGACTTACCAAACATGAGAAAGTAATTGATTTCTCATTCCTAAGTCTCTTTTCTCATGAACCAAACGGGTATATTAAATTTACACGCACTACATGAATACTAAAACTCAAACTTATAACTTTTTCTCAGAAAACAATTGCTCCAAAATAGTACTCTAGGTAGTTTGGAGTTGACATTGCTAATTAATAATTGGAAGGGCACGTAGAGTGCGGTTATATTGTCCAACCATGACTCGTGTCATGTGGACCATGTCTTCTTGAGAAACTAACTTTGGGGCGCACTTGTACTAAATGACGAAAAGGCCCTCAACTCTTTTTCTTTCTCTAAAATGGGAGGCTGGTTCCCTCCAACTCAACAATTTCAGCAAAGAAAGAAACTGGGAAATAGCACTTTATTTCCTTTCCCATGTTTGTTTTGAGTAGGAATGGAAAACAAATTTTGTACAAAATTTCAATTATACCCATATTAAATTAAATAAAAAAAGAATGCATTTAATAATATATTATAATTCTAAATTGTTAATGAGGACAAAATGGTCATGAAATATGTGTATTTAATGTCAGTTCATTTCCCCAAACTTTCCCATGAGGAAGAAAAATAAAACCCAAGTTGAGAGGATGACTTTACTTTCTCCCTATTTTCCCATAGGTCAGGCAACGATTTTCCATTTCTGGACTTACCAAACATGAGAAAGTAATTAATTTTCCATTTTCAAGTCTCTTTTCCCATAAACTAAACAGATATATTAAATTCACACACACTACATAAATACTAAAAATCAAACTTATCACTTTTTCTCGAAAAATAATTGCTACAAAATACACTGCGTAGTTTGGAGTTGACATTCCTAATTAATAATTGGAAGGGCAAGTAGAGCGTGGTTATATTGTCCAACCATGACTCGTGTCATGTGGACCATGTCTTCTTGAGAAACTAACTTTGGGGCGCACTTGTACTAAATGACGAAAAGGCCCTCAACTCTTTTTCTTTCTCTAAAATGGGAGGCTGGTTCCCTCCAACTCAACAATTTCAGCAAAGAAGGAAAATAATCTAATTAGATATTAAGGGAAAAAATACTCAGCTCACCACTTGGTATTTTTAAAAAGAAAGATTCAGGGACGACAGGAGAAAAGAACAAACAAAACAGAGAAAGAAAATATACTATATATCAATCTACCCATCTGTCCAAAGTTTGCACCTCTGTGTCAGATTCAGGCAAGAGGTTGATCAAATCATCAATTACGTCAGGCATTGTTACTTTTGACTGAATGCTTGACTAACCCATCACCCATTAATTAAAAAGTTCACTACTTTCTACTTCCCCATTGTTCCCTCACTACTTTCTACTTCCCCTTTGTTCCCTCATACAAGCAAAAGATACTATGGATGATGAAATTGGCACAAAAGAGAAAAACTTACCTGATTACTGCTGCAAAATGGATGGAAACAGCAAAGCTGAAACTGGGTTCTGCTGGAACTGCTCAGAGCTGAGGGAGAAAGAAAGAGAGAGAGAGAGAGAGAGTAGATGAGGAATTTGGTGTGGGGTTTTTATATAAAATAGTGGGTGATGGGCAAAAGATTTGTTGGCCTTTCCTTAGCAGATAGGGGTGTGGATGTGTGGAGGAAAATAGTTTTTGGCCCCTTAAGAGGCTCCAAAAGAAGCTTGGATTAGCAATATAAGGTATATAAAATTTCTTAGTCTTTCTTTCTTTCTCCCCCAACTTAGTACAAAGAAAGAGAATATATATTTATGATGTGCACACATACATGTAAGGAAATAAACTGTGGTTTTAATGCTTAGTCAAGGTAATATAGAACAAGAAAGTCATGGCTTGAATT
This sequence comes from Prunus persica, assembly GCF_000346465.2. Classification (NCBI taxonomy): domain Eukaryota; kingdom Viridiplantae; phylum Streptophyta; class Magnoliopsida; order Rosales; family Rosaceae; genus Prunus; species Prunus persica. Next base: position 11,661,402 of record NC_034009.1, read on the forward strand.
TCTTCTCCCTTTTTTTTTTTTTTTGGAAACTTAGATTCCTTTACTCTCACTGTACTAATCTGCTCTCTTCTCACTTCTGTCAAGATTCTGTCAAAACACAAAAAGATATTACTTTAGACTATGATGGTTCGAAGAAAGTGATCTTGGGGTCTTGCTTCAAAAGAAACATTATATAATTGTGTGAAGAAGGTACAACTCGACAATCTTCGATGAAAATAGATGCTAAACTCGTATTTAATTTTTGTATTTTTCATTGCGTGGACCGATAATTGAGTTGTAAGATGCATGTTTAATATATATATAGACATTAATAGTGAGATGTAATTATGTGCAACGAATGCTTTGTGGAGAAAAGGACATTATATTGTACTTTTGGGACCACAAGATATGGTGTCTTGTGTGTAGAGATTTGAGAGGCACATTTCAAATGTCATTTGAATAGCTCATCTACTATTCCCTGGCTCAGATTTTCACATGCTCTCCAGCTAAGCTTTGTGTGCAGAATCTCTTAACTAAGCATCTGCACCTCTCAAAATGCTCTATAATTTTTGTACAGCATGTTTTAAGAGTAGAGAACAGTTCAGAATATGGGGGCTCCTAATAGTTTAACTAAAGTTTTTTTTGCCAATAATTAGGGAGAGGGAGGAGGAGGAGGTGCAAACTCACACACACTTTATAATGCCAAGTCTTGAATTCAGGACTACTTGGTGGAGATAAAGCTCATTATCACTACACTAGTGGGCACCTATAGTTTAACCGAAGTTTTAGCTCAAATGTTGACGCAACACAAGCAAATGGATTTTCAAGCGAAAACCCTAAAGATCAATAATCTGGAATCCACCAGGAAATTAGAGAGAAAATCTCTTTGAATTATTTGATAAAAGTTGAGATCAACTAAGCATGACGGCTGACTAAATACAACGTTCTCACCCATTGGACTGCCCGGGGAGTTATTGAAAACTTAACAAAAAAGAAATGGAAAGTTTGTAACTTAAATATATTCTTTAAATGCACTTTTGGAAGGCCAAACGACCTCAAAAGCCCAAAATTCATCATATGTCATAGCAATTTTCCTTCTTCGCTCCAATTCTTCTTCAATCCGTTCAACCATTTGTCAAATGGTTGTGGATATTGGGCTTTGTTCATGCCATTTTCATTACAATCCTTCATGTGGACTTTCTTCTGTTTTGTATTGTGTTTCTTTTCTTCAATGAAGTATGTCTAACTTTACAGAAAAACTTGTGTGAAACAAGGATAGTACTATCCCCGCGCCAATCATAGATTGTCACGTGAAAAAGTTATCACAGGTGACATTTCCCACAAATGTGATTTCCTAACGCTTCCCCTCCCCCCCAAAAAAAAAAATTGCAAATATAACAAAAGCTAGCATTGCTATGATATGTGAATGTTCAAGGTTATTGCTCAAATTAAAATACATGCTAAAATTGCAAGGGGCTTGTAACTCAAGTGGCAAGAGCATTTACTAATGCATACAAGGTCCTATGTTCGAATTTCTCATTTCCTAATATTACTTATATTAAAAATCAAAATTCCTCATTATAAGAAAAACATTTTGGAAAATCACTATAGTGTCAATGTGATAGGTCTAGGTCTAGGGCCAAATTCTCCCATATTAAGTGTAAATTTCGTATACCATGTTCAATGGCAGGTCTAGTTCCAAATGGGCCACAATGCAGTATGATCACCTTTTTTAAAAAAATAAAGAAAAACCACAAGTCTCATGAATGCAAAGTGTACACCCAACTGCTGTTGTTATCCACCTCTATGGTTGGCTAACTTAAAGCTCATAATAATTAAAAGGATGCAAATTTGGACCCTTGTCTTTGTTGGCTTCTTGCCTTAAATTGTATCCTCTTCTTGGTGGCTGATACATTATTTGGTTAGTCTCCATGACCCAATGGCAGCAGGTCTTTGAAAAGAGGCAAGTGACTTAACCTAACCTCAGTCTCTCAACAACTTATCTGACCTCACGTTTTATATACAAAAGCTTCATCTGCATAATCCAATTAAGGCTTTGACAAACCCAAGGATCTTGAATCCAACAAACTAGGTCAATTGATGGGCTACCAAGAAGACTTATTGTTTATGTACATGACATCACTTCAATGCAGCATGATTACAGACAACACCCATTTCTTAATCTTCCTTTACTATAAGAATTTCATTTCCAAAATTTTTTATTTTCCAGAATAATCAATATGTCAAGCTCAGCTAATGAGTGTCTTATTCACTCTACACTTATTTGTGTGTTCCAATTTATTTATTTATTTAAAATGGGAGAACCCAATACAAAGCACAAATCTTTCTTGTTGTCTGAACAGGGACATGAGAATATTTGTATCCCTAATGAAATTGGCATGCCTTCATTTGCTGTATAGGCTTCCTCTTTTGGGAGAGGTAAAGGAATGAAGTCATTTGATTTCTTGTGAATTTGAACAAATGTCATTTTAGGAATTAGTTTGGTTGGTTGCCCATTGCTTAAGGCAAATGAAATGAATGATCCTTATTGTGTTGCTGACACAACTGCAGGTATAATACTAGTGGAACACCATTTGGTAAGGTGGGTGCTGCTTCACATCATGAGTTTCCATGAAAGGTCCATGGTCATTATCATAACCTGTTTTACTTTATCTATTCAACCTTTGATGCAAATGAGAGGCTGCCCTTGAAGCCCACTAACTTGGATTTTTTTGTTTGTTTTTTGTTTTGTGTGTGTGTGTGTGTGGCCTTTATGCCAATCACAAATACACAAATATGTTCTCCAATACGCTAGGTTTGTATTTGTTTATTTCCTTTCATTGGGATAGAAATTAGAGGTCCAAGCCATACCACCCTAGCACATAAACATTCCTAATTTGTTCAAATATTATCCTATAAGATAAGGTGACATGTTTTGTGCTAAATAAGATATGAAATGGGATGAGATCCAAAATTAGAGTAATATTTCATGTACATTGTGTTTATTAACAACACATTTCTAATTACATTTATAGTACAAGAAAATCACATTATTTAAGTGCGCCTTTTATCTCTATAATCAGCGTAAAACTATAGTTTAAGAATTATTTAAGAAATACAATCAGCATAATGTGTAAATTCAATACACACTATTTCAAGAATTATTATTATTAATTAAAAATAACCTTATGTATGTCTTTCCATTACCACTTTCCCCAGAAGAAAATGAGATAACTATTTTTAAATGTCAATAACAACTTTCATTATTTTATTCTTAAAATTAAAACTCAATATAAAACCAAGTACCATTGGCTTCTATTCATGTACGATTTTGATGCATTTTTATACATATTAGCACCCCAACCCGAATACAGACCCTTAAACCCGACCTGAGCCCGGTCCAGCTCTGAAATGGAGGCATACACGTAACACGTGCGAAGAGCCAGAGAGGTTGGGCGAAAAAAAGGAAGAAGAGCCAGAGAGGCAAGAGAGAGACATGCGTTGGGACTCGGAAGAAGCAAGCAAATAATAAAATACTCAAGCTTTTGTTCTTGTTTGCAAGGAAACAACACACAAATTCTAGGCACCACCAGCCTTATATTACCACCACCAACAGCATAGGCCGGTCGTTCTTCTTCTTTTTCTTCTTCTTGTTTCTTATTGGTCTGAGCAATTTGTGATCACCCACCAAGTTCTTTTTCGGGTATTACTTTTGTGTAATTTAATGATTTTATATTATTTATTGTATGAGTATCTGCTGAAAGAAGTTAAATTTGTTGAAGAACAGCTTACAGCTCAGAGGAAGATCATATTGAATCTATGGAGCAGCTTGTCAACTTTATTATTCGGCCTCCCAGGTAACAATACCCTTTAACCTCTCTTACTTTCTAGCTCTTTCTTTATGTGTGAGATTCTGTTCTTGCTTTTGAGATTGAATTCTTGATGGGTTTTTGTTTATGCTCTGAGAAAGATGAATTGGGAGCTGAAATTTTGAATCTTAGTTACTTTCCCATGTGGGTCTGTAGGAAAATGAAACCCTTTATTTAACTAAGCCCAATTAAACTATTCGTTCAAGTAGAATTTAGCTTTTTTCCAATTTTTTCCTTAATTTTGTTGAGTATAAAGAATTAGAGTATGAAGCATATGATTGATTTTGATTAGTATCTTCTCAAACTAAGCAGAGCAAAATATTGCTTTTTCGGTGGTAGAGCTGGAGTTGAACCTTCTTTTTCTTCCTCATATGTGGGAAAGCAAGACATTTTAATTTCAGTTTTTCTCTTTCCCAGTTTATTCCTGTCTAAATTTTAAATTATGGGCAATTAATTTGTCGTACTTGATACCATACGAAATTGTTGAAATTTAAATGATTTATTTTCCCTTTAGAGATATAAACTTAAGTAATTGTTAATTATTTGAAGAGATTATGAGTTTATCCATGTTTGGTTTCAGGGCTGAATACGACCCAAAAAATGATTTATTGGATGAAGAGTTCATACTGAAAGGGAAATGGTACCAAAGAAAAGATGTGGAGGTAAGCTTCCATATTTTGTATGTCTGAGGAAGGTAGATTAGTATTTTATTTTACCTTCTGAATATATAAGCTTTTCTTCCCATTGCTGGAAATGCACTATAGTACAGAAACAGCTGGTACAATTGTGGGGTTCAACTCTGGAAATCTTAATTCAGAACATATGCATAGTTTTTTTTTTTTTAATAACTCTTTTGTTGAGTAAAATTGAAGAAAGTGTTATTCAAGGTGTGGTTGGGTGGAAGGTGCAGTGCAGTGCTAAACTTTTTCTACTTATGGCCAAAGCAGATTTTTTTGTCCGGCCCAACCATGGGGTACATAACTGCCTATGTGTCAAATACAGGTCTGACAAATTTTGGTCAACCCTGGCTAACTTATCACCTATTTTAGGTTGCGAGAAGTGCATCTCATGTAGTGTTCATGAAGCACTGAAAAATGGGGAAATGCTGTTGAGACAGCCATGATCTTTTGTATAAGTAGTTCCTTTTAATTTCTTTAATTATTTTGTTCTTGTTCTTTTTCTCCTTTGGAACGCAACATGTAAGAGACGCTTGTCTTAACTTTCTAATTAATGAGAGTGATTGAAAACCCTACTTTAATAAGTCAATGCAACTCTGGTGTTTGCTTGTCTCGAAAACTTTTATCTTGCACATTATCTTCTGAGTGATGTTCAATTTATGTCTGCTTATAACTTGATTCCATGTGGTTGTCATCCTTTTGAAAATCCTGCAGGTAAAAAACAGCCGGGGTGATGTCCTCAAGTGCAGTCATTACATGCCCATTGTTAGTCCTGAAGAAAAGCCTTTGCCTTGTGTAATATACTGTCACGGAAACAGGTGAGTATAACTGAAAAATTATGCTTGATGATGTTTGTTGCAAGGGGATTTCATACAGAGTTTACAGTCTTTCTCACATTTCAGAACTTGGAAGAATGAGATTTTAAATTAAAATTGAGTAGTCAACTATAAGATTGTCTTCCTTGTGATTTACAGAAATGGATTTCATTTTGGTAACTATTAATGAATCGATTTCTAAATGGCCTTAATTCTTCTAAAATAAAAAAAATCCAAATCAAAATGGCCTTAGCCTTCTCCAAGAAGGTGGGGTTCTTTGATTGTTAATGGTATCTCAATAATGAAGTAGTGGGCATCATAATTTCAATAATTACTGAAGGCCATTGTTTCCTTTGGTTTCATTTTTTTTAAAAAAAACCTAAGGTATGGGAATGATGTCTATTCTTAGTGATCACTGTGGCAGCCTTGCAATTTTCAATGTTTCAAAATGTCATATTATGTTAGTGTCTGAAAGAATATGTCCAATCCCCATCTTATTCCTGGAATGATTTACTGTAGAAGAATAAAATAAAAAATTGTGGCATTTTCTTAAGGTTGTATAATTGTGTTTACATACAAAAAGAGAAATGCTAGTTGTCTTTAGATAGATAGGCTATAGCATTGGAAGGTCCCCTGGAAATAGCCCTATTGATATTTGTTGCACATGTCCCTTGTGTGAATGTGCAATTAAATCTTAATTCTTCAATCATTTGTACTGCCAGTTAAATTTGTAAAAATACTGTCAGAGTTACATGATAGATATTTGCTGCACATATCCTTTTCCAACCTATATTATTGCAGACCAGTGGATGATCAACCAAAATTTACACTTCCGTGGCCACTTCATACTTCATAGCTAGTTATCACTTTGTATATGATAGTTATGTGCCTGTGCTCATCTAAATGATGTTTTATGCCCCTTTTTTTCCTCCATAGATTTTAACTTGACTGACTACCACATATTTTGTTGACAGTGGGTGCAGGGCTGACGCCAGTGAAGCAGCTATTATTTTGCTGCCTTCAAATATTACAGTTTTCACTCTTGATTTCTCAGGATCCGGACTCTCAGGAGGAGAGCACGTCACTTTAGGGTGGAATGAAGTAAGTGCTCAGTATCTGTTGAAGACAATTCATTATATAAAGACTAGACTACAAATGTGGTATTATGTTCAATCAACATTATCTCCAGCTTGTTTACTTAAACACTCCGCATACGATCGTGTTAATTTGTATGTTTAATAATTGGTCCAGTGAGTATCCAAATTCAAGTCAATACATCCATTGAAGGCATTTCCTTAGTTTTTCTCGATTTATCAAAACCATCTACATGAAGATAAATTCCTGAACTTCTTTATCAACAAAATCATGACATTTTCCCTTCGGCTCCTGATGCACTGGATCACCTATATGCATGTGTGCATCATGAGAATTGACATCTGACATTCTTAACTGTTTTTCAGAAGGACGACCTGAGGACTGTGGTTGATTATTTGCGAGCAGATGGAAATGTCTCTTTGATTGGCTTGTGGGGCCGTTCAATGGGTGCTGTTACTAGGTTTTGCTCATTCACTTATATCTCTATGTTAAGTTTGCATATTTTGAATGCAGACGGAGGAGATCTTTCCATTACTTGCATTGAAGGTTAAAAAAACAAATAAATATCAGTTTTCTATTTTTAGTGTAACTTGGAATTGTTATGTTATCCGTGAGTCATTGGTTCATGTTGTTCTAGCAGTCCCATAGTCTCTGATGTTTACTTTACTAAACTCTCCAATTTTTACTTTTCTAAGACAAAATTTGGTAGACCAGCCATAGTTTTGTTATTGCACTTGGTTGCAAACCAAATATAGGACTCAGAACTAGCCATTCAAGATAGGTTTTGCAGCTTTTGGTTCTAGTGTTCAGTTCCTGTATGGCCCAATAAGTTAGCAAATCTAAAATCTTATGATATGTCTGGTGTCTTCCCCTGAGTTTCTGAGAAGTTTTGCTGTTATGTATTTGCCCACATGCAAACATTGTCTCAAAACCTAAGGAAGTAGGCAGATGTATGATGGTGGATAAAATGAATTGACATATGAACAATATAAGAAAGTAGATGTATGGTCGGCACAAATAATTGGATCTTTGGAGAGTAAGTTATTATATGAGGATCAAGAAGTTAAGATATGCTCATTACTCTGTTCAATTCTTGTGCTTTGTTCATAAACAATTCTGTACTTCATGTATTTATTTACATGATCAGCTGCTTATTTAGTTCATAGCTTTTGGACCATATATCTGTCGAGCAGACATATGCTTTTGTTTGGTGTGTGCATATAGTTGCTATCTGGTACGCTTTAGAAATCTGCGGCCATGGAAGATGTGAATTCCATATTGTTATTGTGCAGCGCTCTAACTTTGCCCTTGCTGATTTACTTAGCCTCCTGCGGTTGTTTGGCCATGTTTATCTGCCATTAACAATATACATATTTGGCAGTCTTTTGTATGGAGCTGAGGATCCTTCAATAGCAGGAATGGTTCTTGACAGTCCGTTCTCTGATTTGGTTGATTTGATGATGGAACTGGTGGACACCTACAAAATCCGTTTACCAAAGTTCACTGTAAGTAGGTCCTAATATGTCTGATTATTTGGGATATTGCAGCTGTGTTTTTGGTGCTTACTGGGGAATAAATTGCTACAAGTTAGAGCATTTTCTAATGTTCGTTATCAGTTTTTGCCCATATTGAGCAACGAAGTTCTTTTGTTTATCAGTTTTGGAGACTACCTTTTTTTGGTCTTTTGAGTAGGCTATCCAATTGACTGCAAGGAATCCCAGTCGTGACTCTTATTTTTTGTTTATTTTAGGTGAAGTTTGCAATCCAATACATGCGAAGAGCTATCCAGAAAAAGGCTAAATTTGACATAACGAATCTGAACACCAGTAAGGTAAACACATTGGAATAGAAAACACAAATTTTTGTTCTTTGTTTCTCGTCATTATGATTTTTCACACAATTGGAGTTTATCTTATACAGTGAAAGTTTCTGGTGACATCCCTGTGTCTAATTTTGCACTGGTTATTATAGTAATTGCAGATGCAGGAAATTGATGTTGGAAAAATGATCAATAATCTCTCCTTTTTTTTCTTTTTTCTTTTTCATTTTGTAGGTGGCAAACTCTTGCTTTGTTCCATCTTTGTTTGGCCATGCCATTGATGATGATTTTATACAACCCCATCATTCGGATCGTATATTTGAGGCTTATATGGTAAATATCCATGATGCTGTTACAATAATTTTGACATGATATACTTGCTGGCATGCATCTTATGGCCAAATGCTGCTTCTCATACAATGTTTACATGGAATTGAAACAAATAAGATCTTTCAATTCTCTGTGGTGTCTAAGGAGTTTAGTAAGTAAATATTGGGGAAACTCTTTGCACACTTTTGAAATTGAGCTTCTTGGTTAATGATTTCCTGCATATATTTTATGAATTGCTTCTTCAATTCAATATGCATGGTCTAGTGGTATTTCTTTTCCCAATGTTGGAAGAAGTTCCAAGTTCGATTCCCCCTTCCCATTTGATCAAAACGAGATGCCTCCCCTTGCTTCTACTATACTCTGATTTCCATCATTCTCTTCTGAATATCTTTATATCTTTATGTGAATGACAGCTGTTGCATCTCTCTCAGTTTTTCTGTCTGTTGTCTGGAACTCTAGGTGTTTAATGTTATGTTGGCTTGTCATATAATGTAAACTTTTACAGGGAGACAAAAATATCATCAAATTTGAGGGAGATCACAATTCTCCACGACCTCAATTCTACTTTGATTCGATAAATATATTTTTCCACAATGTTTTGCAACCCCCAGAGGATGAGGTTGGGGGAACTTTTTTTGACACTCTACACGATAACTTTGGTAAGGTAAAATAACTGCAATTCATCTGGCTGTAAGTTCCTATTGTATATTGCTAGATTTTACAGTCACAGCTCTTCTCGAATGTTGACTGCTTTACCTGCAGGGTAGTTGGAGAAGTGTGCATGAAGTTAATTATGATAATGGACGTTCAACTGCTTCTAAAGGCATGACTAAAGTACCTTATTGTCTCTTTAACTTCTCAAGTGCTGATTTGTGACAGGATCTTTATTGGGCAACCTCTTTCTTACTCAATCTCCTATTGATTGTTGTTACCTGCAGAACCAGCAACGAGCAGCAGCCAACAGGATGCCATTAGACAGCTCCGTTCGAGAAGACCCATGAGTCGGACAGAGGTTAGTTATTGGTTGCATTTTATTTTAGTTGCTCAAATGTCAAAATGGTACACAATATAAAAGGAGGTTGCAGACAGTTACCACTTTTAAAGAGTGGGAATAACGTAAAATCTTTTAAAGGATGTTTAGTGTGTGATACAATGATCACCCCCTCCCCTCTCCTGTCGTCAGACACGCACGCGCACACACATGAATTTAGAAGGGTAATAATTGGCAGTTTGGGTTCTCCATGTATATTAAATAATTTTCTTTTTCTTTTGGTATTTGATTTCGTCTCAGGTTCCTTCTGGTATTTCATCTAAAGATGACCAATCTGAATCCAAGGTATCTTGCCTTTTCTCTTGTTAAATTGCTTCCAAAGTCCCAAATTTTCTTCCTCGTAATTAACATGAAGTGGTAACATGGTGTATGCCTGATCGCTTGATCAGTTTTCTGAAATATTTTCTCAAATTAATAATTAAAAAAAAAAAACTATGTGGCACCATAGGTGAAACTCGTGAGTTGTGACCAATTGGTACATGATGAGCCCGGTGGGTCACAAATTTTTTGGTGTAATGGTGCCTGAAAAGTTCTCAGTCTTCTTGTCTGGTTCGATCTATTTACTAGGAAGCTAACGGAATTATATGTCTTGACAATGCATGGTGGTACAGGATGGAAAAGCCAATAATGATCTTTGTCCATCATCTTCTGATATGATTAGCTTTGAATTCTCAAACGGCCATCCTTGTGAACCCCATGTTCCAACTACAATGGACGATGATCAATATGTAGAATACCAACTTGATGACCTGGCAGGTTTTCCAAGTGATGTGGATGAGGAAGAAAGGGTGAGTCATATAATTGGGATGAATTCTAGATCCAGGACTTCTTTGAATGGCTGATGAATTTGTTGCATTAATGTTTAATTCGTCCAAATTTTCAGATGTTCATGGAAGCAGTGATCTTGTCACTAAAAGACTTGGAAATGAGACACCCACAAGCAGAAGAGCAACCGCCAGGGGATACCCCTGGTTCAAAGTTGTCCCAAAAGGATGACCGGCTGGATGATGCCTCTCCTGCAGAGCAGCGAGAGCTGTTGGAGACAAAATCCACTTCCACTTCGGTTGGGCACCATGGGTCTTCGAAAACAGGATCTACTTGCACTTCAGTAGTTGAAGCCCATGATTCAAGACCCGAGGATCAAACTCTCACGAAAGTTCCATCTACAGAACCTGCATCGCAAACTCCTCCATCCATAATGGATTTGGGAAGCTCCGGGCCATCTACCCAAAGTGATACACCACCAGCAAGCATCCAAAGCACCTCAGATTCTGACATGTCAGCTAACACAACAGCCACAGTAACGGTTGTAAAAAACCCTGCAAGCAATGTCATGGATGGTTTGATTCGTCGTTGGGATTTTAACTTCTTTAGAAACAACCACAGTCGATAAGATGACTGTTCTTTCCTTCTATTTTTTGCTTCTCTCTTTAGACAATATGATGTATTGGCTTGTAACTAAAGTGTCAGGGTTCATGTTTTGTAAAATGCTCGACTGGAAAAGCAAAAAAAAAAGAGGAAAAGAATAGAACCAGTGCTGTGAAGTTGTATTTTTAGTTGTAACAAAAAAGAAAGATGGTTTTTCAGTTGCAGATTCTCTACGTTCAGTGTTCACAACACAGATGAATATATTTTCTGTTGGTGTTATTGATGTCGGAAATGATCTTTCAATATCATCCTATCACATTCCTATGTTTATTTGGTGGTCAAGGAGATGAATTAGATTCCAAATTTCTCTCCCTGGATTCTTTCTATCAGACATTCAGTTCAAATGCTCCTGGAAATGTCCAAATTTCTCTTACCCAATGTTTTTGTTCCAACTTACAGTTTTTATTTTCCAAATCGCATTTCGATTGTGAAAAAGTCTCATTAAAGATGCGCTTAGACTTTCTTTGAAATTCATCCAAGAAGTAAATGACAGTCTTGAGCTAACAATTTGCAAGGAGAAAAAAAAAGCTATGATATTGTGACAGGGGGGCCTAGAAATTTAATGTCAGTTGTTCGTATAATATAATCACATTTGTAATATTAACTTAAAAGTACAAGAGCCTTTCTCCCAAAAAAAAAAAAAATTTAAAAGAACTTAATTTTGTGTTGACATTTACAGGATTTTTTAATCTCCACCTATGAAATGAATTGTTGCAGTACTGACTTGAGCTAAATCAACCATATTGCATGGTTTTTACCCATCAGCTAGCAGCCTCAATGCAGTCTCTACCAGTGAGTGGATTGTTGTGCTGTGCCTGCTCATTCCTACAGTACCAGAGAAAATGTTGAAGCTTTCAAGCTCTGCAGTGGTCTCTAGCACAAACTCCAGCTCCTTCTCCATCCCGAAATCCTTGAAAATTTGAACATTTGTTGGTTTGTCTTCCATCATCCAAATTGCCAGCTCTATGGCAAACCTCCTTATTCTTGGAACTTTAATTGGTGGATGCCTGTGCTTCTTCAGAATCTGGACTAACTCATTAGCTACCTCTGCTTCAGTAATTTCAGCTTTCTTAAACATAAGGCTTGATTCTTCTGGAGACAAGAACGCTAAAACATGTGCAGCTAGTCCAACCATTACTTCCTGGAGTTTGTGTTCTTCTGACATGATTGCCTTGAGCACCTGCACGGGAGCCAAATGAATAAGAAATGATCAAGAGTTGTTTTCCATAATCATGATCTTGGTGAAGTATGAATAGAAACCTAGTCTATAGTGCATCTTCCTAATCTACATGATGGGAAATCTTCTCTTTGCCTACAATTTATATAGTCTCACGTTGTTGACTTGACAATGTAATATACCAGAGTGTCTGAAAAGAGAACATTACTCCTACATAACATAAGTTGGTGAGGAATAAATATGCAGGTAGGTATTGTGGCAAGAAAGCACTTACTATAGGCGTTGCATTCGTTATCCCTTTTAGTTGGTGGAAACAGTTTGAGCCACTGTAAGTGCACAAATTCCTTAGGATTCTAGCAGCATTCACACGAACCAATCGAACCTCTAGAGCTTGGACAAGGCTTTCCAGTACCCCCAGTTTTAAGATACGCTGACAATTATTCTTGCTCTCTAATGCCAGCATAGCTAGAGCTTCTCCAGCTTTAGTTATTACTTGTTTATCATTCTCCAGCATTCCCTTGTTAAGGAAAATGTTGAACAACTCCTTAAGAACTCCACCTGTTCCACCTACTCTCTCAGTTGCATCCTCTTCCAGTGCCAGACCAGTTAAGATTTCAATGCCCAATTGTTGTAGCATTGGCTGTTTCTCCCCATATCTCAGAATATCTCTGATATTGCTGATTGTGAAAACTATCTCTGAAAGATTTCTCCTTAGATTCTTTCCTGTATTGCCTGTTGTGCTTGCAAGCCTCTTCACCAATTGCAGGGAGCGTTTCAGTGTCATTATCTGATCATCTGGAGTACCATGTTCTTCCTTCAGAAACCTCTCTTCAGCATGTGTAAAATCGATGATTTTTGGTAGGAGGCCCCTTGTGCTTCCAATCTTTCCACAGTTGTCGTGGTCACGGGCAAGTTTCTTCAGAATAAGCAATCCTAAATGATTGAATGTCAAGAATCCATAGTGTGCATGGTCAGAAATGATTCTCTTTTCACTGATTTCATCAGATGCACCACTTGAGCTTCTGCAGGTTTGGAGCAGAGATGAAATAGATTCCATTGCACCTGGAACTCCAGCTATCCGGATGGAGTTCTGCTTTTTGCCAGCCAGTTTAGACAATATTTCTGCAGCTGATCGTCGGATTTCCTCTTCTTCTTGATCTGTCCAATTCAGTATCTCAACCAATCTTTCTATCACTGATATATTTATACCAATCTTCAGTAAGGTATCATCTGAATACCGCTGGTTCATTGCAAATTGGCGAAGAATTTTAGCTCCAATAAGCTGCTCATCTGAGGAATTTGAAGCCAATAAGTCCATGGCAAAAGTAACCATATCCATCTTCAAGCCATCAAAAATGCTTCCATTGACACATCTTGAATAGGCATCATAGAAGAACCTTTTAATTGAAACTAAGCCTGAAGGCCCCAAATCACACTCCTTGTTTACCTCATCCAGCAGATTACAATAGCTTATCATAAACTCACTATAAGCTTTCTCCATCAGAAACAACAGAGCTTCTGCCAAGGCCAATGAATAGAAAATGTTCAGAGCAGACTCCCTATTTCTCTTGTCAGTGTCTCCTTTTTCTATCTCACCATAGTTGCGCTTGATGAGCTTCATTAATGAGAGAGCAATACAAGCTGATGCTGAGAGAAGCTGGAGCCAATAGAGCATCTTACTGATATGCCTCGCGCGAAAAATCCATTGAGCATATGGTAGCAGAGGGACTTCTGAGCTCGTCCAAGTCCGAACTATCTTCCCTTGAAGATCAGAATTTCTGGTAGTGATTGAATCAATAGTCCTTGCAAAGTCTCTGCTGCGTTGACTTTGCTTCCTAACTGCAAGAACAGGCTTGAAAATTGCTTTTATGTTCTCAATTATGAAGCTTGAGCTGATTTTCAATGCGCGAAAACTGTTGATCCCGGCATCAGCAATAGACCAAGTGGCTTGGTGTTGCCATTCAAGTTCATGGCTTCTGCTGAATATCCTAGTCCCCTCAATCAACAAAATGATTGTGATGAACCAGAAGTCTGTTTGGTCTAAGGTGATGGCAAAACCGCCTAGAAGGACAACTGTTGCCCAGATGAAACCCAGAGTTCCAAGGCCGGTTGCTGCTTTTTCGAGCACAGCTAGCCGGAGAGCGAAAAGGGTTAGCTTCTTTTCTGGTGCAGGAACTGCTGGTGTTGTTGGACCCACAGAAGTTGCAGTGCTACTCTCTCTTTTCTCAATACTGCTCTGAGGTTCAAAAATTGTGTTGTCTGCAGTTCTGGCTTCATTGAGCCTGTGGAGCTCATCAATCTGCAAATGAATGCTTCCTTCACCTTCTGCTGAGTTATTAGGCTGAACCATGTTGCTGGATTCAGAGCAGCAGCTTGGATATGAAACTAGATGTCTCTCTCTCTCTCTCTCACTCTCTCTCTCAATCAATCAAAAATGACTGTTTTGCAGAAGTAGATGAAGACGAAATATGACTCTGTCTCAATCAATGGGCTCAGCTTTTGAAGTTGTGTGGTTATCTTTGACAGTGTGGGGTTGGTCTTATAAACTAGGAGGAAAATGAGCTTGGGGAGCACGTTAGCTCTGTGGAAAAGAAAAGGAAAGAGTAAACGTCATATTGCTTTCGTTTCCCTCATTTTCCTCTCAAGTTCGTTATTTTTTGTTGGAATTTGATTTGCTCCTCCTCCTCCTGTCTTGATTTAATGCATGTTGCTTGCCTCCACAGCCCATTCATTAGTTTCTTGATAAATCAACTAAAGGCACAAAAGCCTACCTTTTTTTTTTTTCTGCTATAACCAAAAGTGTCTTTTATGTTACTTTTCAGTTTTTCACTTTTTTCCTAAGGAAAGCCAATAAGAAAGAAAGGGTGCGTGCTTGCTGAAGAAATTGGTTGGTTTTTCTTCTCTCAACTTTACCACTTTACCATGTATTGTAGCTTGGAGACGAGATTTTATTTTTTATTTTTTTTGGACAAGGGCTATATTCTAAACTACTTTAATTTATGGGAGGAGGTTCGAATTTGGGTGCAATAAAGAGGGCACATTGTCTTGATCAACTGGCCTAACCTACATTTACTTGGAGACGAGATATTGACTTCTATTTTTCTTTTTTCTCTTGTCCAGAGAGATATTGTGTTTTGGTCATTCCTAAGAGACATTGACTTCTGTCTTTTTATATATACAAGTAGTTCTTAATCCATAATTTCCTCCTAGTCTTCCTCTTATTAGATCAACATCCGAATGGAATTACATTATGCCAACTAATCATCCGCAATAACAAAGATATGGATTGATTTGAATTAAAGGGCATAATGTTATCAAATTAAACCACTTGTCCACTGTTAATTATAACATTTGATGAACCAAAATTTGAGTCCTGTCAGTTTTAAAAAATCCATTTTTAATCATATCCATGCTTAAGCCAGCATAATTCCTGTATATATAGTATTACATAAAGCATATTCTTTCTCTAGACTAATTTTTATTTATTAAAAAAAAACAGTTCTGACTTGTTCTTCTTTTTATTATTTGTGTGGCTTATTAAAAAAATTCCTTTAATGTGCAGTTTTGGCAAATTAGTTGGTTGTTGTAGCTTGCAGAAATGGATAATATAAGTTGGAGTCCATTTGTGTCAAGTTAAAGGCTCAAGTGGGTCCCTCCCCTTCTCCAATTTCTTTTGAGTGCACGATTATTATTATGAGTTTTTTTTTTTTTTTTTTTTTGGTTATTTCGATTTTTCCATCCAATCTCTATCAAAGAGTGTATTGAGCTGCAACTAAAGACAGTAGCTTCAAGGCAATTAGCTTGCAAGTTGCATCTGAGCTCTGTATTGGCTTTGGCTCTAACTTAACTTGTATGATTAGGAAATTCCCTGTGCTCATTGGCTCCAACTTGATTCCTTTTATACAGATCAATATACGCGCAAACTTTTTCATAACGTTCTGTTATACTTGGTCTTTAAACATATAAACCCACACTCAAATTGCCTGCAAGGCCTAAAGCATTTGAGTACATTACGTTTACTATAAAATTTCAAAGAAATGCCAACAGGGTCTAGTGCAGTAGAAAATAGCCTTGACTTGCATACTAGTGGTATCGAATAGTTTAGACTATTGCTTCAGAGAAATAAGAATGAAAAGAGTATTTGAAGCAACATTTTAAAGTTGGGCATTGAAGGAGCCTAGTATTTTAGGTGGGTTTAATATGCTTTTGGATGTTGAATGAGTCCATTGTTTTAGGTGGGTTTAACGATGGTAGTAGGTGCAGGAAGGCAGGTGGGTAGAGTAAGATAATTTGGCTTTGCACTCGGAGAAGAACATATTTTAGACAAGTTGATCAAATGCCTCCTAAGCAAGATCACGACCTGATCAAATTCCACAGCTTAGCAATGGCAATGGTGTTCCTGTATATACTGGACAACAGTTTGCGTACAAACCTCCTAATAGTAGCACCAAGGATATAGCAACTGTCTAAAGAACTACCAATCCAATTCGCGCATTTCCAATTTCATAGAAACAAATCTCTCTTTTCAAATTCTACTCAACTAAACCCACAAAATGAATCTTCCATTCATACCGACTACCAATGTATTAACATATAATTCAATTAATATCTGTCATTAAAAAATAAAGAATTTCATCTCAAAGCTTTTGTAGCATAAATTCAGAATACACCAAGAAAAATTCGTCCTTCGAGTTCCACTAAATCTCTTGACTGTAGGACTTGCAGAAAATTTTGAAGCAGGGCAACACTTGATTATGCTTCCATGCCCTCCACCAGAAAATTCAGACAAGAGACGAGCTACAAAAGCAACTGGATTACCATTTCCATGTCAATCGTTATCATCCAGAAGAGATATAATAGTAGCAATAGTTGTCAACACAAATAAGCAAACAAATAGCAGCATATATACCATTTAATGTATCAATTGATTTGACAACATTCCCCAGCATTTTCCAAACAAGTACGATAGAGCAAATTGCCAAATTCCTAGAATCTCTTATTACATGCTATGATTACTAGGATTTTCAGGTCCCTCTCTTAGCGAAATTCCTGCTCAGAGTAAAAACAACTCAATTGAGCATGGAAGATTATTAAGCTATAGAATGGCTTTTGTATTGTCAGAGTATTTCTATTCAAGAGTTTTTGATTGAAGGTGTCTTGGAATGGTAGAGTTAAGATAACAGTTGGACTGATAAGCATAAAGAAATATTAGAGGAAGTGGAAGTCAATGCCAGCGATTCAGCACATGTCAGCTCTCGATCAATAAACATTTAAGACAAACAAAAAGATGACAAAGGGGTAGGATTGAATGATGAACTTAACCACTTAAAACATCATCATGAACCATAACCATTTACACATTGCAAAACATAAATGTAATGTATGATGCATGATCTAATTCCTAGGAAAATCAACTGCTCATCAGTTTGATGTTTGTGGTCAGGCAGTGACAGTCTCGAACCATAGCCATTAACAAACCTGACTACAACACACAAGATCCAGACTTCACAAAATCGTGCAGTAACTTTTTGCATCCTCCAAATGACAAACAAACCAAATAGCCCCTTAGCTAGAGAACCAATTAAGCAAAAGATGGGGCATAGGTAGGTTGATCGGATGTGGTTTGCTTTTATTACATATGTGATACCTGATTGCAAGGAGATCAAAACCAGATTTCATTTAGGGCATAAGCGAAGCTAACATAAATTGCCTTCTCTAGTATTCACCTGTATAAATTTTCAGCTAATAAACAAGGACATGATTTCTGTAAAGATTGGCTAAGAGACAAGTCAACTGTTGCAAATGTAATTTGAGCCAGCAGAGGCAGCAGGCAGTGAAACATTTTTGCTAAGAAATGAACACATTGGTTATTAGAGAGTCGTATAGCATAAAAAAAAAATTTCGTAGCCCAAGTCTAACTTTATCTAGACAATCACTTTTTTTATGCTTATCGTATTACAAACTCAGCTTACTAAAAGTTCATCCCATAAGCAACTCCAATAAACCTAATTTTCTCGTACTTGACATACTTTCCATTAATTAATGCATCAAGTTTAACCATATCTACCGCTGTACCCATGAACTATAGTGAATAGTCCTCTTCTTTACAATAAAGCAATAAGGATGTAACTTCAATAAAGTTAATAATGCGTTACCAATTTCTAGAAAAAAAAATCTTTTTAACATGTGGTGTTCAAAAGGACTCGATGAAGAAAATATTATTTATCTTGCTCACTCCAAAACGAGATGTAACACATTGTGAACTGCAACTTCTTAAAGAAGTTGATTCTCCTAGGTCATAAACTTCATATTCAAATTGTTACAAGAAAACAACATCCTACAACCAACAGAACTGAAATTGTTGAACAAGACTAATTCAGTCAAAATTGTAACAATTGCAAGTACAATTCCCAAAAAAATAAAAAAAATTCAACCCAATACCTCAATTACCGCCAAAGCTATATCACAGAATGCCTCTGCCGGACCTTAGCTTTCTCTGCGTCGATAATGGACTCGACCAACTTAACAGCATTGTCTAACCTCCCCTCTGCATTGACCACAACATAGTCAAAATTGTTAACATGCTTCACCTCCTCCCTGGCAGTGGCAATTCTAACAAGAAGAGACTCCTTAGTCTCAGTTTTCCTATCAATCAACCTCTCCACAAGCTTGGCTTCACTCTCTGCCATCAAAAAGATAAAAACAGCCGAATTCCCAAGAATCCTCCTCAAAGTTTGAGCACCCTGAATGTCAACTCTCAAAACTATGTCATACCCTTTTCCCATATAATCCCTTATCTGCTGTTTTGGTATACCCTTATAGTCTCCATACACCAATGCATATTCCAAAAGCTCATTTCTCTCAACCATTGTAAGAAACTCCTCTTTGCTCACAAAGTAATAATCTTTACCATGAACTTCACCGGGCCGTATTTCCCGGCTCGTCGCCGTGACCACAAAATGCAAGTTTTCGTTCAAATCCTTGAGCTTTCTTATCACAGCGTCCTTGCCCACACCGCTTGGACCGCTTATGACAATAACCAGAGGACTGGGATTGGGCCAGAGTGGCTCAGGGCTGAAAGCTGAGCCAAGAGAGGCCTCAAGAGCACGAAGAATCTCGGAGCGGTCGGCTTTTTCGATGTTGGGTATGGGAACCGAACCGGGTCGTCGAGCATCGCTCATTTGGGAGAAGAATCGTGGGTTTGAAGAAAATTGGAGAATGAGTTTCGGGTTGGGGCGTGTTTGGATGAGGGAATTGGGGGTTGTGAAGATTTTAGGGTTGAGTGGTTTTGGGTTGAGGAGGAGAGGAGGATTGGTGCGAGAGAGAGAGGTGGTGAGGAATCTACGAAACATTGAGAGGTAGAGAGAATGAGAAAGGGGAGGGTGCACTATATGAGGTTGGGGAAGCAGGACATGGAATCTCAGCTCTGTGGTTATAGATGGGGTGTGGGTTTTCGCTAATGTTTTCTCCTTTCTTGGATAGAGCCTAACAGTATGTGACAGGGTTTGCATTCTTCCATGATGATGGAGTTTTTGTTTTTTCGGTCGCAAGTGTTTTTTGGTGAACTCGCTGAAATTCGGATTCAATTTCAAACACTGATATAAAGCCCAAGAATCTTAACTGTCGGTATTATTAAGACTTAGGTGATTGGGGCGAATGGTAGATCAAGAAACACTTGTGTGAAAGAGGAGGATAGCACTCTTTTGCTATTATTTGTCAATCAAGGTATGTTATGCATGATAATTTTTCAATTTGGCATATCCTGGTTAGCCGGGAATAGCAAAACAAATCTCTTTTCGTTTCACACAAGCTAATTACCTAACTAGGAATGACAATGGGACGAATCGGTGATGAATTTGAAAAAGCAAATTGTGGATGGATATGCCATTCTCATCTTCATCCCTGTTTTTTTTTTCCCATCTCACCTTCATACTCCTAATGTTCAAAATTGGGGATTCCCCATCCCCCATTACAAAAACATGTATTATTAAATTCAATATATAATATATGAATATATATTTTGGTGGGAGTTGTGAGATACACCTAGAAGCCACTTAACCTTGGCCGACTATTTTTATGTATATTACAAGTAAAAAGCTTTGATTTTTAATATGTCTCACAACCTAAAGGTATTTAGAGGGAGGGGTCATTTCATTTTTGAATCTAGAACGAATAGTTTCAAGAATATATTGATATGAAAAATAAATAATATATATAGAGTCCCGCTCATTTAAAGACTTAAAAATGAAATCTTGTGAGGACCAAATTAATTTCAAACAGAAAATTAAGTTAAGTTAGATCCAATGCATTAAAACCTTTCAAACCTTAAAATACCCAACTTAGACCCATGTAATTCCATGATCCACTTTTTATAATAAAATTCTTTTCGCTCTACAAATTATATTTGCCTTTCGAATAAAACTTTGTTGGAGAGCTCAAGACTTGTCCTCCTCTTAGGGACCCTTCTTTCAACGTCGTGTTTTGTGTTTTTCTTAGAGCTTTACTCATTCTATTTCTACAAATTTGGGGCAAATCTTTTGAAAATTGAAATTAATTAAGGTTCTTCAAAAAGGAAGAGGTGACTAAATGGGAGAATTACCTTTGGAGAGAAAATAGATCTCAGAAACCAGAAAAAAAAAAAAAATTGTTAGTCTTTGGCGAGATCTCGTTAAAAAAACATATAAAATTGTGAGAAGAGAAGGAAAGATGAAGGAGAGGATAAGATGAGTGCAGGAAAAGACATATATATTCTAAATGGGACTCAAGTTGTGAATTAGAATTTAGACCCAAAAAAAGTTGGGAATTATAATATCATCCATGCTCTGCCCCGAACACTATACTCAAAAATTCCCCCAAACACGTCCTCGTACTCGATTTATATCCTTTATGCCCAGCTTATTAGGGTCGAAGCCCCGGGAATACCCTAAACCGTGGAGAAAATTTCAATCCCTAATCCTAATTTTGATTTTTCAATTATTTTTTATTATTTGGAAACTAACAATATAGACTTCTCAATATTTTCTTAATAATTTTAAAAGTTTAATATTTTAATTTTATATATGAATTGTTGAGTCCCTGGCCCTAACGAGGAAAGATTTCGAGAAAAAACCAAAGGCGGGTACTGGGATCTCCGAATTTAAAAATTCTCAGTCGAGTACGGAATGGGAATAGTATTTTTATTCCTATCTCCAAAGTCATCCCAGTAAGTAATATATTTATTATTAAGTAAAATATACATATTATATAAGTATGTATGGTTGTTACATAATATAATCAATAAATATATTATTTAATATTTATTTAATTTTGTCAAATTGAATTGAGATGATTGTGAATAATTGGGTTGAATTTTATAAGTCAATTAAATGTGATTGATGGTTTAAGGTGAAATTAGTGTTATAATGTAGGATAAGTATTTTTATTAAGAAAATAATAATCAGAGATTTGGGGTGGGTTTGGGAGAAAGCCCCCCTACGAGGATAGGGTTGGGGATGAGGTAGGAGGGATAGGGAGTGGAGATGAGGATTGCATTGCCATATCTGGGCTCGAACTAGCCCGTTGACATCCCTAATTTGGAGGGCAACATCCACTTCAAGTCAAAGTGTTACTCCGCTCTTAATCTAGGGGACTATATTAAACATAGTTAATATGTAAATATAATCAAATTCTATTTTCGTCTATTTACTACAGCGACAGCGACGAAGAATCAAATTATCACATCCAAAAAGTGTAAAGTGAGTATGCAACGGTAATATTTGACATGTAAATTAATTGTGTTGACACACACAATACTCTTTATTTAAGAAGTAGTTAAGAGAACATTTTTACTCACCATCCTCAATTTATGGTGATCATTATACATTAATCTATTTGTTTAGAAGAAAATTAAATTAATCTAATAGTAATTAATTAAGGGCAGTGAGAAAAAATATTTGTAGCAACAAAACTATCCTGACCTTTATTTTCACATCATTCCTCTTCACTATTGGGTAAGTTGTGGTCTTTGTTATAAATTCCTAAGCCGTACCTCACTTGAACCTATAAGTTATGAATACCAGTACACCACGCAATATTCAGAATAACATTAAAATCACCGCCGTCCTACACACACCACCCACCGTCAGTAGACCACGAACCCAAATCACCACCACCACCACCATCACCCAAAAACCAATTCAATTCTCTCCCTCCAAACCTTCAAATTCTCAAACTCTTCCCCCACAGCGCAAATATTGCCCCGCCAAATTCATCCGAAAACCCCCAATTCCCAATTCACCCCCTTCAATTAAAACCCTAATTCTGAATCCAAACCAAAACCCAACCTAACCCACCAATTCAATCAAACCCACTTCACAATTCCCCATCCAGTACATCAAAATCGATCCTTTTCGTGCCGTCGGCCATTAATTGTTGATGGGCACAATCAAGGTTTTCAATGGAACATTGAAACCCAGCTCGTCCCCGCCGCTGCCTCCACCGGTCACGTGCTCTACCTCGTGCACAGAGACCGTTGATGGCTGCCACGAGTTTAAGATCAGTGGGTATTCGCTCGCCAAGGGCATGGGAATCGGCAAGTTCGTCGCGTCCGATTCCTTTGTTGTCGGTGGCTATACATGGGCAATATATTTCTACCCAGATGGCAAGAGCGTTGAGGACAACGCTGCGTTCGTGTCTCTTTTCATAGCTCTGGCGAGCGAGGGTACGGACGTCAGGGCTTTGTTCGAATTGACGCTTTTGGATCAGAGCGAGAAACAACGACACAAAGTGCATAGCCATTTTCTGAGGAGGCTCGATAGTGGTCCCTATACACTTAAGTACCGCGGAAGCATGTGGTATGCACTGAAATTTTTTATTTGAATGCATGCTTTGTATAATATATATGTATATATGTGTGTGTATGTATTGGATTCTGGTTGCAAATATTGTGTTTGAAATTGAGGAAATTAGTGTTGGATTGGTTAGTGAATATAATATGGTCTGTCTTTGATATGCAATGTTGTAGGTTTGTTGAGTTAATTAAGTATGCTTACAGGATTTAAAGGCTTTTTATCTGTTTAACCATTCTAAGTTTTGCGTGCCACAATCTTAAAGCACCATAAAATTTGTTTAAATGTAAAGCTAGTAATCAGATTATAAATCTTCTTTGTATAGTGTGGTCTGTAACATTCTTGATTTCCAAAATGGATATTTTCTCCCAAATTATGCCTGGCAAATTGATAACTGCTTCATGGCCAGGACACTGTTTACACAGCGTAAAATCTACTCTCACGTGAAGTAGATGCTAGCACAATATTCTTGTGTCTTGGCAAAGCCTTCAGTAGCATTTCTAAGTGAGATCAATGCAAAAAATTCTTGTTGGGACTTGGGGGCCTGGCTTTCTTGGAGCAAATATATTGTATTTACCTTGTCATTATGGTCTATACGAGACTCACTTATTGCCTATCATTTTGTGGATTGAAAACCTAACTGAATAGGTTCAACTTTTGGATGTTGCAGGGGTTATAAACGTTTTTTCAAGAGAACTCAATTAGAGACATCAGACTTTCTTAAAGATGATTGCCTTATAATTAAATGTCGTGTTGGTGTTGTTAAGACAAATACTGAGGGACCTAAAATCTACTCTATAGCAGTGCCACCTTCCAATATCAGTCAGCATTTCGGTAAGCTTTTAGAAAGTGGAAAGTTGACTGATGTAAGTTTTGAAGTTGATCGGGAAGTATTTTCTGCCCACAAGGTGGTGCTTGCAGCACGATCGCCTGTGTTCAGGGCACAACTCTTTGGTCCGCTGAAAGATAAAAGCACTCATTGCATAAAAGTTGAAGACATTGAGGTTCCTGTTTTCAAGGTTCTCTCTCTCTCTCTCTCTCTCTCTCTCGCCCCTCTTTGTATATGTCCCTCTCCATCCCTCTGCCCCAACATACACACATACACACACACACGTGCACACAAAACAAAAGCATTAGAAGATGTAAACATCAATGAGATGCCTAATATCTGCTGATTTGCATTTTTACACATATGGCTGAAGAAATGGGAATAATGTAAACAGGTTGGTTGATTTCTGTTATTGAAGTAAATGGGAATAAATGAGCTTACATGATAATAATTCCTCCTCCTTGCTTTGGATGTTTGCAGGCGTTGCTTCACTTCATCTACTGGGATGCTCTACCAGACATGCAAGAGCTTGTTGGGAGCCTAAATTCAAATTGGGCTTCTACAATGATGGCACAACATCTGTTGGCAGCAGCAGATCGTTATGGCCTTGAGAGGCTCAGATTGCTTTGTGAGGCTAAACTTTGCGAGAATGTTGCCATAAACAATGTTGCAACAACATTAGCCTTGGCAGAGCAGCACCACTGTTTCCAGCTTAAAGCTGTATGCCTCAAATTTATTGCAGTGCCTGAAAATTTAAGAGGTAGAGAGCTATTTTTGAAAGTTGAGAAAAATACATGTCGCTTGGTCCTCACTGTTCCTTTGGTTATATCTGCAATATCCGTGTTTCCCTCATGGAGAACAGATGTTAGTATCGGAGATAGGATGTTGGGCAATTGTATTTCAGTTCAGAAAAGATTTAAATCCATGGGGGGAGGGAGTTTTGACTTTCATGTTTTGCTTTGAGGGTGAGGGTATACCTTGTTTTGATAGACTTCCTTTCCTTTTTTTTCCTTTTTTTTTTCTTTAATAAAGTATGTTTACTGATTAAAAAGATATGCATTGTTTCTTTGTCAGTTGGGAATATCTTGTGCTTTTCAAAAAAAAAAATATATATATATAATCTGGGTTCATTACTTTTTAATTCATAATCAGTTATTGGAGAGATTTGAAGGAAACTTCTATGGTGTTTAAGGAGGGTTTGAATTAAGGAAAATTCCTTTGTTGACTTGATGGGAACCTGTTGTGCATATATTTTCTCTACTCATTCATTCAATATATTCAAATAAGTCATGGTAGTAATTTTCTCAGAGGTTCAATGCAGATTGAATGTCTCTGTTGCTGACCTTTTATTTACTGTATATTGACAAAAAGCTGGTAAATTCTTTTCAGCTGTGATTGAAACTGATGGATATAAGTACTTGAGGGAAAGCTGCCCTTCTGTCATCACTGAGCTACTGCACTGTGTTGCAAGTATTGGTGAGCATTCTTTTGTTGCTTGTGGATATGGAAAAGGGACATTATTTGATGGCAGCGATACGAATGGAAGGCGGGTTAAGCCAAGGTTGTATTGATTTGGAAAATAAGCTGCAAGAATAAACAAACACGGAGAGCTTGCTAGGGTACATTCTTGAATTGTGCTAACACACGACTAATCCATATGAAGAAAAAGAAAAAAAGAATTGTAGTGGTTCATTTGGTTTTTCTTTGTAATATCTTTGTGTTATAAAGGATTTGTTATACATTTTGTAAACCTCTGGTCTCTGCCGGCTATATTATTTTTGTGTGCAGTTTTGCTTGGTCTAGACTGGGTAATCATCTTATGGTGTTAATAAGAGCAGCACGTTTTCTTATCTGTACCTATTTTTGGGTCACAGCTGCTGAATATATCATCACCTAATCTTGAATATCTTGTCTTATGGTTTTATGGGATGCAATCGGGTCAAATATACTAGTCTGTCAATCCCCCAGAGTTTGTCTTTTCTTTTTGTTGATCATCACACCTACTGAGATGATTGGAGTGGCGAAGTATGCTGCTGAAGTTCTGAATAAGGTGACAATGAGGACTTAGAAAAGGAAATTTTATCGTTCCAAAAGGGTTAAAAAAACATTGCCAAGTTGAGGTTATACAGGATTGAGTTTTTCTTTTTCCTAATCAAAGGGGTTCAGATAGTTATTAAAGTTAACTGTAAGAGTTTATCGATATATGTTGATAGAAGATGAATCTATTTGCCAATAAAGTTGGAGCTTGGAGGTCTTCGTCATTCCTTTCTGTAACCCTCATTAATGAATGCTCTTATTATAAGGAACTCTATGAATGGGCTGATTAATGAATGTTCTTATTATTCGTCAACCAAGAACTCTATGATGGAAATGTGGGTTAGGCAAAAGGAATGTGTCTGCCTTTTGCACTCGAGTTCAATCCCTCTCTCAGTAGATTAGAGTAGTTTAGACCCTTGTCCACAAAAATAAATAAATAAATAAACTAAGAACTCTATGATCTTTTTTGTCTGAAAATTGTCTCAGGCATGCCAAGTTTTTTATTCCACTAGAGTTGCAACAAGCGAAACTCTTACTCCATAAAAAGCATATCATTAAAGCAGGACCAAATTGAAACTAAACATCCCAATGGATTTAAGGATCGACGGCTGGGATATTCAACAAAGAAATAGGGCATATGAATTTCTGCGTTGGGCCATTTGTTTAGTACCCGTTTGACATTGCTTATTTGGGATGATAAGTGATTTTAAAAAAAATTTGGGAAGCCCAGCCCGTTTGGTAACCTATAAAAAAATCACTTATTATTAAAAATTGCTGTAGGAGAAAGCAATAAAGGAAAACTGATAATGGGCTGCTTTCAATTTCTGATTATACGGTAATCAGATTTGAGAAGGCGCTAGGTTTAATGAAAATTACAAAATTCTGAAAATACCCCAATATGATTTCAGGTTCTCCTCTTCAAGCGTCTTCTCCTTTCCACACCATAGAACACTCTTCTCCTTCTCTTCCATTCTTCCTCCCTTTTTTTTCTTGTTGGATCAATTGAAGTGGCTGTACTCGCAACTATTATGCCAGAGAAGCCTGGGAGCTTTAAACATTATTGTGAACTGGTATTCTAATGGTGCCTTGGTCAACTGTTTTTTTCTTTTTCGCTTTCCAACTGAAGTGTTCTTCATGGTGTGAACTGAATCACTTTGGTTGACAGGTGGGCCCAATGAATATCAGTGAATTTAAATACAGATATAATTTAGATAAACAGGTTGTAGTATTGTATACAGGTTGTAGTATTGTATACAGGTAAAGCACTAGTCATCTTTTAGGTTTTACTAACATTATTTTTCCCAAATTTGCTGCCAATTTCTTTTCTGTGGTTAAGATGGGTTTACTTATGGCTGTTTTGTTTCCCATTAACAAAAGCTTTTTACTTGGAATTAGGAATGCATAGAACTTTCTTAAGATATTTCTTTATCCTTTTATATCATGTGCAGTGTTGGTATGCACACAGCTTCTGAACTTAAAGAAATGCAAGACTTGCAGTCTCACAAAAAGTGACTTAGTTAAAGATCACTTGCAATAGGGTGAAACTGGGGCAAATGTGTTGGTTGGAATCCAAGTTGCCCGGGGCGAGATTGATGAGTTTCAAGCTTGTGGGAGTTCTCTTGGATATGACTATGTAGTGGTGACCGATGACAATGAGTTCAGTCTTTTAATGCATTGAGACTTTCACATTGCTATGAAGGGGAAGCTTGTGCCTCCTGATCACGTTTCAAGTAGAAAAAAATTCATGACTCATTAGCAAGTAGAAAAAAAAATAAGTATTGAAGGCAATAAGAGAATGTGACTTTCACTATTAGATGGAAGTTGAGCATTTCATTGTCTTCTCTTTTAGCTTGAAATCTCATTTCGTTCATGGTTATATTTTTATGTACTATTTATTATTGATAGCACCGAAATATTGCAATGATTTAACAATTTTAACGTAATACTTTATTTATTTTATGATTAAAATAATTTTTAGGTGTTAAGGTTAGAAAACATATTAAATACAAGAATTATATAAGTGAAAGTGAAAATGAAATTGCTTTTCTTTTTACCAAACAATTGAATAGAAAATAAATTTCAACATATGCCTTTTTTTAGTCATCAGACATAGCTCAAAGCACTTTTACACAAAATTTACCAAACACTCATAAACTGATTATTTTACCAACAACACTTTTAACAAAAAGTTAACCAAACGCCAAACTACTTTCTCTCAGAGCAAATATGACAGTGATTATTTTCACAGCATAGCAATGCCAAAGAAATAGGCCATATGAATTTCTGCGTTGGGCCATTTGCTTAGTCTAAACTGAGTAATCATTGAGTGCTTATTCCAAGAATTCTATAGTGAGTGTCTTAGTCCTTAGGTAAGGTCCTATCTCTTAATCGTTGGATCAAATTGGTTAGTATGATCCAATAATTAAGAGATAGGGTCTTACCTAAAGGCCATATATAAAGCCCTCACTATAGAATGACTCGTGCTTATTCATTTAGAATAATGTTTTATTTTTCTGCTTCTATTATGATCAAAAGAAAAAAAAAAAAAACTTTACATTAAAACCACTTTCAAACATAATTTTGCATGAAAAATAAAATAAAAATAATGTTACTCTTACCACATTTGCGTACCACATTCCCATACCATACCACACTATGTGACAGATGAGCTGAACAACCATATCAATTAAAATTATTTAGTATTTTCTTTTCTTTTATGATTTATAAACACTTAACAAAACTATTCATTAAACTTTCTTTATTAAAATACACTTCGTTGATTTAATTAATGTGACATATAATATAGACATGCCACATCATGGGATAAAAATGTGATAAGGTGTTGCATTACTAAAATAAATAAAAAATTATCAATGATAGGTAAGATAGCTAATTTAATATGATTACAAAGAAATACTAAACAGGTAGAGAGTTATGCTATACAATTGCCACATATTTCCAAACATGTTCGAAAGAAAGTTGCAATCAGAGATCATTATTTCAAGAAGAAAACAATTCAAGGTGATATACAAACCCTAATGTTATCCCCGAAGGGGTGAAATGAGAAATAACTCAAAAGTTACTCCTGCAAAAAATGCCACATAGAAAGAACTTGGGTAAAGTTAATGCATAGCATAGTACTCCTTCATTCAAGTTGTCACATGCCCTTTATGTCTTTGTTCTTATCTGAATCAGAGAGTAACGGAACCACTGAGACAGATCATACAACCCCTTCACTTAGAATTAGTGATATAAAGTACAACTATTCGCTAAACTTCCTCCGATGGAACTCGACGGGGCTCAATATTTTTCACGCAGATGTGGCAATAACCAATACATATAACTGATATTTGTATCACTTAAATTGATGAAGTTTCAATTAGTGATGGATCAATCCTGGTTAGTATGTGGTGGATGACTGTCCCATCTAACATTGGTTATGGTTAGTGGATTCCACCATATAAACCCACCATGGAGTCAGTACCATTGACCAGATCCACCTTGAGCAGCAGCTACTTTCCTTGGCATGTACTGAGGCTTTGGCTGCAGACCATTGGAACCTTCAACGCCTTCACAATCTCCCCTCTCATTTTTACAGGGTGGATTTCTTCGAGGATATGAACCCGTACTTGTAGCAGTATACTGGGGTTGAGCAGTTGGATTCCTAACCATCCTTCGCTGCTCAAGAGCCTCTGCTGCAGCTGCTGCCCCGCAATTATTAAAACGTAATACTGAACCCACAACTTTCCCTGGCCTTGCGCCTCCTGCATCAAGAACTGGTTACAACCACTCGAACTGGAGCATCATAATTAAAGGACAACCTAACAATGACAATTTGTAATAATTATTGAAAACATCTGCACCTTGGATGGTTTGAGGAACTGGAAGCCTTGTTGTAGGGATCCCAGAGCTTCTGTCGATCTGTGGCTTCTCAATTTCTTTGATGCAGCATTTCGAGAGGTCATCTGCGACTTCTGTTGAATGCTGTACCGTATTATCGGAATATAAAACACATGCCCTGCATGCACAAATTTTAGTCAATACAACAATTTCAAAATTAGATAGTGAGCAGCTTGACAAAAACACGGCTGGAATCCTTCGCGATTGTCTAGTTCATGCTATTTTCTGGAATATCTGGATGGAGCGAAATCGAAGAATTTTTCAGGGTCATATAGGAGTAAGGGTTGAGGAATTATGGGACAGAATTAAATTTTGGGCATCCCTTTGGGCTTCGGTTTCGGGGCAGTTCAAGGACTAGCACTACTCTACCATCATGAGAGACATGATGGCAGTCTTAAGATGATTTTACTGAAGTTTTGTGTTTTTTGTGTTTTTTAATTACAGAATTTTTTCAATCTTAGTAGGGCAGACACTCTTTATTTTTGGTTTTATTGTTTGATCAAGGATTTTTCCTCCTGATTATCAATACAATGTTTCTTTTCAAAAAAAAAAATTTACAAGCGATGCTCAGAAAACAGCAACTACAAGGGATACCTGGGTAGTGATGCATGTGTCCTTTCAGGCGGAACAACAGTTGCGCCATTTCCATAGTGCTCCTCAAGATAGGCAAATTGCTTCTTGAAATGGTCAACAGCACTGTATTGAAAAAGTAACTAAATTAACAATTATGAAAAAGATTTCTCCAGGGTTAAAGCTTAATTCGATCCTCATGATGTAAACAAAAGAGAAATCATCTATTCCACCAGGAAGAGAAGTCGGAATTTTATTGGGAATTTCCCGCGGTCATATATGAGTACAATTAGTAAGCATACCTACTCTGAACAGAATTGATGTAATAGTAGAACAATCAAGCCTCTTACATTTTCACAACTCAGAGTATATTAGTGGCACATAAAATGTTTTCCATAAACATTAACAGTTTTATTAAAATATCAGACAATGTTGACCAGCAACTTTATTTTTTTATGAGAAACACAGAGGAAAATACCTTGGATACACGACTACAAATGCAAAAGGTTTTGCAAGAGCATGTATGAGTAGGATGTTTTCTACTAGAATAATAAATATAAGATTTCAAAAGAAAATACCTTGGATACATGAAGCCCGTTGGTTCTGATCCTTCTAAGTACTCCTTCAACATCTTTGGATGGTACTCAAGAGTCTCACGGTAAATGAGCTCTCTTACATCTTCTTTGGTTATCCTTCGCCTCTCAAACTCAAATTCCATCTTGGTAACTGGTTGAGCAGAAGGTTCTCTCTCCACCTTTGCCAAACCCTTAAAATAGGGATCAGCGAGGGCCTAAAAGAAGCAGAAAATATCTCTATTAGAAAAATAATATGCATAGGGGAAAGTACTGATGAATTTCAATGAACATTTACCTCTTCAGCAGTAGGTCTATCCTTTGGTTCAAATGCCAACATTTTTTCTAATAAACGAAGAGCAAGTGGGTCTGCATTCGGGAATTTATGGGAGAAAGGAATTTGCTTCTTCTTCCGCATACTGCTTAAGTATCTGCGAGCTTTCTCATTGCGTACCTGTTTGATAAAATAAAAAATTAGACTCAGACAATGAACACACTAGAAAATGGGAAATACAAGCGCAAACACACATCCTAACTATGTTAAGACTAAGTTTATTACAGGAAACTGACCCTAGCAATTGCTTCAGCAGATGGTGTCCCCAATAAATCAGTCATCAGATCCAATTGATGGACAACATTTTTGCCAGGAAAAAGAGGTTTTCCCGTTAAAAGCTCTGCAAAAATGCACCCTATGCTCCATACATCTATTGCGGGTGTATACTGAAAACAGAAAACAAGGGATCAATAGACTGATAGTCCCACCTGGAAAAGGAGAATAAAAAGTAAAGCAAACAAATTTCTTACAGCAGACTAAGATGGCTATTATTGGATGACTGAGTGACATAACTTGCAATGGTTACTGTTCAATGCCATTACAGGAAGTAGAGGTAATCCCATTAGTAAATAGTTGCTAATGTCAACCCCACAGATAATGCAAGGCAAACGAGTATAGGCTTGTCATAGAAGATAGATAAGGTATGGCTCATTTGACTATTCTATTGTATAAATGAACAGTCTTTCAAATAGAAACCAATAATTTTAAGGGTTACAGATGCTGTCTCATGTCCCAGGCAATGCCAAAATTTTAGAATAAATAAAATTTTCCAACAAAAGAAAAATAAGCTAGGATAGGCTTGCTAAGATAGATCTAATAATCAGACAAAAGAAAAAATATGATAACAGTGTTCTAAATCTACTCATAATAAGTTAAGGAGAAAGGACAGGTGCTTAGATATTCAAATCACTAAAGTTCACCACAACATTTCATTTTTAAGAAAATTGGAAAACAGAAGAGATGAGGAAACATTACAATTTACACATAATGATGCAATATTACAAAAAAAAAAAAAAAAAAAGAAGTTGGAAAACAATTCAAAGGATCATTGCACACCAGATGAAAAGATCATATTGCATCCAAGAAAGTGTAAGGGATAATGATTCTTGCACCTTTGAGAAAAATGAACCACACAACTCAGGAGCCCTATACCATCTTGTGGCAACATAGTCCTGCATGTAGAAGACATGGAGTTATAAATGACGAATCTGAACAAAAACTTGCATTTTTAGAAACCATGCATATTGGATACCATGGGGAAAATGAAACTCATTAGTTGTTCACTTAGAAACTTACCGTCCAAAATATAGCAGTAGGGGTATCATTGAAAGCTACTCTTGCAAGACCAAAGTCGCATATCTTGAGTTTGCAGTCAGCATTTGCTAAGATATTTTTGGGTTTTAGATCTCGGTGAAAGACATTTGCTACAAGACCAATGTATGAATAAAATCAGAACCGGCATTATCATGATATCCTTGGAATTTGAGGTTAAAAAAAAATGCACTAATGCTAAATCTAATAAAGTAGTGCAAACAGGGTCAGAATTGTCAAAAGTATAAGACTATGACCTGTGTGTATGTACTTCATGCCTCGAAGAAGCTGATAAAGAAAGAACTGATAATGTTCTGGTGTCAAATCGTCATTTGCTTTGATAACCTGGTGTAAATCAGATTCCATGAGTTCAAAGACAACATATATGTCTTTGAATTCCCTTCTGGATGGAGGTAACAAGATGTGCTTGATCTCCACAATGTCTGGATGACGCAGGAGCCTAAGAAGTTTAATCTCACGAAGAATGCGTGTGGCATCCGAGACATGTTCAAAGATATCATTTATTTTCTTTATCGCAACCTTTTCTCCAGTATGTGTATCAAATGCAGAGCAAACAACACCATAGCTTCCTTTACCAATTACTTCCTCTATTTTATACCTACTACCCTCACCATATTCTGTGAAGAAGTCCACATCCGCAGATGACTGCATGACCGAAAACATACCATTTCATCATCATGACATCTTAAGTGAAGTTATTATGCAATTGAAATGATTCACAACATTGAGTGGAAACAGTTGGTCTGAGGACCTTCCAGAATACTACAATGACTAAAAGAGACCAATAAAACTAAATAATTCATATGTTGCAAATTATGTACAAGAAGATGAAAGAATGTCTGGAATTATTTGCCCATCAACAATAATTGAAATGCAAAACAAATCCTCAGTCATAATGAAAGGCAATGCCAATCTAACCTTGTAAATCACAATAAGAACATCACTAAACCAGGGTGAACATCCACTAACTATTTTCTTGAAATATATCTCTCCACATTTTGACTGAAGACTACAAGTACTTATTATGATCAAGGAGGTAAACGGCAAGAAAAAGTAAAGAATCATAACAGAAAGTTTGTAAATGATACTGAATGTTTATTAGTTATAGATAAGAGAGATTCCCAGCTAAGCCTAAACTACCGGCTTTGGTCCATGAACTAACCATAAAATGTTTACGACACAAGACAAAAACTAAACAATAACAGCTTCACTTGACAAAACTATTAAAGTGGGCCCTTCCCAGACAACAAAATGCACGGCATAGAACTGAGACATGAACATGGCACACTGTTCAATCCCATCCACATATAGGAATAATACCTTAATACAACAGAAAATCCCACTAAATATGGACCACATACTAATATTAGAGAACCACAATGAGTTTGTGAACATAAAAATTTGCACCAGCAAGAGATTATGATGAAATTATTAACAAATGCAAAATCATTTCTTCTAATAACATGAACAATAAGGTACCAATATCAGTATAAACATCAGAAGACATCAGACATGTTTTGCATTTCTGCAAGAGTGTATTAAAAGTGACTGAATTTACCTTTTTTCTTGGATCAGGCTGCATCTTAGCACCAAAGCATAAAAAAACTTTCTAAGCAACAATCCAACGGGTGCATCTAACACTTAAGCTGAAACTCAAACCCAGATCACAAAAGCAGCAAAAGATAAGCCAAATCTCTCTCAAATGCAAATACCCAGATGATCAAATCTCCTCAATATCACCAACATCCAAAATCAAAAACTGAAAAGCTTCTATCTGAAGCGCGTTTGGTCTAAAATAAGACAGCTAATAAGGTTGGGGTTGCTTTGGGGCTGAAATAGCAACCCTTGTATTCAAATGAAATACTTAACTGAGCAAAGTGATTGGTTAAAAAGGTAAAGGCGGAAGTATCTAATTTAGTTGGAAACGAAGAGTTTACAGATCACAGAGTGAAAGTGTGAGTTCTGCAAAGTATCTAGCGGAAATAACTAACTTTGGAGGATCTAACAAGGCGGTAATCTCCAATGTTTTCCGAGGAAAACAGGAAAATATATATATATATAAACTTATAGTGAGAGAAAAGACGGAATCTTTTGGAGAAGAACAGAGTATGTGTTGTAGCCGAAATTGGGACTTGAAGTGGCAGATAGTTTCAGATTGAATTAGAAATTTCTGAGTGCAAGTGCTTTTGGATCTCACAGAGAAAACGAAGAGGGAGAGAATCTCAGAACGGCGAACTCCAAGTCGGAGCCTTTGGAGCGAAGAGAGAGACAGAGAAAAACAGAGAGAACAGCAAAGTGTTTAAAGATGGGCATTATTTTGCATTATTCTTTTATCTCATAAAATAATATACAAGGGTGGGGACTTAAAAATTATTATTATCTTTTTTTTTTGGTGCTGAAATAATTATATTCTTTGTGAAAATACCTCTTTGCCATTCACTTTAGACTTTTTTTCTAGGTTTTATTTTCATTTTTTACTTTTGCTTTACTAGAGTAATAAATAGCACATTTGCATCTATGATTTGGAGCTACTTGAGATGACATTGGAGAAATATGAATACCTAGGACCCTAACCAATCTAATTGTCTTTTTGGTTCCCCTTTTTTTGGGGTACTTAGCTTTCCGTTCTTTATACCTATGACACATTTGTGATTTGTATGCGATGTAACAAGATTTTAGATTATGAAGTGAGGATGTGAGGATGTGAGGATATGAGGCTGTGACGGATGAAATGAGAATAAATTGGTCGAAAGCAAAAGAAATTAAAATAAAAGGCAAGAAAACGTTATATAATTATTCTTAGTTTTTAGCTTTTTCTAAAAACAAAAAAACAAAAGTAAACTTACATAGAGGCTCTTCGAAGAAGCCAAACATCTTTCAAAATTGGCTAGAACATCAACTACTATGCTAGCTTCCCTATAAATATGTCGCACCACATGAAGACGAACATCTTTCACGCAATCTTAACATTGTCATTCTAGTATTGGATTAGTTTTTAGCTTTATTATTAATGCAATTTTAAATTATATAGAAATATTAATAAAATTTATATATATTTGATTTTTTGGGCTAATGATATATAAATTTGATTGTTTAAAAAAAATAAGAAATTTAAAATAATACTTTCAGCACTTGGAATCCTTTATTTTCACATGACCAAATTAGCAATTTGTATTGATGTCACGTTTACTTACTTTCGATTTTAATTCATAATATCATTGTGTTTCCTTACACACTTATATATGAGTCTCACGTTACAATTTGTTATATGATTCTTCTCTTCTCTATTCTTCACCTCCCTGATTTATGACTTCTTTAATTCAAAATAATTCTTTAACTTTAAAATGCTTTTGCATGAAGCACTTATATTCATACGCGATTCTAATAGAGAAAAAGTTCAAAAAATTTATTGAAAATTCAAGTGCTAGTGATTTATGAAGAAGTACTGTGAGGTGTTTCTCCAAAAAGCACTTTTATGACCTATAAGCACTTATAAGTTTTTATGCCAAATGAAGCGTTTATGGTTGTGAAGAAGTTCTTTTAGTTGTTGAGAAGCAACTACAAACACACCCTAAACATGCAAACACCAAAGATATTCCTTGTTTTAAATTATACCATTCAGTTGAAATTTAGTTATTTTTGACATACTTATGTAATTATTATTGGAAATTTTAATATTTAATATTAAGATATTTCTTATGGTTGGATGTATAAAATTAGAAAAATTGCCACCGAACGATTCCATCACCTGCAATTTCAAAAGTGTTGTATTAGGAAAATTTGCATAAATACCACTTGAATTTTTGGGCATGTGAGCTAATATCATCTGAACTTTGAATTTTTATTTTTAACCACCTAAACTTTGTAAAGTGTTGCAATCCACCACCTATGTCTAACTCTGTTAAAATTTTAGTTAAGTTTAATGGTCATTCCAACACCAATTCTAAAGATTCAAAACTCATTTTTATCTTTTCATACAAACTTTAGAAAAAAAATCAGAAACTCATCCATCATTTAGACCACCTGTGATATATACCATTTATATTAGATCTAATTTTAAGTTTTAATTTTAATTTAGGTGCATAGGCATAGCCATAGCATGCTCATTCGTGGTTGCGTCGATGAGTATAATTAGGTTTTTTTTTTTTTTTTTTTTTGGAAGCTGCTATGTAATCAGGTTAACTTTTTTATTTTTATAATTATTTTTAGTTAGAGTGAATTGTAATGTTCTTTGTTGCTAGTTTGTATGGCCCTTTGTAGCACTAGTGACCAAAATTTCTCCAAAAAAATAAAGATAGGCACTTTTGTCATTATATATACACAGCCCCGATCTCTTGGACCACAGGAGTCCAAGAAATTGTGGTCACCCACCGTTGGATATTAATCCAATGGTTCAAAAAAGTTTCTTAAAAGGAGTGCAAGAGTGATTGAACCGTTGAATTTACATCCAACGGTGAGTGACCACAAATCTCTTGGATTCCTGTAGTCCAAGAGATCAGGACTGTATATATACATCAAACCATTTAGTAGATTTTTTAATAATATTTTTCTTCATATTATACGTAAATTTGAGAGTTATATTTATGTTTTCATTTTTTTTTGGGTGAAAGTTCGAACTTTTAAAAGTCGGTTTGATAATCATTTCATTTTTAATTTTTTTTAAAATATTTTTTTATACTAGAAAGATAGGAAAGAAGGAATGAAGAAGGGTGAGAGAGAAATGAAGGACAATATATGAGAACGAAAACTAGAAACCACCTTTAAATTGTTTTAGTTTATAGTTTTCATTTTCTGTACCATTCCATGTGCATTTCTTCTACATCCTTTCCACCACCCTTTCTCCATTGTTCTTCATCCCTCATTTCTCCTATGTATTTTCTTTATATCGCCAATAAAAGACAAAAACTAAAAACTACAAAGAAAATGTTTATTAGCCGAGCCATAAGAATGATTGTGATATAATATAACAAACTATACTATTCACTTCTTGTTGATGCCTAAAAATGGACGAGCATTTTTGGGCCCAACTTAGTGATATTGTGTCACCTTCAACCTCCTTGGCTCTTCGGTAGATGAGGGAGATCTACAAGATAAAGAGCAACGATAAGACCTTGAGCACTGGTGTGGTACCGACCGAAGACTATCCAATGCTTAAGTTAGCTTAAAGACAGAGTGAAGAGTAATTTGAACAGAGTAAGGGCTAAGTAACCGAATGTAAGAGTTACCTTATTTTGGAAACTTGTGCCCCTATTTTTATATCTTGGGAAGTGTGCACCTTGAGTGGGATTTTAATGTGGGACTGTGGGCATTACCTGAGAGGCTGCCACTTGTCCTTTGTCCAACATGGTAATGCGACTTCTTTGGCCAGATCAGCATGATGGGTTGCCAAAGGCTCAACCTGCCAATGATTTGTATGAAGGTAGAGTTGTCGAAGGCTCTCCCTGTTAATGGTCATTTTATGAGCCTTAATGCTTTGATTGAGCTTTGTGGGCCTTTTTGTGGGTTCCATGTTCCACGTGTCGTAGAATGATTGATCAGTCATATATGGTATAAATGTTTGTGCAAGTTTGACGGGAGAATATTCGCAAGAGATTTTTCACCCTTCTAGCTTCCTTTTCTATCTTCCTCCTCAATTCCTGTGAAATAGACTGGAGTAAATAGACCACACCCAAGGGGTGTTGCCCGAAGGCTCTCCGATACCTAAGTCAATTAGATGATCTTGAGAAAGAACGAAAATAATTGAAAAAGTCAGAATTTTCTCTACGGTACGAGAGAACCGGGTGGCCGGAGTCATGTGAGAGCAAGAAAGAGAGTGTGAGGGGGGCGGCGAGAAAGAGAGAGTTTGTAGGGTTTTTTAGAATTACCTCATGTGTTTGGTGTAACTACGTATTTATTGTGCTCTTGTCTTCTGGGGTTTTTCAGAGAATAATTCCCATATGAAAGGGAATTATTCTCTCCCTTAAATAGAGAGATTGAATCAATTAGAGATTTAATGAAGATCAAATCCCTAATTTATGGTATTATTCCTATTTTAAGTCTAAACAATTAACCAATTAAATGGAGCACAATTGTTGACTTAAGGAATATTCCCATTGTCCACGTGATGCCTCATAATTGGTTGCCGAAATATTTGCTCCCGCAATAAACACTTCTTATTTATAGTTTATCATGTAGCAGTGGATGGATGCCAACAAGATCATGGCACTCTACTCATATGAGCTTATCATCCTAGGTCATCTGGACAAGTTTATAGGAAAATATACATGTTAAAAAAACAATTATTTTTAATTAAGATGTAAAAAAATTATTTAATTAAGATGATAGCACAATGAAAAAACGATGATATTACTAGTTATAAATAATAAAAAGATGATGCTACCGATAATGTTTTAGAGATTCATCGATGAATAGGTAGGAACTGCATTTAACAATTACTTGGTTAGTAATAGTATTAATTTGTTCCAACCTAACTGGTGAACAGTGGACTATTAAAAAAAAACCAAGTAAATAAAGAAATAAATCTGTCAGAATTTCGATGCAAGAATGAGTTGGTATTTATCCATCGGTAACTGGAAATGGAGTATTAAATTATATAAACTCATAATTCACTGAATATAAACATTCACTATGATGCATTGCTGCCCAGGTGCATGTGCATCACGTGGGATCTCCAAAGGAGAATCTTTTATACTCATGAATTGGAGTGTTGAAAAATCTCATGCACAACTTCAGGCACGTACCTACTAACATGCTAACCTTTGTTAAAGCCCAGGCAGCTTGTTTTTTTAGAGACTAAATTAATATTCTAGTCTAGGTCACCTAAATAAAATATTATTAATTAATCCCATTAGGACTAGGTTAACCACCTAAATATAATATTATTAACTAATCCCGTTAAGACTAGGCTAACCAACAAATAAATAAAAAGAACAAAATTAGCAAAAACATACTACTTAATTGATAGATTGATTCATTTAGTGTCAATTCTTCCTGTGTCTACAACAACAACAAAATGAGCATTTTCATGTATAAGACTTATTAAAAATCGACTTCGGAATAAGATAGGTGATGAGTTTCTTGCAAATTGTATGCTACTTCATATTGAAAGAGAATTTGCTGGTAATATAGATAATGAATCAATAATTAGTGATTTTAATGCTGTAAAGACTTGAATGGTGCAACTTATATAAATGTTATTTAATGGGTAAGACTGATTATGTCTCCCATGTATTTTTTGTTATCAATGAAATTTACTCATACATTTGAGTTTTCAATAGGTTTGTATATAAGGTAAATTTAGCCCACGTCATTTTGAAATTCTAGGTCCGTCTCTGCACAACTTTGTCTCGATAGTATCTTAAATTTAATCACATAGGTTAATTCGAATATGATCACATCTATAAACCCATTAAAGAATGATCATTTTATCTCAAAATGTCTGGATGTAATTTAGAGAGAGCTACAATAATATAGACCTATAATTCCTTAATATATCATATCCAAACTCATATTTATCTCATCTATGAGAATGTGCTACGTAAAAACTTCTCCTGAAAATAAGCCACAATAATATCCAACTTTTTCTTGTTTTCTTCCCTTTTACTTTTGTTAATGTATCTTTAGTGCATTTTTGTAGTTGCATGTTGTGATGTGATGTGGCACACACCACTTGTTATGCTTTAATCATAAAAGGGCTTTGGACAAGATGAAACATGAAAACATAATGAGTGCAATACTAATATAATAGGGTATGAAAATGGAGCAAACAAGATACGATGAAGAAAATCAGAACTTGCGTGTATATGTGGAAGGCCAAAATTAGAAATTGATCAAATTCAGCATCGTGGGAGTTCAAACGAATCAAACATTATGATTTGATTGATCGAATGAAAAAAAAAAATACAAGAATTGAGATGGAAGTTCGTGTTTTAAACGGTTGAGAACTTTACTTCAACTCATTTCTCTTCTTTACCCAAACAAAAATTCATAAGTTAAAATTTTTAGTTGAAACCCTAAACCCTAAAAATAATACTGATTCCTAATTTTATTTCCAAAAAATTAAAAAAAAACAACAGTGATATAACAAAAGATATTACTTGTCTCCCTATCGGTAGAGAAATACCCATTTTCTTATAAATCACAGTTTGATATATATGCAAAATAATTCATCAAAATCCCAAAAAAAAAACTTATACACATTATGTTACACTGCTATTTTTTAAGAATGTAAGGTTAAAAACGAAAAAAGAAAAACACAAATGGCAGAATTGTAGTAATTGAAAAAGTAAGGTGCATTTTAGAGAGAGTACGTGGGAAGCC
Organism: Prunus persica; assembly: GCF_000346465.2. Taxonomy (NCBI): domain Eukaryota; kingdom Viridiplantae; phylum Streptophyta; class Magnoliopsida; order Rosales; family Rosaceae; genus Prunus; species Prunus persica. The sequence goes on from NC_034009.1 coordinate 11,702,361, forward strand.
GGATATGATTAGAAAGTAGAGAAAAAAATAGTAATTAAAATTGAAAACGTGATGATTCCACGCGCTTTTTCCATGATGTAACAGTGGGACAGTGCCAAAGGGGACCCACATCCGAGCCGCGTTGCGTCGTCTGCTAGCCAAGCGTGTCCTCCACGCGGTTCCTAAGAGCGTCCGCTTTCCTTCTCATCAGGACCACGATAAGCGCAGAGCAGAAACTTTTGAATCCAACTGTTCCTTTAGTGGCACCACTTCCAGGACCGTCCGATTTGGGGACCGCCACCACTTATATTCCAAGGAGAATTTTATTTCTTGTTATGTTCATCTCAAATAATTTTATTATAGCTTTTTATCACAAATGGTCCTTAACGTTTACGATTTTATCATGAATGGTCCTTGAGGTTTTTTTGTGACACTAATAGTCCTTAACGTTAGTGCTTTTTATCACAAATGGTCCCTCCGTTAAAAATTCTGTTAAGTGTAATAAGTGGAGCTCATATGTTCAATCACATCGTGACATGTAGATTAAATAAATAAAGAAATAATTTTTATTTTATTTTATGAAAATCCATTCTCTCTCTGTCTCTCTCCCCCTCCTCTCTGCCTTCTCTCCTCCCTGTGCTCTCCCTCTCCCTCTTTTTTTTTCCTTGCCTCTACAGCCCGACCACCCCATGCCCACCCACCCGCAACCCACCCATCTCCCTCTGTATATTTTGCAAAATAATCACTTGCACAAGGTAGTTTCACATTTCCTTTTACACAAATATTTATTCAAACAACTTAAAATAATTAAAAACAGAGGGGGAGAGTAGAAGAGGAGAGAAAATACAGTGGGAGAGGGTAGGGGAGTTGGGCGTGGGTTGCAGCTTGCGGGTGGCTGTGTTAAAAAAACAGAGACCAATAAAAGAATCCCAAAGACCATTTTTTCTTGCAGGTGGCAGGCAATGGGGAAGAAAAAAACGAAGGGGGATTGTGGATTATGATTTATATACCACTATACAAAGATGGAGAAAGATATATGGGTTATATTATTATTTTTACAGAGGGAGAAGGAGAGGACAGGGGGGAGAGAGGGAGAGCAGAGGGGGAGAGAGGGGGCAGAGAATGGAGAGCGAGGGCAGATGGGGAGAGAGATGAAGTAGAGGAAGGGGGATGAAAAGTTGTAGAAAAAAAAAGGAATTTTCATAAATAAAAAATTATTTAATTATTTTTTCATCCACATGTCACAATGTGATTGGACATATGGGCTCCACTTGTCTTCCACATCAGACACTTAACAGAATTTTTAACGGAGGGACCATTTGTGATAAAAAGCCCTAACGTTAAGGACTATTAGTGTCACAAAAAAACCTCAAATACCGTTCGTGATAAAATCTTAAACGTTAAGGACCATTTGTGATAAAAAGCCTTTTATCATTTATATGAACATGTAAATGTCCTTTTAAAAAAAAAAAAAAAACAAAGAACATGTAAATAATAATATTACAAAATTATAATTCCTAGTCAAATCCATATTTTCAAGCATTACACCATGCATGATATATTTGTGCGGAGAAATGTTTTTTTAATTATAAATCGCGACGTAATTAACAAATATTTATCTATAAATGGAAAATATTTTTCTTTTTTGTTTCTTTCCTAAAGACATACTTTGATGAATTATTTTTGCATACTCTTTATAAAAAAAAATTTCATAACTGTTTTTGGGTGTAGTGATCAAATTTGGGGTGGATTTGGCAATCCTGACGTTGTTTATAAAAGCCTAAACCTCAACCTTGAGACCGAACTCATTCAAACAAATTTCAAATGTTTTAGGGAATGCATGAGTCTCTCATAAGAAATACATGGTTCCTTTTCTCAATCTCATTTTAGTGATTGGCTTCTTATAATTTACATGCAAGGCGTGTCTTAGTTTCTCATAAGAAATTCGTGAATTTTTTTCTTAAATATGTGATTTGATGAACAAACATAAAAATGAATGAGGTGTTGGAGGAAACTAATCCATTTCAATTTAAACAAAATACCAAGAGCTTTTAGTCAGAAATTAGACATCTCTATGAGTATGACTCTATGAGTATGAGTACTTTGCTACTCTTTTTATTTAAATGAAATACTTAAATTATAAGCAAAGGATTGGGCCAACAAGGTCAAGGCGGATGAATTTTCTTGTAAATCACAATAAGAACGTTACTAAACCAAGGTTAACTAAAACAATTACATTAAAACCCTAAAACTATTTTGTTGAACTATAGTTGTCTACTTTTTAACAAAAAAATGATTAAGGAGGTAAACAGAAAGAAAAAGTAAAGAAGCATATTTGAAAGTTTGTAAATAATATTGATTTATGTATTTATGTAATGTTCGTATTTCAATTGAACTAGACGCTTTGGTCATGAACCGGTAGCAGTGTTACCTCTCTTTCTTATCAAAGATAATAAATATACAAAAATTCTTTTATTTTTCTCTTGGTAATGGGATTGATGTGGAATATTTTTGAATTATTAAGGAAATAGATATGATACTGTATTAAGAATGATGCCATAGTTTGTTGGTGAGATATTCATTACAAGTCATTGATTTTGCTTCATTTTGCTTCTGTCGATCAGCAGGGCAAAATACATACATACATATATACATACATGTATATATATATGTACGTATATGGAGATACTCTTGTAGAGCTCACTATACATTGCTTTTCAATGATCCGAACCGTTTAATTTTTAGATATTCCATCAAAGATCATATCTGCAAAAATTCACTTGAATCCGAAACTATTTGACCACTCAATTAGATTATTGTTATTTTAGTCTTTTCTTGAAGCATCATGTTCATCTATTTTGTTGCTGGCAATTAGATGCCTTAATGGTTTTCAATTTTTTTGATTTTTTGCAAGGATGATATATGAATGAAGACTTGAACAATAAACGGTTTGGATGGTTGAAAAAAAAATCGTTGGGTACCTTAAAGGGTGTCATTCAAATAAAATTGTTTGAGAGATCCCTCAATAGAAGGGGATTGTGTATATATATTGAGGGATGTCTCAAATAATTTCATTTGAGGGACACCTTTTAGGGTCCCCTACAAATTTTTTTTAAATGATCTAAATGATCTATTTTTAAGTCTACATTCATATATCAACATTGCAAAAAATTAGACAAATTGGAAACCATTTCAATATCCAATTGTGTCCTAGAAAATCAATGAACACGGTACTTTAAGAAAGTACTAAAATTTCTATAATTCAATTGAGTGGTCATATCATATTGGATTCAAGTTATTTTTTGTAGAGATGATCTTTGAATGAGTATCTACAAAAATAGATGGTTTGGATTAGTGAAATACAATACAGAGTGGGCCTTATAAGAATGTCCCTCAAATAAACTTATTTGAGGAATCCCTCGATCGAAACTCCATAATTCTATTGAGATCCATATAATGTGGGTCTTTTTATTCCAGCAGCCTGATGAATGGGTTTGGGCTGCCGAAAAGAGAAACAAGTGAAATTACCCCATGTGCTTGAGTTCAAGAATCAGGCCCCAAAAATGCTTCGAAAGGGTAGTGAAGCCTTAGGAGGCATCTTGGTTACCTTTACCAACAAAAATAATGGCTGCTTACAGATAAATTCTTAGTGCTTGCAGGTAGAATCTTAGCTTGGCATGAGAGGCTTGTGGCATGAGAGCAAAACAATCATGAATTTAGCATAAACAAAGAGAGGGCTGTGAATTCCTATGAGAAACAGGGGTTTTAAGACAAAGGGGAATGGATTCAAAGAGGGTTTGTTGAAGAGGGAGAGAGATGGGGGTATGATGGGTGTGTTGAGTAGTTTTCGGCAGATTGACGAAAAGTCTGTCAAGCTCTGGAGTGTTTTAACAGAAAAGAAAAGGGGAGGAGATGGATGAATATAGCTCAAAATTGCAGAGGCTTTAGGGAGGAGAGATAAAGCTTGCTCCCCAGATGTGTGTTGCTTAGGATAAATAAAAAGGAGATAGAAGGTGAGGCACTTGGGCTTGATGTTAGTAGTTAGAGAATAAGCTTGCTCGACTGCTCTAGTTGAGTTTAATGGGTAGGAGGTACCTCTTTTTATAGTCGTTGGAAGCTCTTCCTTCCCAAGAAACTCTAATGGGTTCTCTCCAATTTTGCCAAGTCTCTCCTTTCATTTCTCTTCTCTCCCTTCGATCCATCCCATTTTGTGAAATTCTCCTCTGCCCAATCACACCAAAAACAGGGTTTTGGGAGCTCTAGGCTTATCAGTGGTGATTTCTTATTTTTGGCTATCATTTCTCCTCCTTTCCTCCCCTATTTCATGGCAAGATCTGATGGGGGGAAAGAAATGGGTATGTATGTTGGTTTGAAGGGTGTTTTGCTGAAACATCCCTTGGTTTTTTTGATGGCTTGCATTGGGTTTGTCTTTGGCCATGTGCTGGAGTCTCCTAGCTTTCTGAGTGTACAAACATCTCCTGGTTTTCTATCGTGGTTTCCTTTCAAACCATGTGCTGGAGATTTTTTTGGATATTTTCTAAACCACTTGGGCTATTTGGGCCTTCCTAAGGTGATGGGTTAATGTATTTAAGGGAATGGGCCAACCTTCTACGTGATGGACTATTTTTATTGAGATGATGAGCTAATTTTTCCTGAAGTATTGGGCTATTTTTCTCTTTTATGCTTACCCACATATTGGGCTCAAGAAATAGGCTTGAGTTTTGGGACTCCTAAGCAACCAAAAACTCCCATTTCTTGGCTCATTAATGGGCCTCATGAAAGCTCGTTACCATCCATATCACAACCCACTCAAGCAAGCCACGGGCGTTGGCGTAGCTTGGACCCACTTAAGCTTGTAGCGTGGCTAGGTATAATAATAATGATTTTTCGCTTGGCATTGCATGTCGCTTGGTGTGCTTGAATTTCGTATCCTTTAAAAAGGGATATGATGCTTGACGGGATAATTAGCATGAGCTTGTAGAGTCAGTGCCTTTTATAAGCTTATTTCGATTCTTAGCGTGACGGATTGTATATTTATTTAGTATGACACGTAGTCGTGGCTCGTGCAAGCATGAATGATAAACTTTCGCGTGCTTCAAATCGAATCTTTTCTTAATAAGGTATTGCGTTGGACTGAGAATTTATTTGAGCCCAACCCTCAATTTTTAGGCGTCAACAACTTTAAACAATATGCAATGATTAAAAGATATATTGTCTATAGTCATATTGTTCAGTCACACAAATCAGTTAATAAGATAGGCACCAGACTGTGGCCCACCCATGTTCAACTTTTTGGAAATATTTTCACATAGCTTTGACTTAATCTGTGATTCCATAAGACCAATTCTCACATTCAAATAAATTTTAATTGGCACTGATATTGGTAATAAATTGCCTAAGGGATTACATGAGTCTCTCATCCAAATATATGGCTCCTTTTCTCATTCTCGTTTTTGTGATTGGCTTATTACAATTTACATGCAAGAAGTGTATGAGTTACACACTCATTACTTGTTCGTGAAGCTTGATCATAAATATGTGATTTGAAGAACAAACATAAACGTAAAAATGACAGAATATAAGATTTTTTTTTCTATGAAAAATTATGGTTTTTAATAGAATACCCCAGAAACAAAGGTGTTGGAGGAAACTAATCCATTGTCACCCACAGCTCCTAATTTGCAAGCAACTAGAAATTCAACCAGCAAGAGGATGTAAAGGCAATGCATTAATTAGAATACAAGAGATTAACATTAACTGCAAAAATTCCATCTAAAGAGGTTGGAGATGCCTTTATGCACAGCTAACTTAAGTATTAAAAGTATGTCAAGTTAGATGGAAGACAGAATTTGGAGTGTTAAAAGTAATGCATCGTCTACAGTAAAATTTAGAAAATAAAATTATTAGTTGTATCTTTTCCTACAAGTTTCTTATGAAGAGTTGTATTTCATGACTACATGAGAAGTTATATCTTTTAGATATCAATAGTTGCATCTGAATCTACTGGCGGACCTATGGATGTTTTTAGTGGAGGTGCAATTTTGAAAGGTTAAAAACTCTTCGTGGATTGAACAACTAAGACTTTTTACCTAGATTGAATATCTAAGGCTTTTTACCTAGATTGACCTTAGGTCCCTTCATTCATTCATATCATACATGAAAATTGTTTTATGTAAAAATATTGACTAAGTATGAAAAATGGTTTTTCGAAATAATCATTTTCTCAAGATACTTTTTGGCGGCTTTTATTCCTTTCACATCAAATAAGAAAACTTGATTTTATGGGATTTTATTATGAAGTATATATTGACTTAATGAGCCATCATTTTTAGTCTAAATCGTATTTTTCACTAAAACTGATTTTTCATATTTTGATTTGGTGGGAATTTGATTTTCTAGTATTTTTATTTGAATCCAAATGGGGGGTACTTTCTTATTTATATTGTAATTTTAAGTAAATGAAGTAATATAAAAATAAATAAAAGTGAAAGGACAAAGACATTTACTTAAATGTTGAAAATGAAAATAAGGTAATCTGTGCACCATCACCAGCTAAGCAAAGGGGCAATTTGAAGCACCCACAATAGTTTTTCCGGCAAGAGGAGGTGCAGCACCTCCTTACGCCTTAAGAGGTCCGCCACTGTTTGTATCTCTTGGAATTAATTCAAGTAGAGTTGTGTCTTATTATGTAAGGGTGAAAATGTAATTATAAATAGCCAATATTATAGGCTGTTGTTGTATCGAAGAAGTTAATAAAATCAGTTTGTCTAATTCTCTATTTTACAAACACTCTCTGCCTTGCTTTACATTTCTATCCTATTCTTTAGTTTTGTGATCATTCCTCCAACAAATTTGGTACTAGAGCATTATTTGATGGTATCACTACAGCTGTGATTAGCAATGGCATCAAGTTCAAATTCCTCTACCAGTGGGAATATCCAGAATCTAATGCCTATTTTTTATGGTGAGAATTATTCAAATGAAGACTATGTTTGTCTCCGAGGATCTTTGGGATATTGTAGAAGATAGGTATGAGGAGCAAGAAACTTCAAAAGCAGGAAAGGAAACACAAGAAAAGCAGCATACTTATAAGGAAAATAAGAAAAAAGATGCCAATGCGTTGTTCCTAATTTAACAAGGAAACACAAGAAAAGCAGCATACCTATTAATTAATCCAAGAACCAACAGTTTAGTAATTTCTAGAGATGTTATTTTTTATGAACTCATGGCTTGGAAATGGGAGAATGATGATACTGGAGTGCCAAGCTTTTTTTTTTTTTGAGGAACCAGATTCATCAAATTCACAAGAAACTCAGATGCTTCAAAGTTCAATATCAAGTACAATAATACGTTCATCCAGTTCTAGTTCCTTTAAAAGAACACCAGTTTCAAGTGCAAGGCCAATCGAGAAAATACATTTAATGGAGGATCTATATGAGTCCACTGATGAAGTTGTTATGAGTGCTATTGAACCTCAAAAATTTGAAGATGTTGTAAAAGAAAATATTTGGCAAGATGCAATGGATGAGGAAATAAGAGTTATCAAGAAAAATAGAACATGGGAAACTTGTTGATCGACCCAAATCAAAAGATATCATTAAACTTAAATAGGTCTCTATAAGACAAAGTTTAACAAAGATGGTTCAATCCAAAAGCATAAGGCTCGCTTGGTTGCAAAAGGATACTCTCAACTACTAGGAATTGATTTTAATAAGACGTTTGCTCGGGTAGTTCGAATGGAGACTATAAGGAATGTTTTGGCTTTGGCTGCACAACTGAAGACAAAGGTTTATCAATTGGATGTCAACTCTGCATTTTTAAATGGAGAACTTGAAGAAGAGGTTTATGCAGAGCAACCTCAAGTTTATGTTGAGAAAGGGAGGGAAGATCAAGTTTTTCGCCTCTGTAAAGCCTTATATGGCTTAAAGCAAGCACCAAGACCCTGGAACAATAAAATTGATGACTATTTTCAGCAAACTGGATTTATAACTAGAAGCTTAAGTGAGCCATCACTTTATCTCAAGAAAGAAGGTACACATGATTTTCTGATTTTGTGCCTTTATGTTGATGATTTGATCTATACAAGCACAAATCCAAGGTTGGCAGAAGTTTTCAAGAAGAACATGATGAAGGAATATGAAATGACAGTTCTAGGCACTATGAGATATTTTCTTGGTGTACAGGTTCAATAATCAGATGAGGGGATATTTATTTCTCAAGAAAAGTATGTTGAAAATCTTCTGTTGAAAAAATTCAATAAGTTGAAGAGCAAACCAGTGGATACTCCGATGACAATTAATTTGAATTTTACAAGTAACGATGGAGCACCTGAGTTTGATGCATCCATATATAGAAGTGTGGTTGGTTCATTAGTTTATTTTACAAATACAAGGCCACATATTGTTCATGCCTTAAGTGTGGTATCTAGATTCATGAGTGATCTAAGTAATCATCATTTTGCTGCAGTAAAAAGAATACTCAGGTATATACAAGGAACGAAGGGATATGGCATTATATATACACAAGAGAAGGAAACATAGTTGGTTGGCTACACAGACAATGACTGGGCAGGTGCAATTGATGATAGAAAGAGCACCTATATATGGACATGTGTTTTCTTAGGAAACAAGGCTTTATCATGGTCATCAAAGAAGCAAAGTAATGTGGCACTATCATCAGCAGAAGCCGAATACATTTCAGCCATTAAGTACAGTGTGTGATGCAGTTTGGTAAAGAAAAATATCATTCAGTATCAGTTCTATGATCCAAAAGCTGGCTATAGAACCCTAACTTTATTCAATTCAATGACGCATTTCAGCCTTTAATATTCCAAGCAGCTGATATTTACACACACATATTGGTATACATAAAAATGCATGCATATGCAGGCATTATTTAACCATTATTGATCCAAATTAGCAGTTGATGATAATAAAACTCCAAACGGTTCTCATCTTGAGAGACAAATACACTTGAGTGATTCACTTGACATGGTTTGAGAACCACTCCAACAAGTCTTGATGAGCCTCCTCAGCAGACTTAACAGATTTTTCGTCTTCCACATTGTACCTCGTCGTCCATCCATGTTCCACTTCTGGAAATATTTTCACGTAGCTTTTTATCTGTGAATTCCACAAGACCAACACTCGTTCAAATCAATTTCAAATGTTAATCTCTGCCAGCTAATTTTAACATCATAGGACTATTTTGATTGTGTTTCTTCTGTTCCCATCATTTCTTTAAAAACAAAAACAAAAACTCAAAACGTTAATTTTAACATCATAGGACTAATGTGGTGAAGGATGTAATTCCTATACCTCAGTTTTTGCAATTAAAACCTCTTCCCACTGCTTCAAGACTTCAGGTGGAGTAATGTGGTCAAACTCAGCTCCAAGTATGGCAATGGGAACCTTAACCTCTGAAAGTTGTTCCAGCATTGATCATTAAACTAAGACCGACTTCTTCTGTAAATTCGATTCTCAAATATATCCATACGCGAATATTATATACAGAAATCTTACCTTTGATATCATCCACAGTGGTAAATGCAGGATGTAACAGAACACCAGCATGGATGAAGTCGTGGTCATGCTTTCCAAGTTCAACCGCAACCTTGGCTGAAATCAAAACAGTACAGATGTGAGAATCTTTTGTAACGCAAGTATATAACTTGTTATTAAAAAGTTCTCATAAAATAAATGAATACATATATTTAAGACTTATTTGTTGAAATGCCTCTTGTGGTTTTCAAATAGTCTTAGTTTGTCATCTGATGTTTCAAATGACTCAATTTCCCCCATGAACTTCTATTCCGTGACCAAGGTTGCTCCATTCCGTTAGTTTTCATAAAAAAAATCATTAAATCAGTTGACGTGACATTAGTATTTTGATAAATTTAACTAGCCAAAATTCAAAATAAATATAAAAAATTGCTTGAAATTATTTAAAATAGAATTAAGATAAAAATAACTATTTTTTTTTCCTCCCTCAATCGTCAGCCCACTACAACTTCTCCCTAATCTCAACCAGCCCCACCGCCCAACCAACCCAAGCAACCACCTTCCCCCTCCCCATTCTTCTGTCAAAACAAAGGTACCAAAAAAAACTGAACAACCCTTCCTCTCTCTCTCTCTCTCTCTCTCTTCTCAATTCCCTCTCTTCCTTTGGCAGCCACTGAGGGAGATTTGGGCTGCCACGTATGCGAAATATGAAGTTAATTTAGTGATTTGGTTTGTGGGTTTGAGCCTTTTGACAACTTGGGGGAGGGGTTTGATGGAGAGAGAGAGAGAGAGAGAGAGAGGAGAAGGTGGGGTGGTTTTATTTATTTATTTTTTCTGAGTGTGGGTTGGTTGGGCAATGGGGCTGGTTGAGATGAGGGAGCAGGTGGTGGGAGCTGACGATTAGGGATTAAAAAAAGAAGACAATTTTATCTTTATTTTTTACCTATTTTAAATAATTTCAAGCATTTTTTACATTAAATTTGAATCTTTTAATTTTTGATAGTTAAATTAACCAAAATATCCATGCCACTTCAACTGATTTAACAATGTTTATCTAAAAACTAACAGAATAAAGTAACCTCGGTCACATAATAGAAGTCCAGGGGAGGAGATTGAATCATTTGAAATGTGAGGGGGCAAATTGAAACTATTTGGAAACCACATGGAGCATTTCAACAAATAAACTTAAATTTAATACAAGGAAAACTGACACAAAGGAACAAAGAAGTTTGCAGAAAAAGAGAACAAGCTCACCTCCCCAGCAGAAGCCTGCAGCACCAATTGCAGAGACGCCTTTACTTTTTAAAGCTTCAATTACTAGCTTTGCATCTTCAAATCCCTTCTCCTATCCATGCGAAAAACAAGACTTGAGTCTTGAGCAGTAATTTTTTTCAACAATTGTGTACCCCGGCGCAGTTGAAAACCATATATAAAGTTCAAAACAACAACAGTAATTAATACTAATAACCAACCGGACTATGATCTTTTAACCAAACAGGTAGACGGTCAAAGGAGCCATCATCTGCGAGTACAAAAGGATCTCCATAGAAGAAGTCAGGGACCACAACGAAGTACCCAGCAGCTGCAACTTTGTCTGCAAACTTCCTTCGAATTCACAACAGAAAGCATGTGATATTAGCTACAGAGTATATATAAGATGCAAAAAGTAGTGATTCTTCTGCTCTTCCAGTATGCTTCTTTGACAAGTAAATTATCTGTAGAAAAACTGGGAGTATAAGTCATACCTTAATTTTGGAGCTTGAAATCCTGCATGATCTCAAAGCAATGCACAATTAGGCAAATAACCCATATATCATAGAATGAAGAAAAATAACACATAATTATTAAACTAAAAGGAAAAAAATAAATAATTTTGAAGGGGTGGGAAAGTACCAAAAATGTCAGAGAGGAAAAGAATGGCAAGCTTGGAGTGAGGGGAGCCTGTGACATATGAGTCGAGACCACCAAACTTCTCAACATGGCCGGAGCCACTGGATGGGTTGAGGACTGGTGGGTGTGAGCAGCACTGAGGTCCTGACATTATTTTCTTTTCTCTGAATCAAAAGGTGCACAACAGCCACACACTCTTCCCCGCTACTTAAACGAGCTAGACTAGAAAGATAGAAAGGCACGTTAAGACAGATTTTTCATAAAATATTTATTGAAAAAATTGTCGAATTTAGTTTATTTATTATTATTTTTGGTCAACGACGAATTTAGTTTTGGAGACTAGTGGAGTAGTAGTACTTTGCTGGCGGCCATATTCCTGGGCAGGTGCAACTGTCTCCAAGGCCTACAAAATTTAATATGATATCAATCACTTTCTCCTCTCTTTTTGGATATAATATATGGTGCATATCATGCCCACTCCACTCCCTTATTATATTACAGGTATAAATGGTGCAGATGATGCATTATGGTTAATCATAAGTGGCGTGCAACCTTTTTTTTATTTTAAGGGAGCTCATCTTCTCACTTTTTTTATTTACACTTTTTTTTTTATTTTTTAATAAATTTTGTTTTTGTTTTTGTTTTTTTCTTTTATATTCTACACTTATCTTACATTAATTTATTTTATTTTGACTTCACTTTTATATTATTTTTTTTTCTTTATACTTAATTTTTCAACTTGCACTCTAATTGTAGTTTTTTATTCCTTTAATCGAGTAAGAAATAATTAACACTGTATATTTGTCTAGGCAAAATTACATGGTCCACCAAAAAAAACTTAACGCAATGCATCTAACTACACATTTTTACATTGTTTTTATTTTATAGAAAAGTTGATATAGATCCAAATTCCTATTGAGGAGTTGGGTTTAATCCTCTTATTTGGTGACTTCGATCCAAGTCTTTTGATTTTTGTGCCACATAAAATTACATTCCTTTTAAAATATTTTATGATGTAATCTTTTTATTATTTTATTTTTAAAATTATTTTTCGTTCCAATGTTGCCCCTTATGACTTGAATCAGGTAATAGTCATTGTGTCATATTTCCTATTGCCTATTGCATAGGTATATATATGTTTTTTCATATTTTCAACAACTTGTAATAGTATTTTATGTACCTTTCTTTTTATAGGTAATATACAATTTTATTTTGTCTATTTTTGTATTCGTAGGTAGTCTTCTAATTTATGTTCCTAACTTACAGGTAATACGATTTATCACTAAGTATTTTTTGTTGCTAATAATAACACTATTTACCTGTATATCAGGTACATAATTTAATGTGAGTGCTTGTTTGATTGATTGGTATAATATGTGGGTCTTTACTTCTTATTGATTAAATTGTATTTTATCCATATATTAGGAAAATTATAAGGAAATAATGCATTAAGTTTAGATTTTCAATGTGTTTTCCTTATTTACCCTAAAGGGTAAAATCGACAAAACAAAAAAAGTAATAAATGTCAAAGGACCTATATCTAATACCAAAAATGCGAGGACTAAACCAAATGACAGCTAATCGTTTTGGACCTAGATCTAAGAAGCCCTTTTCTTTTTCCATGTTCTTCTCCCTCTCTTCTCTTTCATAATCATTTGGAAAACATATATTGAATGAAAAAAAAATGATGAACTTGTGGACATGAATTGAGTTCTCAGAGTTTCGGAAAATAAAATTGAGTTTGAGACTATGAGTTTCAAATTCACATTAATGGAGTTCTCTTTGTTTCATATGAGATCATTTCATACCTTCATTTTGTTTGGGAATCTTCTCAGAAAGTACAAACAGCCCAGAATTAAAGATAAAAAAAAAAAGAAAAAAAAAAGAAAAAGAATTCTTAGAATTCGGCATTCCAAGTCTGTAAGGGAATCCAAAAGTTTGGGTTTTTGTTCATTTTCATTATTGAGTACCCATATCAAAACTTTAATGTAGGATGAGGATAGAATAGGAAAGAGAAAGAACAAAAGAACAAAATTGATTAAAAAATATTAAAAAAATAAAAGGGAGTATAAGTGGGAAAAAAAGGAGTTGAAAAATCAGCATCCTTTTTTAAAAGACATTTTTCTATTTCTTTTCAAAGCTATTGTTCTGTGTTTAATTTTTTTATTCCCTTTTCCGCCCTTTTCTTTTTTCCTGTGTGACAAGGACTATTGAAGATATTCAATAATACGCATTTAATGCTGTTGATTTGACAATTTCATGAACCAATATGAACGAAAGGAATTATTGATTGCTTAATTTGCTTTTGTCCATCAGCTGGGTAATAAAATCCATATAACTATAAACAAAGCAATGATAAATTTCAAACTTTTGCTCCAAACAATTAGTATTTACCTACGTGCATATATATATATATATATATAGTCTCTTTTTATTGAGGGATTTTTCAAATAATTTTATTTGAGGGACATCCTTTAAGGTTTCTTACGAATTTTTTTTCAACGATCGAAACTATTTATTTTTTAAGTCTATATTCATAGATCATCCTTGAAAAAAATTAGACAAATCGGAAACTATTTTGATTTCCAATTGTGTTCTACAAAATCAATGAACACAGTGCTTCAAGAAAGTACTAAAATTTCAATAATTCAATTGAGTGGTCAAATGATATTGGATTCAAGTGATTTTTTGTAGAGATGATCTTTGAATGAGTATCTACAAAAGAGACGGTTTGGATTAGTGAAATACAATACAGAGTGGGCCCTACAATGGTATCCCTCAAATAAGCTAATTTGAGGGATCCCTCAATGGAAGTTCTCTGTGTGTATATATATATATATATATATATCAGTTATGATCTTTTGGACTACAGGAGTCCAAGAGATTGTGGTCACCCACCGTTGGATATTAATCTAATAGTTCAAAAAAAAATTTTAAAAGGAGTGCAAGAGTGAGTGAACCGTTGAATTTACATCCAACAATAAGTGACCACAAATCTCTTGGACCTCTGTAGTCCAAGAGATCAAGACTGATATATATATTGGTTACAGGCAACCACTATATAAACAAATCAGTTAATAAGATAGGGCACTATAAAAGGGGGCATCTCTTACCCTAGAAAATTTCAGATGCTGAAAACTGGAAGCATTAACAAATTTAAATGGAAGTGATGACGGTACAGAGTTGATATGAGGAAAGGGACAACATGAAAATGTGCAAATTCACACGATATGATTCAAGAACCAGTCCAGCAAGTGTTGATGAGGAGCCTCTGTCAGAAGACTAATTAGTGGATGCTTTATCTTCAGCATATTACCTAGTGGTCCAACCATGCCCAAGGGAATACATGAGTTTCTCATAAAAAATACATGTCTGCATTTCTCATTCTCATTTCTGTGATTGGCTTATTACAATTTACATGCAAGAAGTGTCTGAGTTACTGACTCATTGCTCCTTCGTGAAGCTTTATCTTAAGTATGTGATTTGAAAAACAAACCTCAAAATGACAGATGTAAGCATATATATATTTTTTTTATGAAAAACTATGAGTTTTAATAAGCTATTGGAGGAAACTAATCTAGTTAAATTTACTATGATCTCTACAGCAAACTTATCAAAATGTAACTTCACTTTGTTTTCATTTTTCGATTCTAACTTCTCATTGTACCCATTTTTATAGACTTATAAAACTTTGTGATTATTTTCATATGTGAAGTTCATTATAGTCTTGGATTGTTTATTTATTGGTAAAATTTTTAACACCAAAAACTTTGTGCGTAGGGTATCAAAAGAAATTGATGGTATTGAATTCTCAACGACGAATTGAAGCTGAGAAGTGGACAATAATTTTGTGTCTGGAGATGGAAACTAGACTGTGGGAAAATAGGAGGTTGGTAGGACTTGGGCTGTTCGTCATTCTAGTTGTATTGTTTTTGAAGTATTTGCTGATTTTTCTTTGATGGTTGATCTTGGGCGTAGGACATGTTCTTGATGTCTTTGGAAAATTGATGGTTTTCCTTGTACGCATGCTGTGGCTGCAATTCTAGCAAAGAAAGATTCAGTTTATGATTACGTTGAATGTTACTACAGGTCTAACTTCTTTCGAAAAACCTATGAGAGTCTTATTCTTCCTATTCTAGATATTGAGAAAGGCTTGGGAACCAACGGTTCTGCTGATGCAGCTGTGCTTCCGCCAATTACAAAGAAGCCCACCGAAAGACCACTAATGAAGAGGATCAAAGCTTTTGGTGAAGGTACAAGGCCATTGAAATGCAGTCAGTGCAGTGTTGCTGGGCACAACAAGAAGACTTGCGAGGTGGTGATATGAACATTCCTTCTCAGTTGACGATTGCTTATATTAGATATGGTTTAGTGAATGTATAGGCAGTTTCTGCATTGGAGTTTTTGTAAACATTGCATTACAGTTTTTAGTTGCTTATCATTGGCTACACAGCTTCTAATTGAATATTATGGTTTTTTATATTTTAAAGTTAATGAAAATTATGCAATTGTTTTATCAGTGGATATTCATTTTTAACTGTCATTCAATGCTTGTTTTCACATTTCAACAGATTTTGTTTCATAAACAACATTGCAGTTTCATTTTGTTGCAGTTTTTGACAATACTGCAGTTTCTTGTTTCATAATTCGATTTCAGAATAATTTTTGCCAGTCTTTGGGAATGTTACCACTGCTCATGGACTTAAATTTGTTTTGAACTTAGTTTTAGTACGCTAATTATGGCTTTGCATTTTGGTTTCTTTTTACATTTGAGCAGATGTTTTTTCATAAACTGCAAGGCAGTTTTCGTTTGTTGTAGTTTTTGTCCAGAAACTAAAGTTCAGTTTTTATGTTTCATAATTCAATTTCAGAATAATTTTTGCAAGTATATTGGAATGTTATAATTGCTGATCTACTTAAATATGTTTTGAACTTAGTTTTAGTACTTTGATCATGGCTTTATCTTTTGGTTTCTTTTCACATTTTAGTAGATTTTTTTTCATAAACTGCGCTGCAGTTTCCTATTTCCTTTTCCTTTTGTTGCATCATGTTCTAAGATTATATGATAGTTTATATGTATAACAAATCTTTTCTCATATCCCATAAATAGAAATATTAACAAACATCCAGAAGAATTAAGATACATATTGTCTTGAGTTAACAAAAGACAAATCACTAGAGACGATTAATGGGACAGTTTTTGTGGTGTAGTAGTTTTGTGATGTATTTTGCTCGATGTTCATTCATGAAATTCTTGTCAACACTTTTTGAAATTGGTTGTCCTTGTGCTATTTTATCGATGTAGAACATGATGAGCATGCCACAATCCAAACTGCAAAAGAATATGCGATTAGTTTTTGGTTTTGAATGATTTCAAATTGTATTGAACAGTTTAGTAGAAACAATTCTGACGAAGATGAACTTTGTTGAGCACATTCTGTGGCATCCTCAAATGTAAACTGACATAGACTCTGCAGAATCCAATTGCGAGTGAGTTCTTCATTTATTGACATCTCTTTGGCTACAGGTGTAGGGGGCTCGTCCCTTTTCATCACAAGTTTTGGTATTGTTCTACTTTCTAAGAAAGCTTGTGCTTTAGGTTTCACATATTCTAGCCACCCTTCAACAACATTAACCTGTTGAAAGAAGAAGAAAAAAAGAAAGAAAGAAAGGGTAATCAGTGCATTGCATGTTATAGTTTTGGTCTGAAATTAGGCAGTAGGTATAATACACTGCATTGCAGTTTGTGTTTGTGCTGAGAAATTAAGACAGGTTCATTCCACTTACAATTTGATGAGCAATGTCAATGGATCTTTCTTCTTTTCTTGATCCCAATGACCTGAGTGGATTGTAATGTCTCCACTTTTGTTCTAGTTTATGAAATGCGAGCAGGTTGTAGTGGAACTTGGAGCTTAAAATGATTGGGAAGAATAACACATTGCATTTCCCGAGTTTTTCCAACAAGGGTTCATACATGACTCTATGCCAAGCTGGCTCTATGTAGTTTTGCATGTATATCTCTGCAAGAATTGAATGGCAATTGGTTAGTATATTTTTTTCAAAAACTGCAGTGTAGTGTCTGTTTAATCAATTTTGAATTTTGAAAATAATTCTTACCCAAGTGCATGTAGACATGTACTGTGGAGTATCTGTCTGCATGGGCCCTATTTTCTCCTTCTCAATTTGTATATAGACTTCAATAACCTGTTTCACATTGATTGGAGAAAAATGGAATTGTTAATGGGTAATATAAGAGGCACAAATAAGAACTGGAGTGCAGTGTGTATTTTAGAATTAGTAGTTTAGATTTTCATTTTGTGACAGTTCCAAGTACCATACAATATCTTTGATATCACAGTTTGTCACTTTCTCATCACGGAGTTCTGCCCAAAAGTTATTGCTGTGGATTTGAATACATGAAATTCACAAGATTAGTTTCAGTTTAATTCTAATTAAAAGATGAAATAATTGTTCTTTTGGGTTAGGGATATTACTCGGGTTGAGTACTTAAGTAGTATTCTTGAATTTTGTTCCTGTCCTCTTTTGGCATTTTCTACCACACCTTCTTTTTTCCCCATCCTAATGCTTTCTTAATTGGCTTTTTTTGTTTCTTTTTTGGTGGTTCATCTTCATCTTTTGATTTTTGCAGACCTAAAATTATTTGATCATGAAGGCTTGTTCCTTGTGGGGGAATGAGGAAGTGAATATGTGGCATCAGGCTGAGATGTCTCTTGTGTTGACTGGAGATTGAACGAAAACTAATTAGAAACTGCATTGGAGAAAATAGAAACTACAATGCAGAAAACAGAACACAACATTGCAGGAAACAGAGAAAAAGAAGTTTGAACTGCAGTAATTGCATACCTCCATCTGATTTTGCGGATGCTCTTGTGTTGATGGCTCCACAGAATAGATAAGCTTGAATTGTGGTAATTCTTCATCATCCTTTTTTGCCTCCTCCTTTTTTGGTTGCTTATCTTTTTCATACTCATAACAAGATGCTTGATGCCTTTTTCGTTCTTTGTTCTTGAGCATTTGTATTCTTGTAGGAACATCAGGTGTTGGAGCATCTAGCTTCTTCTCTTTTTCTTTCTCTTCTTGTTGCTTCTTCTCTTCTTCTTGTTTCTTATTGTCTTCTTCTTTCTCTTCTTCTTTATGTTCTTCTTTCTTTTCTTCTTTCTCTTCTTCTTTCTCTTCAACTGGTTGTGTTGTAGGCAGATCCCACTATATTTCAAAGATTGTTTGGTCCGAGAACATGCTTTTAATTTTTGCCTTGTACTTTTCTTGAATCTTCACTTTCTTGGCACTCAACTCTGGGTCAGTATGAGGTTCCTTGCCTTCCAATTGTGCAATCCACTATCATAGTAGCAATCACATATTCTTCATCATTTAATTTCTCTTTGTGTGTTGCCAACTCCTCTTCCAGCTCGTTTGATCTATTTTCTATTTGGATAAATATACCACAATTTCATCATTTTCTTCTTCTCACTGTCTTTATTAATTTCATCCTTCCACAGTTTTAAGCTTTTTGGGCAAACAAAGCTAGGATCTGCTAAAATATGAAAACTATGAGAGAATATTTGTTTGTGGGAATTTTCTGTATATTCTTCTCCTTGTAAGAGGTCATATTTATAATACAACGAAACCTGAATGGGCAAGTAAATAATAAATTCCTAAATCTATTTACAGTAGAAAATCAGGAATTAAAGTAAATCAATTACAATTATAATAGGAATTCTTGGTGTGTAAGGAAAGTAAGTCAATATCCACAAGTTACGCCAACACTCCTCCTCACGTTGGTGCATAGATGTCGCCAATACCCAACTGATCCAGTGAATTGTGGAATGCTTTACTGAAAATCGTCTTTGTCAAAATATCCGCCAATTGATCCTCGGATTTCACAAAAGGAAACTGAAACACTTTAGCCTCAAGCTTCTGTTTGATGAAGTGTCGATCCACCTCAACATATTTAGTACGATTATGCTGAACCGGATTCTGTGCAATGGCTATAGCAGCCTTATTGTCACAAAAGAGATTCATTGTGGATGTAGGTTTATACCCAAGTTCAATAAGCAACTTTCTTAACCAAAAAAGTTCACAAATCCCTTTAGTCATGCCTCTGAACTCGGCTTCTGCACTGGATAAAGCTACTACATTCTGTTTCTTACTACTCCATGTCACCAAATTACCTCCCACGAATGTGAAGTAACCCGATGTAGATTTTCTATCTGTTACATTACCTGCCCAATCTGCATTTGAATAACCATCAATATTTAGATGACCATGCTTTGAAAACATAAGTCCTTTTCCAGGTGCGGACTTCAAATATCTAAGTATTCGAAGAACTGCATTCATATGGTCTTTACTTGGAGAGTGCATAAATTGACTGACAATGCTCACCGCATAAGCAATGTCTGGTCAAGTATGTGACAAATAGATCAATCTTCCCACCAACCTTTGATATCTTTCTTTGTTAGTTGGAACTTGATCCGGATATTCTCCAAGATGATGATTCTGAACCATAGGAGTGTCCGCAGGTTTACAATCTAGCATTCCTGTGTCTGTCAACAAGTCCAAGACATATTTCCTTTGAGAGAGAAATATGCCTTGCTGCGATCGAGCCACCTCAATTCCCAAGAAATACTTGAGTCCACCTAGATTCTTCATCTTAAACTCCATAGCCAGATAGTCTTGTAGCTGTGATATTTCCTGTTTATTATTCCCAGTAATAATCATATCATCAACATAGATTATTAATGTTGTTACCTTCCCTTTTCGATGTTTCAATAACAGAGTATGATCTGAATTGCATTATTTGAAACCATTGTTCTTCATTTCCATGGTGAACCGTCCAAACCATGCACGTGGTGACTATTTCAATCCATACAATACTTTTTGTAAGCTGGAAACTGTTCTAGTCTGAGTAGTATTACATCCAGGAGGAATGTCCATGTACACCTCCTCCATGAGTTCGCCATGTAGAAAAGCATTCTTTACATCAAACTGGTGTAGTGGCCAATCCAAATTAGCTGCAAGGGACAATAAGACTCTAACGGTGTTTAACTTTGCAACTGATGCAAAAGTTTCTTCATAGTCTATACCATAGGTCTGTGTGTACCTTTTTGCCACAAGTCTTGCCTTGTATCGCTCGATAGATCCATCTGCATTGTGTTTTATTGTAAACACTCGTCTACATCCAATAGTCTTTTTTCCTCGTGGTATAGTCTCCAATATCCAAGTCTGATTTTTCTCAAGAGTTTTCATCTCCTCTTTTATAGCTTGGACCCACTTAGGATCTTTCAATGCTTCAGAGACCTTGGTTGGAATATGGATAGCAGACAACTGATGCACAAAAGCCTTGAGTGGTTCAGACAGCTTCTCAGTGGATACATGATTTGCAATTGGATACTTGGATGTCTTGCCAATATCAGGTGAATAACGGTTTGGTGGCTTCCCACGATTTTGCCTGAAAGGTAATTGATATCCAATAGTTTTATCATCTAAATGCACAAGTCTAGTAAGAGTAGTTACCTCAAGGATATTCTCAGGAGATTGGTTTGTTGGTACTGTTGAGTTAGAGGGGGGGTCTTCATCTTGTTGTTCTGTATTGTCTGTAGGTGTGAGACTCGGATCAGAAATATCTTCGCATGGATCAAGTGGGTCAGGCAATTGATCGCTATGAATGGGCGATTGGTCGCTTTTCAACAGAGAGTAATCTCGTGCTCCAGACTCGAGATGGTCAATCATTTCTATACATAGGAGAATTTCTTTGTTTTCCAAGTTGCTCTAATTCTGCTCTTCACTTTGTATCTCCCCCTGAAGCGCAGAATTGGATGATGGGTCATGGAAGAACAGCTCAGATTCCAGAAAGGTCACATCCAAAGTGACATAGGTTCGTTGGGTAGAAGGGTGATAACAGCGGTAACCTTTCTGATGAGTGGCATAACCCACAAAAACACAACGAAGCGCATAGGGATCAAGTTTGCTCCATTGATTTTTGTGGAGATGAACAAAAGCCACACATCCAAAGATTCGGGGTGTGAGTAGCAAAACATAGGGCAGAGGTCTGTGTTGCGCAAGCACCTGTAAGGGAGTTTTGAAGGTCAATACACCAGAAGGCATGCGATTGATCAGGTGAACTGCAGTGACAATAGCATCATCACAGTGATGGCGAGGAACACAAGCGCAAATCAGAAGTACTCGGGCGGTTTCAAGAAGATGTCGATTCTTTCGTTCAGCAACACCATTTTGTTACGGTGTCTGAGGACAAGTCGTCTCATGGATAATTCCATGTTGTTGGAAGTAAGTCAGAAAGTCATGATTGACAAATTCTCCACCATTGTTTGAGCGAAGAATCTGGATTTGAGCATTAAACTAAGTTTTCATCTGTTTGTAGAAGGACTAAAAACGGGAAAACACTTCGTTTTTAATCTTCGGCAAATAAAGCCATGTCATCCGTGTACAATCATCGATGAATGTGACAAACCATCGAACACCAGAAGGAGCAGTGATAGGCGAAGGTCCCCAGACATCAGAGTGAATTAAAGTAAATGGAGTAGTACACTTGTTCGTACTCAACGGGTAGGGCACACGGTGACTCTTGGCCAAAAATAAGTAACATCATTGGCATTTGCAATACAGGTTCATCGAGGTTATGTAGTATTCAGAAAATCATCAGGATCAAACGTCATATGATCAGTTGCACCAGAATCAATTATCCAGCTCTTGGAATCAATCTTATCGGAAGTATGGAATCCATAACCAGTACCATTACTGGTCATATTGCATTGTCCTCAATCTGTAAGAGTAGCCCACCAATCGAGGTAGACATGCGATTTAAAACAAGTCTCACAAGTGTGTCTCGGATCACCACAATAGGCGCAATTTGGTCCATGTGTTGGGGTCGTTAGTCTAAAAGTCATAATCTATGCAGCGGAAGATGCATAGGATACAGGTTGAGTAGGAATTTAGATCGGAATATGAGTCTGAGTCGGGGCCGGAGTCGGAGTCGAAATCAGGATCGGGGTCTGAATCAGAGACAAATTCGAGGTTGGGGTCATCATCGGAGTAGGGGTCGGGGTCATCTTCGGAGTCGGGGTCAGGGTCGTCTTCGGGGGGTCGGGGTCGGGGTTGTCAAAAGAGGATCCTGATTCTGGATCGGGTTCGGGGTCAAAGTCTGCATCTGTAGGGGCGGAGCCATTTGGGCACTCAACTCAACGATGGTTGGTTGAGAATGAGAGAAGGAGTATGTGGTGCTACCTCTATGAGGGTTGAAAAAATCATCAACCCCCATAGCGGCGGCTGGGGTTTGAAACTAGAGTCAGCAATTTCAAGATCGCCGCTCTGATACCATGCTAAAATATGAAAACTATGAGAGAATATTTGTTTGTGAGAATTTTCTGTGTATTCTTCTCCTTGTAGGAGGTCATATTTATAATACAACGAAACCTGAATGGGCAAGTAAATAATAAATTCCTAAATCTATTTACAGTAGGAAATCATAAATTAAAGTAAATCAATTACAATTATAATAGGAATTCTTGGTGTGTAAGGAAAGTAAGTCAATATCCACAAGTCACGCCAACAGGATCTTGGTGTTGGCTGTAGTTGATTTGGGTTGTCATGGACTTCACCAAGAGGTCTTGAACTCCAACAAGTTTTTTTTATGCTATAATCTCAATCCTTTATTATTATTATTTTTTCTAATCTCTTTTAATTATGGAGTATGATCATCATCATCAGGCTTTCGTTATCCTGCTACTTCATCTGCTTCTCCTTGTTCTCCTTCATCATCTTCGTTTTCTTTTTTCTGCAAATTGAACAGAAACTAATTAGAAACTGCATTAGATAAAACGGAAACTGCATTTCAAAAAACAAAAACTACATTGTAGGCAACGAAGACTGCAATGCATAAGCCACTGTTTATAGATTCTAATTGCCTTGTCAACAAGGTCTCCCTTTTCCCTGGTAGTTTTCCGCTTTTTATAGGTTTTGAAAATACCTATGTACAATGAGAATGATTTAGAAACTGCATTGGATAAAATGCAAACTACATTGCAGGAAACAGACACTGCAATGCAAAAAACAAAAATTGCAATGCATAAGCCACTGTGTACAGGTTCTAATTACCTTGTCAACAAGGTCTCCCTCTTTTATGGTAGTTTTTGGCTTTTTAGAGGTTTTGAAAATACCCTATACAATAAGAATGAGTTAGCATAGATTCACATTCAAGATACATTAAAATAGAACATGCGATAAATTGCATACCTCTATGTCATTTAAATCATTGATTTGGTTGAATCTTGTGTGGAGTTCAACAAGACTCCATTTAAGAATTGCAAGAGTTTCTTTCTCCTTGCCAATGATTGGTTGTGTGATATTTTTCCTTTCATACAGTAGAAATCGCACAGTTCAAAAACAAGATATATCAGAAATTAGGTTGGAAACTACATTGGATAAAACAAAAATAACATTGCAGTAAATGGAACCTGCATTGACGAACACTCAAACTGCATTCCATAAGCCAATGTTTACTTACTAATATTAGGATAGTGCATCCTGCAACAACTCCTATAGAGGCTTCTCCTTCCTTATTTGCTTTTGCCTTTGTGATCAAGGAATCATTTATGTAGGTTGAAATAGCTCTTGCCCACGAATAGCGTGAAAGTGTGTCTAGATTTACATAGTGCTCAACAATTTTTTAGTGTAAAGTGTATGAAGATTTTGCAAAAAGCAATGTCATGCAAAGCAGAATCAAGATTAGGCTAACCACATCCTTGTCGTAGTCAACAACCTCCTTTTCCTCTTTGTCTTCCCCTTCTTCTTTTTCTTCAGCTTATTTTTTTGCTTTTCCTCCATTTGTTTTCTTCTTTTTCTTTGCCTTGGCCTTTTCTTTCTTTGGTTTATTTGCCAAGGCAATTGTCTTTTGTAATTCTTCTCCTACCATGTCTTTTGATGGTTTTGACTTTTCTCCATAAGTGCCTTGTTCTGAAGGTTGATGTGTATCTATCAGTGCCAAGTTGGATAGATTTTTCTTTGTTTGGCAGTCTTAAAATCTTAGTCACTGCATTTGCTGTGATCTTGAATGATTTGGTGCCGAATTTGAAGGACTTTGTATCTGGATCAAACTTCTTAAGGAACTTTACTAAGTTGAGGTCTAACTTATTCATATTTTTCATGTCAATTCTTCGGTTGTTAAACAGCTCAATCAAGTTTTAGAAAGGTGATTTCTTAAGGAGTTTCTTTTGCCTATCATTGAGCTTGTCTTTAACATCTGTAATGATGCTGTTGAATGCATTGACGTTGCACCGAAATTGGACATAGTCTGAGTGCTTTGATTTCCTATCATGGTTTGGCTTTGGTTTTGTCTTTTGAGCCATTGTTTTGATTCTTGGCTTTGGTTGGTTTGAGCTTCCTTCTTTTGTAGTGACATTTCTTGTGCCATTTGTGATCTGAAACAAGAAGGGATGAAAACACTATTAAGACAAGTAGAGATAAACTACAAGGAAGAAGTATAAATAGTTGAGCAGAAAATATAGAAAACTGAAACTGCAATGCAGTTTGTAGTTCATTAATTGCATTGCAGTTTCCGTTACAGAAATATTTTATGCTCTTTCTCTTTCTCTGATAGTTTTTTGGTTTTTAGAGGTTTTGAAAAGGAGCAATCCAAAACATAAAACATAACAGAAATATATATCAACTTGACATGAAATTGAAAGATCAACAAAGTCAAAACAAGAAGTATCAAAAGTTTCAAAATGAGCAAGCTGTAATACAAAGATATCATAATGAAATTGAAAACCAAAACTCAAAACATAAAGGAAACTGCATTGGATAAAAGGGAAATTACATTGCATTAACATAAACTGCATTGCATTAACAGAAAATACAGTGCATTAATGGAAACTGCATGTAGAAAACTGAAATATTTGATGCTCTTTCTCTTTCTCTGGTAATTTTTTGGTTTTTAGAGGTTTTGAAACCAAAATTGAACCCAAAACCTAAACTACATTGCAGAATGAAGAATAAACAGTAGGTGAAATCTCTAAAATCCTTAATCCCTATAAACGAAGGCAAAACCGAAACCAAGAGTAGTTGTTAATCCAAAGAGTCATCCATTTTTCCAAATGCAGAATGAACAGTAGCTAAAATCTCTAAAATCCTTAATCCCTAAAAACGAAGGCAAATGTGTGTTAGATCATTCAATTTCTTACTGTTTTTTTCTTCTTCGAGAGAATGAGAATTGGCTTCGATCATTGGTGGTCGTCGGTGATGCTAATGGTTTAGTGTTGAACGATCATCTCTAAGTATTTTGGGAATAGTGTGAAGGAAACTGTGGAAAGGCGGTTTCTTGAGGTGAAAGCGAATGGTCGCGCGAATGGGTTAGCGTTCAATTTGAGGAGATGTCGTTTCGCGTTAAGTTTTTGGTGTTGTGATGTCGTTTGCTGATCCTTATACAGCTGTAAGTTTTGGTTTAAAATTAAATATTGAAAATTGAAAATAATGGCATAATGGCATATTTTGTAATTTTGATGTTCTTTAATTATATTATGGTAAAAGTAGGTACTATATTTTGGCTTTTGGCTTTATCCTAATTAGCTGAAATTGAATTCCTATTTACCAAATTAGTAAACTACATTGTGTGTTAAAACTAAAGCTCCCTTAAATATTCCAATACAACCATGAATTAAATTAAAATAGGAAACTTTTTTTTATTATAACTATAATCAAAATAGAGAATACTCGCCATCACTGACAAATCTTGGTAAGCTTAAAAAATGGTCGAAACTGTTTTTATTTTTATTTTTTAACTATAATCAAAATAGGAAATACTCGCCTATTGTATTAAGATTTGATATTATATGTGTTAATGCAATTTCATTACCTATAACCGACGGCTGTTTATCCAATGTCCAAGTGTATCCCTATTGATCAAGCAAATACTTGTTTTTACGTAAACCCTATCGCTCACTTATGCATGGGTATTTGCATAACGTATTTCTAACATAAGGAGTTTGTAGATCAAATAGTTACAAAGATTTAGCCCTACATTCAAGGTTCTACGTTCTTTTCACCAACATTGCTTGTATAGAAAAAACAATGCATTTCAAACTTTACTCCAAGCGCCTGACAATTACATACAAATATTGGTACATAGAAGTGCAGGGCATAATCTAACAATGATACATAAAGCAATTGACAAGATAGTTAAGCGACACCAAACTGTGTTCTTCTGAAGTGTCAACAAAGCATTTCACCGACGATGCCAATCACCTGACATGGCTCAAGAACCACCCCAGCAAGTCTTGATGAGCCTCCTCTGCAGCTTTAACAGCTGCTTCGTCTTCATCGTTGTACCTCAAGGTCCATCCATGTACCACTTTTGGGAATATCTTCACATGGCTTTTAATCTGCAGTTCCATAAAACACAGTCATTCCGACAAGTATAAAGTTTTCAGCAAAACGAAATAAAATCAGAAGTCATCCCAAGGACCAAGGAATGTGCATGATTAAAATCATTAAAATTATACAAGACTTTTGATGAAGGATATTTCCCACCTCAGGTTTTGCAGATAAAACCTCTTCAAATTGCTTCACGACTTCTGGTGGAGACAGCTGATCAATCTCAGCTCCAAGTACAGAAATGGGAACTTTAACAGCTGAAAGCAGTTCCAGGAATGGATCAGTAAACTGAGACTAAAATATTTTTAATCTTTCTTGCGAAAATTGAAATACCACTTCTTTTTTTTTTTTACTCTTCCTCTAATATCTCCACACATGAAACAGAAATTTGAGTGCTTCTATTAAGCCCTTTTTTAATGTGAAGAAAATTCTTACCTTTGATATCATCCACAGTGACGAATGAAGGATGACACAGAACAGCAGCTTGGATAAAGTCATACTTTGCAAGTTCAACCACACCCTTGCCTGGGAACATGGCAAATAAACCAACATCAACTGATACAATATGTGCCATATTGGTTGAATCAATGAATTGAGGATGAAAAGTAGAAAAATCATCTAAATGAACTCACCCCCCCAACAGAAACCTACAGCACCAATTGCAGAAACGCCTTTACTTTTTAAAGCTTCGATTACTGGTTTTGCATCTTCGATTGTCTTGTCCTGGCAATATAAAAACAAGAGCTCAGAAGCTAAAAGTATTAACAGTGCTAGTACACTCGAAAATTCCATATCAACTTTTAAAACACCACAATTTAAGATCCTAGTACATTTTTTGTCACACTAGGTGGAAACAACCTAGAGTTCAAAACCATATAAAGTTTAAAACAGCAACAATAATGGGACTGCGAAACTGAATCCACGCACATGTTCAACTTCAAGCAGCCCAAAATGAGAATTTCCCAGCAAGTATCTAAGTTTTATGTAAATTCAAGAATCACATAAGGTGACTTGTGAAGGTACTTCAATTACAAATAAACAAAATATTTAGAGATCTGCATCAAAACAAAAGAACCAACTACTCCATGAGCTTTTATCCAAACAGGGAGAGAGGCAAGGTTCCCATCAAAAGGGTCTCCGTTGAAGAAGTCAGGGAGCACAACAATGAACCCAGCAGCTGCAATTTTGTCCGCGAGCTTCCTTCAGAAGAGAAGGCAGGTGGCATTGGTTAAAGGGCATATGATATATGGAAACATGCAAACTAAATAGTGATTCAGGTGGCACAATTGTTCGTTGAAAATAAAATTTTTGGCGTCTTCTAAGCGTCAGGAGGTAGGAAGCTGGATAGCTGCTGTATCTGATAGACAATCTGAAACTAATGATTGTAAGTTGTAACTATTCTTCAAAATTTAGTTGCATATAGACCTACTTAATGATTGTGCTTTTCAAGTAAAATATTTCAAAGAATCCAAGTCATCAAATTTAATCAGAAAGTTCGATTCAAATCTCAAAATTGATGTATTAGACAATGGACAACATAAGAAAGGTACAGATCCAAGAAAAAGTAATTCAGAGAACAGATATAGGAATAAGTCATACCTAGCTTTTGGAGCTTCATATCCTGCATGGCAAAACACCGTGTAATATTAACAAGTAAATAGTAGATTACAAGACGAAGTAAACACACAAAGGAAAAAAAAAAAAAATGAAGCTTTGGCATGTTGCAAATCAGTTACAAATATTCATTTTGATGACCAAATTCAACATTAGCAGGCAACAGAAAAGAAAAGATGATCCACACACATAGGCAAAGAAAAAAAAGGGAAAATGACAAAAACTGATTCCTTGATCAGTCAACCAAACATATTCCGGGCACCCATTAACATATACAACCAAAAAATCAGTACCCATTAACCAAAAACACACAGAGACACCTCCAAGACACAGTGAGGCAAATAAACCTGTTGATGATCTTTTTGGGAGGTCAACTTAGATAGATGTGGAATGGTGGATGATGGGTGAAGGTGAGAACCTTCAGTATGTGTGTGCAGATTTGGGCAAGTGATAAATATAAAGAAGACGAGATATACGTGGTTCACCCTTAATGAATGGGCTACGTCCATGGAGAAGTATGTTCTCATTATAATGATGTATGTTTACATTTGTACATAGGGCTGGACCCAAATATAAAGATAACAAGCGAGGAGCCCAACCCAGTCCAAGGATCCAGAAGAGAGAGTCCAAGGCCCAAGGGTCTAGATCCAAGACCAGGATCCTCTTCTAAGGAAAGAGCAGTCTTCTTTTATAGGTGAGGGGCAGTCTCCATCTCTTGTAATTTTCCGATGTGGGACTCCTCTTGCTTTGCTTAGAGTTGTGATTTGTGGTGATGCTTCTTTGGCTAAGGTGATGACCTCTCAAAGCATGGCACTCAAATGATCTAGCCTAGCTAGTTGCTCGGTCAGTTATGGTACAAACAGTAGTCCCCCAAGTTCTCGAGTAAGAAGGCACTTCTTGGTTGGGGACTTGTAATTTTAAGTGCACTGGCCGAGCAGCACCATAGTTCATCTTCCAAGCTGTATAGTGCACTACCCAGAATGGCAAGCTTAGAGTCAGGGGAGCCAGTGACATAGGAATTGAAACCACCAAGCTTTTCAACATGGCCGGAGCCACTTGATGGGTTCAGGGTGGTGGGTTTGAGCAGCACTGAGGGCCTGACATGATTTCTTTCTTATTCTCCGAGTCACAAAGCACACACTCTTTGTCAGTGCTCAATTGAGCAAGGACGGCAGAGGTGTTATAAGAAGGGAAAAATTTTCTCCGGTCAATAAAAGTTTTGGAAGCTCGGACGTGGCCAACAAATTTATCAACTTTTGACTTGTGGCGGGAAGTTGAAAGGTCAATGGGTTCAAGCTGCTTGCTTGAAGTCTGTGCGCTTGGCAACGAAGAAGACGTCCTCCTGCTATGGCAAATTGGCAATGTCGCTTGGCTAACCAACGGTTTTTATTTTGAGTTGGTTTAGTTGACTCTGCTTTTCTTCTCTATGCCAAATTACAGAAATGGTTTGTTTTGTATAGTTGATTAAGATTCCAGCTGTCTAACGGCCGGATTCATTTGAGGTCTTTGAACTTTAACCCTGTTTTCACTAACGTTAGCTAATTTCTACTAATTTTTAGTAGACCACTAAAATGACTTGAATGTTCAACATGTGTAGGGGTGATGGTCGGTTCACACGAATTTTTGGTAGACTACTAATTTCTACTAATTGAGTCGGTTCACACGAGAACCACAACCGAACTAATTACAATAAAATGATAAATTTGGTTCTGTTGTAAATATATAGGGTGGAGCCCACCTCCATTAGAAGGAGCCTTGCCTATAAATAAGGCTTCCCCCCTCTCATTGTATTTTGCTAAGATATGAGATTGATAATACTAAGAGATGAACCAATCCAAGGGTTTTTCTACCTCTAAATTCTCTCTCAAATTCTTTGGGTTTATAACACGTTATCAGCACGAATTCGCTCAAAACAATACCAGCTGAATTCTCCTATGAAACCCAAAGCCTCTCTCTCCGTCATTTATCTCTCAAACTTCTCCTTTGTAGATCAAACAGAAACCAAAGTCTCTCTCTTTGGTTTTCCTACAAAAAAAAAATATAAAAAAAAAAAAAATATGCCACAAAA
This sequence comes from Prunus persica, assembly GCF_000346465.2. Lineage (NCBI taxonomy): Eukaryota > Viridiplantae > Streptophyta > Magnoliopsida > Rosales > Rosaceae > Prunus > Prunus persica. The sequence goes on from NC_034009.1 coordinate 11,732,814, forward strand.
GTGTCTATCTTTTTCTATGCCTGGGAAAATCCCATCAGTGTTGTTCAACGCCACGTTTGGTTTCGAAAGTGGTTCGTGGGCAGCGGATGCATGCCCATCCGTTCTTCGACGTGGAAGACTGTTGCCTCAGCTGCAAGCCAACCACCGAAGCCAACAAGAACCGGAGCCTACACGCCCTGACCTCCCCGACGGCGTCATCTCCTCCGTCGTCTCACCGGAGCTGCGAGGTTTGGACCGAGGCTTGCTCGGAAGAGGTACTGAGCTTCACGAAGCGGCCGGAGAACGAGGAGTGGCTGAAGACGATCCCGCGGAGGATCCACGAGCATCCGGAGCTGGCGTTTGAGGAGTTCGAGACGAGCAGGTTGGTTCGGGAGGAGCTAGACCGGAATTCGGGCTTGGATCGGAACCGGAGGTCCGCCTCTTGTTGCCGTTAGAGCTGACATGGAGGCTTGGATCGGAACCGGAGTCTCTTGCTGCCGTCAAAGTCAACCGAGTCCGAGCCTTCCGAGACGACGACGCCTTGAACCGCGGGGACGAGATCGCCCTGAGTCTGCTGGAAGCGATCGAGGACTCGACGGCGGCCATCGTGATCTTGTCGCCGAGATATGCCGAGTCAAAATGGTGTCTGGAAGAGTCCGCAACAGAGCTGCTGTGCCGACCTTGATCCGACCCATCGAGACCCTTCCTGCTACTTCTACAAACACCACTGCCTTTCTCAACGTTAATATTTGAGGTGTTGGAACATTGGTCCAATATGGCAGGTCGGGTTCAGTGTTGCTTTATTCTGGCGTGCCCATTCCAAACAAAAAGTTGGCTGTGCTACTTTTATCTGGTGGACAGAGAATATGCTGTCGATTGAAAATAAGGGAAAGCTGGCACGCTGTGTCTGCACCAAACAAAACCCACCGAAAGAAAGAAAAAAAAAATAAAAAAAAATAAATAAATAAATAAAAAATAAAAATTTATGCTTTCTATTACTTTATTATTTCTCTACAGTATTTATTTAAAAGGGTGGTACGGGTTTATTGTCCACGCCTTTACTTTTATTTAAATGTATGGAGCAGAATTAGTGCCCATACAAGCACCTTTACTTTATCGCAAATTTACTTTTACTTAAAGTATGATGTGGAATTAACCCTCACACTTTATGAAATTTACTTTACCGCACATTTATTTTATTTACTGTATGGTGTAGGTTTATTACCCATACAACATTATTTATTTAAAAGGGTGGTGCGGGTTTATCGTCCACGCCTTTACTTTTATTTAAATGTATGGAGCAGAATTAGTGCACATACAAGCACGTTTACTTTATCGCAAATTTACTTTTACTTAAAGTATGATGTGGAATTAACCCTCATACTTTATGAATTTACTTTACCGCACATTTAATTTTATTTAAGATATGGTGCAGAATTAACGTCCATATAGCAAACAATTTATTTTATCGCACATTTACTTTTACTTAAAGTATGATGAGGAATTAACCCTCATACTTTATGAATTTAATTTACCGCACATTTACATTTATTTAAAGTGTGGTGCGGGTTTATCGTCCATACCAGTAATTTATTTACCAGCAATTTATTTTATGGATTAAATGTGTTGTATGATGAGTTTTTACAGTATGCAGATCAGGACCAGAAGTTCCTTGATCCTCATCATACAATTACATCATGACTTGAAGATCCTTGATGATGATGTTAATATGAGAGCTGGCAGTCTCTCCGGTACTATATTGGTAAACATGTGATTGGACTTGAGGATCCTTGATCCCTGACATGTAAATAAGGACCTGGGGTTCCTTAATGATGTAACAGTACCGTATTGTTTCATAATGCCGTACACATGGATGATAACTGTACTGGCAAATGTACTGTCCACATGAATAGATACGTATTCATGACTAGATGAATAGTACCGGATATATGAATAGTGACGTATATATAAATATTCACCATTTTAGGTAAACCGTCACTACATTCAAAAAAGGGAACCTGCAGTTCCTTAAACTCATGGATGAGCAATTAAATGAGATGCCAGAAGTTCCTCAAAACATGGATAATTATGTAAGGGCTTGAAGTCCAGAAATATGTACAGAAAATTGTAAAAATGTCCATACCATGAGAATATGTGATTTTGGCCCGAAGTTCAAAATCTAAGGGGATTGAATGTCCATACCATGAGAATATGTGATTTTGGCCTGAAGTTCAAAATCTAACAGTGTTGAGAACCTGAAGTTCCAACAATTAAATGGACAACCCTTGAGGTATTATTGCAAATTGTGGTACGCCACATATCTCTTTGGCATAAGAGAATGATGAATTGAGGCTCCCCACATATTTTGTTATATCTGGGCCGGAAGCTCATGAACCCAAATATATTACGATATTATCGTAGCTTTTACTCAATTCATATTTCATTTAAAAAGGGCAAATAAATTCTGAGTTTGTGTTTAGCCCAGGCCAAAAGTTCCGGGCTCCCATACGTTGAAATATGAAATTTGGGAGAGTCGATGTGGTTATTTGAACCTATAAGGCACAAGGTTCCAAACCGTCATTTTGAAAAGACGTAAAAACCACAGGTGCAAATTTTAAGAATGTGCGCAATTATTATAACAGGAAATATGGCTACAGTTTTTCAGAATCCCAATATCTTTTCGGATCCCCATTTTATCTTTTTCTTTCCCAGAGTCCAAAACTTCACGTGGCCTCTGATAATGCATGTCGGCACTTTCGGCGTTTTTCAAGTATTATTTTCGTCAAAGCTGATCTTGCTTTACGGATTTCACGGAGCTATTTTTTCAAAAGTACCCCGAGAATCTCGCAATTTTCCTATGGTTAATTTGAAATTCAGCGGTTCTACCTATTCATTGTATTTGTGTATAAATGTGTTACTAACGAAATTTTCTTTGCAGAAGACATTCAGTTTTCTCCATACCTAGTGATGCGATATCTACTTTTTTTTCTTATCAGTGAGCACTTAATATGCCCGAGAAGCAAGACTATCTCTGATCATCCATTCAGGAAGCGAGACTATCCCTGATCACGTTTCCGCCACATCAGGGAACTGTGAAGGCAACCTTATGCTCTAATCTCCGGAAGTTCATCTAAACTAGAAGAAATGAGAGCTTGTCGTTTGCTCCCACCAGCTTCCTTCCTTGATTGCTCAGCTTGTTGTCTGCTCCCACCAGCTTCCTCCCTTGATTGCTTACCTTCTCTTGCAATCAATATCACATTATTTTTGCATTTTTTCTCTTTCTATAACTCTCTGAGGATTATTTGTTTTTGACAGAGAAAAGAGTTGTGATTTTACTCTTGCAGGATATAACTAGATCATCAAGCGCTACATTTACTGGGCCGATACAAGCTTGAATGATACTTGAGAAAAGTTTATCCCACCTAAGGATGTAAGCAATACTTGTGTTATTTTATGCTTATATACTTATTTGATATTTTATCTTGAAAGGTAACCAAATGGGAAGATAAGTCTGTTCCAAAAGAATGGCTTGTATGTATCCATGAATTATTAATGCAAATTTTACAGATTGCAAGTTGGATACATTGATAATACACTGCACAGATTAAAGTCCCATAAAAACAGAATATGGGTATAGCAGTGATCAATATGATGCACGCCTGTTGCGTAGCAAATGATATGGATTGAAGTCCCGAAAGGACAATCCTTTGACATGTCAATATTGATATTATGCACGCCTAATGCGTAGCAAATTATATGGGTTAAAGTCCCATAATATGGGTTAAAGTCCCAGAAATTAATTGACATGTATGTATTAATCTGTGGCATGTCTGCAGCATGACAGATATATGGGTTCTAAATGTTCCAACTCTCTAAAAAGAGATTATCCACGCCCTACTGTAAAATAACGCTCCATTGGAGGTTATAATCCACATTCTCACATAATAAAAGCCCCATGAAGTGGCTTGGGTACCCAAAAGCAAAGGAATGCTTATAATTGATGCATGCGCATGCACATGAGAATTGTGAGATTATGAATTGATGAATGACAATTTTTGGTTTTGGAGTAGCTACTCAAATCATCAATGGGCTGTGTTGATTGGAACCACGTTCAATTATTAAATGTCGACAATATCATTGGCCAAAATGGAACGAGGTAATTCCATTATAGATGAGAATGAACGTGAAAGAACAAACCCACAGTACGAACCCCAAAATATGTTAATACTGAAATTTATACTTGGGTGTTCGGAATAAAAGGGAATATACCTACTTTGTATGACACACTGTTTCTAGCAGAAACAAGGAATGTTGGGTTTTCTCCATATTTACAGATTCCAATTGTGCCC
>NC_034009.1:11737312-11820175 GCF_000346465.2 Prunus persica
TGCATGAAGCAAGTCCCCGATTCCTAAAGATGTATAAATAGCTGAGTTAGAGCTATATAATGTGTCATAAAGTTTAATCCCTTTAGACAAAATCCGTTGAGAGGATTTACATTGCATAAAGCAAGTCCCTAAAGGACATGTGCTTGAAGCACAAAATTTGTACTCAATATTAATATGCATAAATTACCTCAGTGAGTACATTGATTATAATGTGATTGCAACACATTAAAACTTCTACAGAATTCACGAAATATTTGTCTCGATCGAGTATTATGCCAACGAGATTCTTGCTTATACTAAGAAAGTATTGAAGCATTTTTATGAGTCTTATCCGTTGGTCCTTAAATGTTTTTCCGGAAGTATACTAGACCATATAGAGCTCAGCTCCACACTGTACTCTTTTTCCTTCATCCAGGTTTTTATCCCATTGGATTTTTCCTGGTAAGGTTTTAACGAGGCAGTGTCGCTCAAGGGTTTAGGGTATACTATGAAAATTTTTATGGTCGATTACTGGACAAAATCTAGTCCTAAATTTTTCAGGGGGAGATATTCACAAAGGGGGAGCATGGTTTTAATAAAGACCTCCATACACTGTACTCTTTTTCCTTCATCCAGGTTTTTATCCCACTGGGTTTTTCCTGGTAAGGTTTTAACGAGGCCGTGTCGCTCAAGATTGACTCACAGAAGCAGTGTCAACTACGATATTCAGAAAGGTGAACAACAGTATGACTTAAAGATATTTTGCCAAGCATCAGGAGGAGCGTGCTATCAATAAAGATCTTCAAACACTGTACTCTTTTTCCTTCGTCCAGGTTTTTATCCCACTGGGTTTTTCCTGGCAAGGTTTTAACGAGGCAGTGTCGCACGCGCGTCAATATACACAGAATTTTATGTTACACATGATTATGTACTCTTTTTCCCTTTGACCAGTTTTTGTCCCACTGGGTTTTTACTGGCAAGGTTTTTAACGAGGCATATTCTGTATCATTTGTGGTCTCCAAGGGGGAGTGTTGTAAATATATAGGGTGGAGCCCACCTCCATTAGAAGGAGCCTTGCCTATAAATAAGGCTTCCCCCCTCTCATTGTATTTTGCTAAGATATGAGATTGATAATACTAAGAGATGAACCAATCTAAGAGTTTTTCTACCTCTAAATTCTCTCTCAAATTCTTTGGTTTTCTCTCAAATTCTTTGGTTTTATAACAGGTTCAATTTTAACAAAAATCGTTGTGGATACATTCAAATATTGTGTACATTTTTTTTATAAAAAAAATGTTGTGTGCATAAACATTGGAACTTCTTTATATTTGTTTAGGAGCGGGGCCACTTGAAATGATGTCATGAATGACCTAAGCCTAATGCGAAAAGTCGAAAAGAACAAAACTTCAAACCCATTACAATAATTAAAAAATCATTCTTTATGAACATAAGTTGGAATCTATCACAGAATCATACCACTCACCAAACGCCAAACTTGAGATGCTTCAGAAAATAAGGGTCCACATCTACAACTTCAACTCCACCATTTCTTGCAAAAATATAAGCACCACATAGTTCTCATCTTACATGACAGTTTCTTACTTGAATGATGAATATCCCATTTGGTATTCACTTTAAACAATGCATTTCAAACATATACTCTCCTCCAAGCAACTAAATTTACATATAATGGTACCTAAACTACAGGCATTACTGTGATCCATAAATAAAGTGCAGTTGATAAAATAAGGGCCAAACTGTTCTCATCTTAAGTGATAATACAACGCTTCATAGTGATGATAGAATTCACTTGACATGGTTCAAGAACCACTCCAACAAGTCTTGATGAGCCTCTTCAGCAGCCTTAACAGCTGCTTCATCTTCAACATTGTACCTCACAGTCCACCCGTGTGCCACTTTCGGGAAGATCTTCACATGGCATTCAATCTGCGTGTCCATTAAACCAACAGTTATTCTACTAACTTTAAATTTTTATCACTATCAGCTACAACAGCGGTACCTTTTTACCTATCAATAAGGTCTTGAGTTAAATTAAAGCAGGCGTTTGTTGTGTTCCCAAAATTTCTCAAAAAATAAAATAAAATGTTGATCACCACTAATGATAAGGTGGGGAACTCATACAAGATGGTATAAGACTGGTCCGAACAATGCATGACACACCATATAGATAGTCATTTCTCCATCAAGTTGAGGTAGCAAATCACATTTTGACTTGTGCCCACTTAAAAGGAAGAATGGTTACTGAAAAACAAAAGTGGGCACAAGTCGAACTGTGGTTTTGAAAGATTTTGTAAGGACAAGTTCTACCCATAACTTATGAGCCATGACATAATTCTACACATAGCGCGACATTAAAGATTGACAAAATCTTAATTCATTTCAAGGACTAAGGGATGTACATGATTAAAATCAACAAAGACATTAGACTTTCGATTGAGGATATAACCTACCTCAGATTTTGCAGTTAAGGCTTCTTCAAATTGTTTCACGACTTCAGGTGGAGACATCTTATCAATCTCAGCTCCAAGTATTGAAATGGGAACCTTAACCGCTGAAAGCAATTCCAGGAATGGATCAATAAACTGTGACTTAATTGTTTTTACTTTATTTTTTTCAACAATTAGAATGTCAGAGTTCTCTTCCTTTAATATCTCCCCAGTCAAAATCAATAACAATTCGAGTGCTCCTATTTTCACTTTTTAGTATCAAGAAAGTTCTTATTACCAAATAACCCTCAAAGAGATTTACTTAAACATCCCTCAAACAATTTTTTTTCAGTGTTTTCTTTGCAGTGCTATTCTCACCAACAATATTATTGGGGTAACAGGGTTTATGTGTAGAAAGGAAAAAAAAATCTTGTTTTTGCTGGTAGGCACAGAGAGAGTGAGTGTGAAGTGATATTTTTGCCGCAAATAGAAGCACCCTATTGATTATAATTATTACAATATTATACTAATTACGTAAATATTTCCTGAATATTAAATACAACAATCTTACCCTTGATATCATCCAGAGTGACAAATGAAGGATGACACAGAACAGCAGCTTGGATAAAGTCATGCTTTGAAAGCTCAACAACAACCTTGGCTGAAAACAGCACAAATAATTCAATGTCAACCGAAACAATATTTCCAATATTGGGTGAATTGAACTAATGAATTAAGAATGAGAAATAATCCAAAAAGGGAAAGGACAACTGTAGAAATATGAGACATTTTGTTAAACTGAAAAAGAAATTAATAAATAAAAAAATAAAGAAATAAAGATGACAGAAACAGAAAATGAACTCACCCCCATAACAGAATCCTGCAGCACCAACTGCAGAAACACCTTTACTTTTTAAAACTTCAAGTACTGGCTTTGATTCTTCGAATGCCTTGTCCTGTTTGGAAGCTCAACATTTTAACAATACTTGCACACTCAACAGTTGCATTTTAAAACACCACAAAATCAGATTTTTTTTTTCTTTTCGTCAAAAAGGTGGAAGCAGCAGTTAAAAACCATATAAACTTCAAAAGAAACAAGAATAATTGGACTTCTAAGCTGAACCCACACACATTTTCAACTTAAAGAAAGCCAAAATTAGAACTTCGCAAAAAGTTCTGAAAATTTTGTGTGAATTCAAGAATCACACTGTAAAAGTACTTAAATTATAAATAAACAAAAGAAATCTTGGCCTGCACGATAAGAGAACCCACCGGTCCATGATCTTTTAACCAAGTAGGTAGATTGGCATAGGATCCATCATCTCCAGGTACAAAAGGGTCTCCGTAAAAGAAGTCAGGGACCACAACAAAGAAGCCAGCAGCTGCAACTTTGTCTGCCAGCTTCCTTCACAACAGAAGGCAGGTGGCATTAGTTGTATCTCATATTATGAAATCATACAAATGACATAATGATTGATCAGGTGAATAACACAACTGTTCTCCGAAAAAAATCTCCAATGTCAGAAACTGAAAGGACGAACGATCGTTCATTATGGTACAGTGTCCACACTCAAAATACAATTGCTACATCTGATACAGAGTCTGAAGCTAATGGTTGTAACTATTTTCACAATTTAGTTACATATAAATCTAATAAATCTTTTTAATTTCTCCCTTGACGATTGTACTCTTTAATTAAGTTATTTCAAAGTGTTGACCAAGCCACAAATTTAATCAGCAAAGTGTGGTTGGTGGTCCAGAATTGGTATTAGAAAAGGGAGCTACAGGAAAACAGATGTGGGAATAAGTCATACCTTAAGTTGGGAGCATCATATCCTGCATGGAAAATCAACATGTAATATTAGCAAGTGGTGTGGTGTCCTGATAATATATCAAAGCAAGCAATTATAGTAGAGGTAGATGGCTTGAAGTTGAAGAAAGGAAGAATTGAAACTCAATTATTTTACACTAATACCACCACTTCCTTCACCCCAGTTTCGAATTCGCAACTGGGAACAAACGGGGAAAGAAGGAAGGAAGAAAGAAACAGAAACTGGGGACACAAGTAAACATACAAAGGCAAAAAATAAAGCTTTCATCACAAAGCAGTTACGAATATCATTTTTTTTCATGACCAAATTGAGACTAGCAAGATTTTTTTAATTTTTTATTATAAACATAATCCAAAGACGAAAGGGGAAAAGGGAAAAGTCAGAAAATGATTCCTTCATCAGTCAACCAAACATACTCAGAGGAGCGATTAACATACACAACTGAAAATCCAGTACCCAATAAACCAAAAACACCAACAGATCACTCAAATACACAGTTAGGCACATGAACCCATATCATATAATGAAGAAACAAATGCAAAATGCTGAAACAAATGAAGAAAGATAGATTTTTGAGTGGCGGGTGGGAGGAAAAGTACCAAAAATGTCAGAGGCGAGAAGAATAGCAAGCTTGGAGTCAGGGGAGCCAGTGACATAGGTGTCCAGACCACCGAACTTCTCAACATGGCCGGAGCCGCCGGATGGGTCCAGTGTTGGTGGGTTCGAGCAGCACTGAGGGCCTGACATTTGTTTGTTTTTCTCTGAACCACAAAAATGCACAAACACACTCTCTGCCTCTCTATTCGAATGAGCGAGAAGGTTACGGATGAAGGCAAAGGTTAAACTACCACAAAAAAGAAAAATAAAAAAAGGTGTGCACGTTCAACTATATGACAACGACTAGTCAAAGTTCTGGAATTTAAGAAGCCAGGTGAAAATTTATGGAGGAGTTGAAAAGGTGTAACTCCAATGATTCGTATCCACCTCCAACAATAGCAAATATTTTTCTCACCACTTTAATCCTATTTTTTATTTGGATAAGAAAAAATAATTCAGAATTTAGTTATAATTTAAAATTTAAAATTAAGAAATTGACAATTCCCTTATTTGACAATTTAAGTGCATACTTTATTAAATGATGCATACAAAAAATCGTGGAAATTAGAGCATCAAATTTCCTAATTTAATTTCCACTAAAATAAATGTCATTTCACAGTTTTCATAGTGCCATTTACAAAAATTTGTCACGTACAGTGTAGAGACAGTGTTTGTATGGAAAAAAAAAACACATTTATAGTGTTTTTATATATATTTTAACTTTACCCATTTTAATAACACTATCTACAAGTTTTAATATTTGCAAGGGTTTATAGCTCAAATAGTAAGCATTTCTCTCTACACCTAGGGCTCGTTTGGTACACAGGACTGTCTTGGCATGGACTATGTTTAGGGACTGGTTTGGCTTGGCTTGGCTTGGTCTAAGTTGGATAACACTTATCCTGCGTTTGGTGTATGCTTGGACTAGGACTAGAATTTTTTTTATTTTTTTAAAAATATCTATATATATGTATATATGTATTTTATAATATATATATATATATATATGTATATATATACATATATACATACATATAATATATATATGTATATATACATGTATATAAGTATATTATAATAATATTATATATTTTAAATAATATAAACGTACATACATATATATAAGTGTATATAGGTGTATATATGTATATTATAATATACATGGGTATAATACATATACATATATTTATATATATGTATGTATAATATAATATATAATATATATATGGGTATGTTATAATAATAATAGGGATATACATGTATATACGTGTATATATGTATATTATATATGTATTTATATATACATATACATTATATATATTATAAAATACATATGTATATATAATATATGTATATATATTATATATTATAATATACATATATATATACGTATATACATGTATATAATATATGTGTATATAGGTGTATCTATATATTATAATATATACATGGGTATAATACATATACATATATATGTATATTATAATAGATAATATATATGGGTATGTTATAATAATAATATACATGTATATATGTATATTATAATATATATACATATAGTATAAATATATAATGTATATGTGTATATACGTGTGTATATGTATATTATAATACATACATGGGTATAATATATATACACATATATGTATATATACTTATATATATTACATATATACATGTATGCTATTATTATAATATTAATATGTATGTGTATATGAGTATATTATAATAATAATATACGTGTATATATCTATATGTATTTATATATTATATATGTATATATGTGTTTATATATATATGTATATACGTGTATATATGTACATTAATATATAATATAATATATATTACATATATACATGTATACATGTATGTATTATTATAATATTAATATGTATGTGTATATGAGTATATTATAATAATAATATATGTGTATATATCTATATGTATATATATATATATATATTATATATGTATATATGTATTTATATATATACATGTGTATGTGTATATACATGTATATATGTACATTATAGTATATTTGTATGTAATAATAATAATAATAATAATATATGTTATTAGTATTACAATATAATATATGCATCTTATATATTGGTGAACATAGGACTAGCTAATCCTCCCTTTCTACATGGGTTTAGTAGTCCCCTCCTAGTGAGGTATTTTTGGTGGGCCCGGTATTAGCAGTCTCATCTAAGACTAGAATTAAATGAAACAAACATGGTACTAAATTTAGTCCAATCCAGTCCAAGCCAAGCCTGTGTACCAAACGACCCCCTAAGGTCTTAGGTTCAATTCTCCCTTCTCCTTAATATCGCTTGTATAAAAATAATAAAAAACACTCAAGTCACCACTCTATTGACGGAAGTCCTAACTTGACAATTCCGTAACACCAAAGTTGGTGAGTTTCTATAGTGTTGAATGTATCGGCCTTCCTATCCCTTCCACACCAAAAAACGAAAATGATTGAACTAGATTTCAAAGAGTGGAACAAGTTTCCTTTTTTTATTCAAGTGCATCAATTTATTGCAAAGGACTTAATAGCTTAGTTGGCTAAGAGCATTCACCTTGCACTCGAAGTGTTGAGCTCAAATTCCTCCTTCCACAGTATTATTTGTTTCTTAAAAAAGATGGCGCATCAATTATTATAAAATTATGATGTCTATATAACTCTCATTTTTGGCAATGCATAAGACATTTCCAGTGGTAGATGGATGCTGAGAAATGCAAAGGATCAGGATATGCAGTCGGAGTTTTTTTCTAGCTACAGAGAAGCCCAAGCCACAACCAAGAAGTTCTTTAAATACTATATCGTAACATAAAAGTCCAGGTGTGGTTCAAGAAACACTACAGTGATGATCTGATTCCCCTGACATGGTTCAAGAACCACTCCAACAAGTTTTGATGAGCCTCCTCAGCACACTTAACAGCTGCTTCGTCTTCAACATTGTACCTCACGGTCCAACCGTGTGCCACTTTCGGAAATATCTTCACATGGCTTTTAACCTGTATACACAAAATAAAACCAACAGTCGTTTCAACAAATTTGAAATGTTTCTCACTACCAGCTAGCTACCACGGTGGTGCCTCTTTCCCCATCAAGGTCTTGAGAGTCTATGAACCCTAATTTGAATGGGGTGTTTTTGGTATCTTCCTATCGTTTCTTAAAGAATAAAGAACAAAAGTAAAATGTTTTGAAGTTCAAACAAAATGGTATCTGATCTTGTAAGGAAAAGTTCTACCTATAACTATAAGCCATGGCATAATTAGATGCCATAATTTATAAGAAAAACAAGGGCACCAGTAATGAAGATTGTTTGGATCAAAGATATTCCTACCTCAGACTTCGCAGTTAAAACCTCTTCAAATTGCTTCACGACTTCAGGTGGAGACATATGGTCAATCTCAGCTCCAAGTATAGAAATAGGAACCTTAACAGCTGAAAAAAGTAGTTCCAGGAATAGATCATTAAACTGTGACTGATTTTTACCTTGTTTTATTTATTTATAATCTTTCTCAAATATCTAAACACTTGAAAACAATAATTAGAGTGAGAGAAGAATATATACACACACACACACACACACACATGGAGCTTCAGTTGAGAGATCCCTGAAATAAGCTTATTTGAGAGACACCCTTGTAGGGCCCACTCCGTATTGTATTTCACTAATCCAAACCGTCTATTTTGTAGATACTCATTCAAAGATCATCTTTACAAAAAATCACTTGAATCCGATATCATTTGATCACTCAATTTAATTATTGAAATTTAGTACTTTCTTGAAGCGCCGTATTAATTGATTTTGTAGGACACAATTGGATATTGAAACGGTTTCCGATTTGTCTAATTTTTTATAAGGATGATCTATGAATGTAGACTTAAAAAATAGATAGTTTCGATCGTTGAAAAAATATTTGTAGGGAACCCTAAAGGGTGTTATTTGAGGGATCCCTCAATAGAAGAGGACTGATATATATATATATATATATATATATATTTCTTTTCAAACTTTGCTGGTAGGCATAGAGGGAACAGGGTGTGGGCACAAATAGAAAGCACCCTAATTGTGATACTTGTTTAAAATGATAATTATACTAACTAGGTAGGCATTTTCTGGATATTACATACAGAAATCTTACCCTTGATATCATCCACAATGACAAATGAAGGATGACAGAGAACAGCAGCTTGGATAAAGTCGTGCTTTGCAAGTTCAACCACAACCTTACCTGAGAACAGGACAGAAATCTATGTCAACAGAACAATATTTTCCATATGGGTTAAACTAATGAAATGAGGGTGTGATAAGTAAAAAGACTGCATAAATGTTAGCATAAAAAAAAAAAAATCTAAATAGGAGACATTTTTGTTTAATGCAAGGCAAAATGAAACATAGTGACGAAGATGTTAATGAGAAGGGAAAATTAACGCACCTCCCCAACAGAAGCCTGCAGCACCGACTGCAGAAAAACCTTTCCTTCTTAAAGCTCCAAGAACTGGTTTTGCATCTTCAAATCCGTTGGCCTATCAACAAAAATAGATTCAGACGCTAATTTTTTTTACAATACTTGTATAATCCAATATTGATAGCAACGTTTGTAACACCACATTATCAGGGATACATATTTAACATTGCGCAAAATGTCCCAGCAGTGACAACTATAAAAAGTTTAACATAACAACAGTTATTGGACTGCCAAACTTTCTTATGACTGCCAAGCTGAATCCATAAACATAAGAATCTGAAATTTTTATGCAAACTCAATGATACTTGTAAAAGTACTTGGGTTATAAAACAGAACAAAATAGATAAACATAAAAGTAAAAGTAACAGCAAAAGAACGGACCGGTCCATGATCTTTTATCCAAACAGGTAGAGGTCTATTGGCATCTTCAGGTGCATAAGGGTCTCCGTACAAGAAGTCAGGGACAACAACAAAGAACCCAGCAGCTGCAACTTTGTCAGCAAGCTTCCTTCAAAATGGAAGGCAGGTTGCATTAGTTCAAGAGTGTAGAAGATTATGGAATCAAGGAAATGCAATTCTACACACATTTGTTCTTCAAAGAAAATCTCTGTGTCAGTAACTGGGAGGATAAATTTTCATCCTCATATATATTACAGAGTGAACACTCTAAATAAAGGTAGGGATCTTCAAAGCATCAGAAAATCTCAAAAAGGCAGGGAATTCGACCGTTGTTATATCTGATAGACAACTTGAAACTAAGGAGGGAATTCGACTGTTGTTATATCTGATAGACAACCTGAAACTAATGGTTTTGTAACTATTTTTCAAGATTTAGTTACATATAGACCTATTATAACCTTTTTTTAACCCTCAATGACTGTACTCTTCAAGCAAATTATTCCAAAGTGCACACCAAGTCATCAAATTTAATCAACAAGAGTAACTGCTGGCCAGGAGTCGATATTAGAGAAGGGACTGTTTGAACTATATGCACTAACAATGAATACGCTGTAAACAATGTGAAACAGATATGAGAATAAGTCATACCTCAAGTTTGGAGCTTCAAATCCTGCATGACAAAGCAACATGTAATATTAAAAGTAGTGTGGTGATATAACATCACAGCAAACAATTATATAAGATGATTTGAATAATCAGATACAAATGAATAATCGTATTTTAAAAAGAACATTCTTTCTCAATTGACAGAGAAAATAAAAAAAAGATAAGTATCCCACTAAAAGTACACACGAAGGCGAAAATAAAGTTTTGATATCATAAAAGTATTTTCATAACCAAATTGAACATAATTGAAGCTAGATTATCAAACATCATGAAGGACGCAGATAACCCACAAAGGGAAAGGGGAAACGAAAATGACATAAACTGATTCCTCCAACCTTCAGCAGTAAACCAAACAAAATCAGAGCATCCATTAACATGCACAGCCTAAAAATCAGTGCCCATTGAACCAACAACCCATCAAATGCACAATAAGGCAAGAACAACAAAACCCATATCACACAATGAAGTAAAAATGCAAACTATTAAACCAAACGGAAAGAAAAAAAGAGACGGGTTTTTGAAGTGGTGGGCAAGTACCAAAAATGTCAGAGACGAGAAGAATAGCAAGCTTGGAGTCAGGGGAGCCAGTGACATAGGAGTCGAGACCACCAAGCTTTTCAACATGGCCGGAGCCACTTGATGGGTTGATGGTTGGAGGGTTTGAGCAGCACTGAGGGCCTGACATCCTTTCTTCTTCTCTGATCACAAAATGCACAAACACACACCACTGCGCATCAAAGGCGTGAACTTTCTAAGTAATTAGGAACTTGGAAAGGTGTTGTCTTGTTTATTTTTTTGGGTCAGAATCAAAATCGAACTTTGCAGCTACAACAGCCTAAAATTGGAAATTTGAAGGAGAAAGGTGGTGCCCCATTCGTTTGCATCATCTCAAACGTCACCAAAAAGTTGGAAGTATATGCGTGGCTGAGTTACACGTTTATAGAATGTCGGAAACATGGAACTTGGTCATCAATTTCATGTTTTTGGTCACAAGGCGGGACTAATCCGAAAATAAATAAATAAACTAACAAATAAAATAAAAGCAAAGAAGGGAAGAAGACATCAAAACTATGCAAACCCAAAGACAAATTGTGCCGCATAATGACATAAGTTAGGCGACATAACCATATTCCCAATAAAGAAGTTAAGTTAAACAGAGTGTGAATCCACAACATCATGAGTGACCATATGAACTGTAACTTGAAAATCACACTCAGGAGAAAGAAATTATGAATTTCATTACCTTGAAAAAAAAAAAAAAATTTATTAATTAAATTGGTAGAATTTTTTTTGACTCATTCTGAACTTTCCAAATATGATTTTACAAACCAAACCATTTGCTATGTGTGCTGATGGTACATGCCACTTGCTCAGTCTCAATGTTTCATACACAATCATATACTATTATTCAGTCCAGTCAAACTCTAAGAAATGCCTAGAAAGACTGTGGATACCTCATTTTATTCTCACCCACCTGCCCACATCTTCAAATTTCACCTCTATCATGAAGTAACAGAGTTTGCCAAGGCCCTTAGGGTTGTGGAGGCTTCAAAAGCTCATCATCTTTATACATGCCACAATAGTTGCAACCCTGTTGCCAATTCTTCTGGGTAGTTTGGTACCAACAACCTTTTTCAATTGACATACTTGGTAAACCAATTTAACATGTCCAAATGAGCCTCTTCAGCACTCTTGACTGCTGATTCATCCTCAGCATTGTACCTTGCTGTCCATCCATGAGCCACTCCAGGAAATATTTTCACAAAGCTATTAAACTGAAAACAATATAAATGATAGAGTGAATTTTGATACCAAAGGTAGAATCTGTTAAAGCCAAAACTAATATAAATATCTGATGTAAAAAGATAACTTCTTTAGTTATAAAAATAAAAAAATAAAAAAAAACTGGCAGAAAGTTTATTTTATTACTTCCACAGAAGTTGGAATTTGAAAGAGATGATTCTATTTTCTTGTTTAACAAAGGCTTTTTGTGTACTAATTTTAAGTCTTGAAACTCCAGGATGCTAACTAGGCTTCATCTAGATGCTGGAAAGGAGAGCCAGCAGTACCATAGTAAATATGAGTAGTTTTTCTGAGGGATTCTTACCGCAGATTTAGTTGATAAAATCTCTCCAAAATGTTTCGTTTGTTCCGGGGGTGAAGTTTTGTCAATCTCAGCTCCCAATATTGCAGTTGGTGTTAAAATGTAAACTGCCTAGCTAATTTCAGATTAGTTAGTAAGTTCTATGTCAGTTTATATTCAATCTGTTTTTAATCTTTGTGTTAGCTGAGTGCCTTGTGCTTATATGCCAGGTGCAATGCTAGAGTCTGTTTTGAATTCCCAGCTGTTAGGACAGCTGTGTATTGCCATGTGTCATACTCACATTGGCTTACTATTACAAATCGTTAGATTTGAATCTACTGATGTAAGAGAGAACATGTAACAGTCATGAAGGAATATAAGCTCTGCTGCTATGTTCATGCAGAGTAAGAAAACTGTTAGAACAATCTAAGGCTCACTGCTCTCTCTCTCTCTCTCTCTCTCTCTCTCTCTCTTTCTCTCTCAGTACATTTTCTTGCTCCCTTTGCAATCCAAATATTCAACATGGTATCAGGTGCGCAGGTTGGATCTGAATAGAGGGCGTTGAAGCTGTGGGAGCTGAGTCTGGAAATCCAACGAGAAATTTCCTACTCTCAACTCATTGAGTCTGGTCTCAGATGGCTGGGTCAGGAGGGAGTGATCTTAGAGCTCCAATATTCAATGGGGAGAACTATGAGTTTTGGAAGATTCGAATGAGAACAATTTTCAAATCTCATGGAATCTGGAATTTGGTTGAGAAAGGCCTTCAAGTTCCAGATTCAAAAGCTGATAAAGAAGGGTCATTAGATTCAGAGATGGTGTCCTTGTTGATGAAGGATGCTAAGGCTCTTGGTATTATCCAAGGTGCTGTTTCAGATGACATCTTCCCCAGAATCTCAAATGAAGAAACCTCAAAAGGTGCTTGGGATATCTTGCATCAGGAGTTTCATGGTGACAAGCAAGTCAGATCCATCATGTTGCAGGGTCTGCGTCGAGATTTTAAGTACACCAGGATGAGGGATGATGAGATCTTGTCTGGATACATCACTCGGTTACTTGAGCTTGTAAATCAGATGAAGGGATATGGGGAAGATCTGACCAAAGGGAGGATAGTTCAAAAACTGCTAATAAGCTTAACCAAGGAATTTGATCCAGTCTGCTATGTGATTGAGCAAACTAGAGACATTGAAACCATTGAAGTGCAGGAGGTAATTGCAGCATTAAAAGGTTTTGCTCAGCGCCTTGACAGACATGCAGAAAGCACCACTGAGAAAGCTTTCAGCAGCATGAACATAAACTCAAAAGGATCTCAATCAAGTTCTAGTTCTGGCTCTAATAAATCAAAGAAGAACTGGAAGTCCAAGGATAAGAAATGGGATTCTAAACCCCAAAACAGTGCCAATCAAGGGGGAAAACCAAGTCAAGGAGACAAATCTGGAAAATGCAAACATTGTGAGAAGTTACACTATGGTGAGTGTTGGTTTAAAGGAAAACCAAAGTGTCATGGCTGCAATCGATTTGGTCATTTTGTCAAGGACTGTGACCAAGCAAACAAGGCAGGGAAACTTGCTAACATTGCAAATCAGGTAACTGAACCTGCCATTATGTTCTATGCATGTCATGCTGCAACAATTGGAAAGAATGTGAATATGTGGTATGTTGATAGTGCATGCAGCAATCACATGACTTCCCATGAGTCATTACTTGTAAATGTTGATAAAAGTGTGAAGAGTAAAGTCAAAATGGGGACTGGTGATCTAGTGCAGTCAATAGGCAAAGGGACTTTGGCTATAGAAATGAAGGGTGTGACTAGATATATCAAAGAAGTCATGATTGTACCAGGTTTAGATGAAAATTTGCTAAGTGTAGGTCAAATGATAGAACATGGGCATTGGCTTGTATTTGGTGATAATGCAGTTGATATCTATGGAGATAGGCAGCTGGAAGATTGCATTGCAAGAGTGCCAATGAAGGGAAACAGATGTTTTCCTTTAAATCTTGACTATGTTAATCCTCCTATGGCAAACAGAGCAACAGTTGGAGAAACATCCTGGCTGTGGCACAGAAGATTTGGGCACCTAAACTATATTAGTTTGAAGTTGTTACAAGAGAGAGATATGGTTCAGGGAATGCCTAATTTACAAGAACATGAGAAGGTCTGCTCAGGTTGTGCTGAAAGCAAGAATCACAGAAGCTCTTTTGATAAGGAAGGAGCTTGGAGAGCCACTCAACCTCTAGAACTGATTCACTCAGACATTTGTGGTCCAATGCAGACCATCACTCTTGGAGGGAACAGATATTTCCTCACCTTCATTGATGACCACACCAGAATGTGTTGGGTGTTCTTCCTGCAGCATAAGTCTCAAGCATTCAACATATTCAAAAGGTTCAAAAGCATGGTTGAGCTACAAAGTGGTCATCAAATTAAGAAGCTAAGAAGTGATAGAGGTGGAGAATTCACATCTCTGGATTTCTCAAAGTTCTGTGAAGAGATGGGATTAGAAAGACAACTGACAGTAGGCTACTCTCCACAACAGAATGGAGTTGCAGAGAGAAAGAATCGTACTGTGATGGAAATGGCAAGAGCCATGATGCATGAGAAGAAAATCCCTTTGAAGTTTTGGGCAGAAGCTGTCAATACAGCTGTATATCTGCAGAACAGATGTCCTACAAGTGCACTGGACAATTCCACTCCATTTGAGAAGTTCAGTGGAAGAAAACCAGGTGTCAAGCATTTGAGAATATTTGGTTCTCTATGCTATATTCACATCCCCACACAGAAAAGGCACAAGCTGGAAGACACAGGTGAGAAGGGAGTATTTGTAGGATATGGTGTATGTGAAAAGGGGTATAGAGTGCTCAACTTGAGAACTCAATAGATTGAGCTGTCTAGGAGTGTTATTTTTGATGAAGAAGCAATGTGGAATTGGGAAACCAATGAGGCATTGCAAATCCCTATGTCTTGGGGTGATGGAGTAAGTTCAATTGTATCAGATTTGGATTCAGAACCAAATCTGTTACAGCAACAGATTGTACAGTCTCCTATGGAAACACAAACAGGTAATGATGTGCATGCTACTCAAGACTCTGCTCCATTAGAAACTTATGATAACACCCCAAAGAAATGGAAGAGTTTGAGTGAAGTGTATGCTCAATGCAAGATGAGCATCATTGAACCTGAAAATTTTGAAGAAGCAGTCAAAGATGAAGCTTGGGGGAAGGCTATGACTGAGGAGATACTTATGATAGAGAAAAACTCCACTTGGGAATTGGTTGACAGGCCAAGTAGTAAACCAATTGTGGGAGTGAAGTGGATATTCAAAATTAAGCTTAATCTTGATGGCTCCATTCAAAAACATAAAGCAAGACTTGTTGCCAAGGGATACACACAAAAACCAGGGATTGATTTCAATGAAACCTTTGCTCCTGTAGCAAGGTTAGACACCATTAGAACTCTCATAGCTCTTGCTGCTCAGAAAGGCTGGAAACTATGGCAATTGGATGTCAAGTCAGCCTTCCTAAATGGTGTCCTTGAAGAAGAAGTTTATATTGATCAACCGGATGGTTTTGTAGTTAAAGGTGATGAGGATAAGGTGTATAGGTTAAGAAAAGCCCTCTATGGGTTGAAGCAGGCTCCAAGGCCCTGGTATAGTGAAATTGACACCTACTTGAATTAGTGTGGTTTTCACAGAAGTCCAAGTGAGGCCACTTTCTATGTGAGAACAAAGGAAGGTGTGGGAACACTAATAGTGTCAATCTATGTAGATGACATAGTGTACACAGGAAGTAGTGATGAAATGATGAAAGAATTCAAAGCTGAAATGATGTGCAAGTATAAGATGTCTGATTTGGGTTTACTCCACCATTTTCTTGGTATGGGAGTAACACAAACTGAAGGGAGCATCTTCATTCATCAAAAGAAGTATGCTCTCACTCTCTTGGATAAGTTTGGACTCAAAGACTGCAAGTCAGTAAGCACTCCATTAGTGGCTACTGATAAATTGAAAAGAGAGGATGGAAGTGATGCTGCAAATGAAAGTTTGTTCAGAAAAATTGTAGGCAGCCTGCTGTACCTTACTGCAACCAGGCCAGATATCATGTTCTCTGCCTGCCTGCTTGCAAGATTCATGCACAACCCTTCTAAGATGCACTATGGGGCAGCTAAAAGGGTTCTAAGGTACATACAAGGCACAATTGACTATGGAATTGAGTATGTGATAGGAAAATCTGCACTCTTAGTTGGTTACTGTGACAGTGACTGGAGTGGATCTGAGGAAGATATGAAAAGCACTTCTGGATATGCATTTTCATTTGGAAGTGGTGCTTTTTCATGGGCATCAGTCAAACAACACAGTGTGGCTCTCTCTACTGCAGAGGCAGAGTATGTGAGTGCAGCAGAAGCTACATCACAAGCCATTTGGCTCAGGTTTGTTCTTGAAGATTTTGGGGAAGAACAGACCACTGCAACAACTATGTTTTGTGACAACACTTCAGCCATAGCAATGGCTAAAAATCCTGTTTTTCATCAACGGAGCAAGCATATTAAAAGGAAGTTTCATTTTATTAGAGATGCAATACAAGAAGAAGTGATTGAACTGCTCTACTGCAAAGGAGAAGAGCAGATTGCTGATATCTTCACCAAAGCTCTTCCCAAAGACAGGTTTGACTATTTGAGGAGAATGCTTGGAGTGAAATCAGCTAGCACTTTAGAAGGGAGTGTTAAAATGTAAACTGCCTAGCTAATTTCAGATTAGTTAGTAAGTTCTATGTCAGTTTATATTCAATCTGTTTTTAATCTTTGTGTTAGCTGAGTGCCTTGTGCTTATATGCCAGGTGCAATGCTAGAGTCTGTTTTGAATTCCCAGCTGTTAGGACAGCTGTGTATTGCCATGTGTCATACTCACATTGGCTTACTATTACAAACCGTTAGATTTGAATCTACTGATGTAAGAGAGAACATGTAACAGTCATGAAGGAATATAAGCTCTGCTGCTATGTTCATGCAGAGTAAGAAAACTGTTAGAACAATCTAAGGCTCACTGCTCTCTCTCTCTCTCTCTCTCTTTCTCTCTTAGTACATTTTCTTGCTCCCTTTGCAATCCAAATATTCAACAGTTGGAACCTTAACTTATGTACAAGCATGTTGCTAATTAATTGGTAACAAGTACTTCTGATGGTGAGTTTAAAAAGCAAGAAACTTACCAACTATTTCCTCATCTGTCAACCGACCAGGGTGCAAAATTACAGCAGCTTGAATGTCATTGGTCTTTGCTAGTTTCACCACCACATTCCCTGAAGCAAATGTGATGCAATGCAAGCCACATTTTATCAGCTAAACCACTCTCTGCTCACTATAGACAACTAGTTTACCCTAAAGTTAAAAGGCTTAATTACCTCCCCAACAAAAGCCTGCAGCTCCTATGGCAGAAATGCCTTGACTCTTCAGAGCAGCAATCACTAGTTTGGCATCTTCATATCCTTTCTCCTAAAGCAGTCCAAAAGACATAACCAATATATAAACTGTTCCTTTTCTGCTTTGGTTGTAAACCATAAATGTATAATTCATTTTTCTTGATTCTTGTTCATAAGGATCCTAATCTATTTCTATCAAGAAAGAGGCTTACCCTGCTGTGAGCTTATGCCACGACTCTCGATCAAATTGCGGATTGTCAAGATTAACAGGATCACCATGTAACACCCCGACCCCAAATTTCCCCAAAATTTACCCTTATTTAATTATTTAATTATTTAAGGGTATTTTAGTCATATTTTTAAGCGGAGAGAGTTTGGAACCGTGACTTATATTTTTGGATAGGTCGTACTGAGACGAGTTCATAGACACGTAGTGGGCTCGAATCGGAGTTGTAACGAGAGAGATATGGTCAAAAGAAATCCAGTGGCACAATCGTAAATATTTCAAAATGGGATTTTTTATAAAAAACCTGGTTTTCTCTCTCTCTCTCTCTCTCTCCCCCGCGGGTCTCTCTCTCTCCTCTCCCTCGCGCGCGACACAGGCCACGTTTTGGCCGGCCGTGCTCTCCTCCGGCCACCAATGGCGACGGGACCGGTACCAAAATGACCGGGCCGTCGTCCTCTTCCTACCCCAGCCAGCCCCCGCCTCCAGCCGCTGTGGTTTCGCCGGAATTTGGAGAAGAAGCGGCCGACGTCGCCGGATTTTCAAAGCCGTCGATCTCCCTCCTCCGGCCACCAATTCCGTCGACCCAAGTATGGATTTTGAACCTCTCAAGCTGCTCTAGCTGATGGTTGGGTAGGATTAGATCGATTCTTAGCGTAGATCACTCGATTTTCGAATTGAAAATCGACCGAAACTTCGGCCACCGTGATCGGCCATTTTCGGCCACTTTTTGGGGTAGGTCCAAGAACAAAAGTGGCTCCAAATAGGGTGTTATACCTAGGGTAGGAGTTTGGAGCCGAGATGTTGAGATTTTCCGGCGAAGCGTTATCGCTTTGGGCACCGACGCGCTGCCGGCGAGTGCGGCGGCGCGTGGGCACTGTAGAAAAAGTAGCGATGTGTTCCGATGAGATCCTTAGGTTGTCACGAGTGCGTAGGATTTCGCGGATCTCAATTCGGACGTCGTTTGACTATCGAACGGATAATCGCATATTATGCGTTATCCGGGTTCGATAGGTTGGGATCGTCGGATGGTCCGAAATTTAATATATGTTAATCTAGGTATTTCTAGGATTGTGTAGGAATTCACGGATCGTGAATCGGAGCCCCGGATGTTCCGAAAAATAATTTTAAATTTGTATTTTATATTAACCGTCAGATCGTGCGATCGTGAGCAATCCGACCGTCCGATCTGAACCAAACTTGCAGGACAAGTGTCCTATACCTGGTAGAACCCATAGAGACTTCCGGATCGGAAATTGGAGGTCGTGGGTTTTGCAGGTCCGGTTGACCAGGGTTAGAGTAGTTTGACCCTTGGTTGACCGTGAGTCTCCCGGAGTAATCTCACCTTTCTAGGGGGGATTATCGGGTGCTAGATGATTGTGGAGAGTTACACAATATTAAAATTAATTTATATAACTATAATTATATATGGTTGTACAAGGGTACAACAGAGTCTAGAATGTCAGTTTGGAGTGCTATACGCACTACTTTAGGTACCTCCTCGGATTTTGGATTCGCTACAAGCACCACCAAGTGAAAGTTAGGTCCCGCGTGGCGTAGGTTATCCGGCGTTGGGACAGGCCCCATACGTGGCGTTGGTTGTACCGGCGTATGGGGAGTTATATGATATGATAGTATGGCATGGTCGCACGTGGCGTAGGTTATCCGGCGTGTTGACAGGCCCCATACGTGGCGTTGGTTGTACCGGCGTATGGGGAGAATATGTGAAATGCAGAGAAAGGAAATAAGGTATCACCGATGTGTGGAATTGGGTTTTAGGGAAGAACTACGTGTGGCTTGATCCCTCAAGGAGGGTACATAGGCAGCCTAAGGTTATTGGGTGCAGCCGCAGACTAAATATTAGTCATGATTTGTATTTGAATGGTTTGGTAGTTGGATAGGAATTATCGGAAGGCCGAAGGCCATTTGTGTGAATTGCATGAAATTATATTGTGCATGCTGCCAGTTGGGAATATTAAATGCGTTTTTATGCAGGTTGAAATTTTGGGAAATGTCCAATTTATAGGGGAGACTCTGCCAAAATTTCGGCAGGAAGTCTCGGTTTTTAGTAAGTGGGCCTGACATCGGGGTGATGTCAGGAATTCCAAAGGTTCGTCTCGGGTTTTGAGAAAATTCGGGGCGGGTCCTTAAACACCATAAAAGAAATCAGGAAGTACCACAAAAAATCCAGCTGCAGCAACTTTATCCGCAAGTTTCCTTTCCATATCAATCAATGTGAACATTCATTTCATTGAATAAGATTGACTATGGCTACAGATATCTATCATATCAGGACAAATGAAACCCAACTCAAATGGCAATCTTGATTAAGGGGAGTGATTCAAAGACCCTCATAGCAGATTGCGGGCTAATATAATTCTTTACTAGAACACAAGGGTAAGTACCAGTCAATTTTATAACTTGTCCCTAAAGAAGCATACTTTTATGAATCTGATCATTTTTATTGATTAATAAAGTAGAACCATTGACCCCTGACATAATTGGGGAGAAGAGAACCATACCTTAAATTTAGGTTTTCATACCCTGCAAAAACATAACAAAAACAAGCAAACCAACATGTTGTTAAATTTAAAACCACTAGTATTAAACCCAACTAGCTTTTAATCTGCTATTAGCCCCAGTTATCAACAGAGTTTCTTCTAAACAATTCATTCATAACCCATCATTGTTTTCAAAAACACACTCCCATGTCTTTCCAAATTTAAGCTAAAAAAGAAGAATCAAAATCAACTTATGTAATAGAGATTTATGAAGAAAATGTTGATGGGTTGGTACCAAAAACATCTGAGCCTAGAAGGATGGCATGCTTGGATTCACTTGGGCCAGTGAAGTAGGTTTTAAGTCCCCCAAGTTCTAGGAGAGTCCCTGCTCCAGATGTTGAGCCCAGTGCTGGTGGGTTCTTGAAGCATTCAACACTTGACATTTTGGACTTTGAGATATTCAGAGTGTTTCATTTTCAGACAGTGAGTGTTTCAGTTTCAGACAGTGAGAAGCAGAAGTTGAAGTCAAAAACGTGGAGGGAGGCGAGGTTATATAGAGAGCTGATTGAACTGACAAACGTCATTTCTTACGTCACATAGCAGAAGTTGAAGTTTTTTTTTTTTTTTTTTTGGTCTGAGTAGCAGAAGTTGAAGTTAAAAACGTGGAGGGAGGCGAGGTTAAAGAGAGAGCTGATTGAACTGACAAACGTCATTATGTCGCATAGCAGAAGAAACCTGGTTAGTTAAACATGTCCAGCCCAGTTGGTCAATGACGTGGCGGCTTGGCCTCTGAAGTACAACAGGTCAATATATGCTAATTTAACGTTAGTAACTTATGAAATCTAAGAGTAGTAAATTCAAATGTTAACAATATGATTGCTGTGTGTCGCGACCCAAAAAATTCAGAGTTGGATCCAAATAAGTTTCTAATTCAATGCAACACTTTATTAAAAAAAGACTTAGTTTGGAGTACACAAAATTCGTCATACACGCTTGCACGAGCCACGTCCACGTGTCATACTAAATAAATATGCAATCTGTCACGCTAAGAATTGAAATGTGTCTATAAAAGGCACTGGCTCTACAAGCCCGTGCTAATTATCACGTCAAGCATCATATCTCTCTTCAAAGCGATAAAATCCAAGCATGCCAATTAACATGCAATACCAAGCAGAAAAACCCTTATTTTGCACATAGCCACGCTACAAGCTTAAGTGGGCCCAAGCCACGCAAATGCTCGAGGTTTGCTGAGTGAGTTGTGGTATGGATGGTAACAAGCATTTATGAGGCCCATTGATGAGCCAAGAAATGGAAGTTTTGGACTGCTTGGAGCCCCAAAACTCGAGCATTTTTCTTGAGCTCAAATATGTGGGTAAGCATAAAAGAGAGGAAATTGACCCACCACCTTAATTAAAACAACCCATCACTTTAGGAAGTTGGCCCATTCCCTTAGTAAAATAGCCCATCACTTTAAGGAGTTAGCCCATTCCCTTAGTAGGCTAACCCATCACCTTAGGAAGGCCCAAGCAACCAAGAAAAATATTTGCAAGTCTCTAGCACATGGCTGAAGACAAAGACCAGGACAAAAGCCAAAGTTGCCCATGTATGTGAGCTGCTGGGAGACTCCAGCACGTGGGCAAAGCAAACCTCAAGTAGAACGTTCAAAAAACCAGAGGATATTAGCGCGCACAGGAGAAAAGGCATCATTCAGACCAATGTTGTTACCTATCTCATTCCTTTACTAGATTTTGCCATGAAATAGGGGAAGAAAGAAGGAGAGGTGATAACCAAAGATATGAGACTATCAATAGAGCTACTGCGGGAAGACTTCTGAACCCCCAAAATCTGGTCTATATGTATTGGGTAGAGGGGGATTTCACAAAACAGGGATGGATCGAAGAGAGAGAAGAGAAATGAAAGGGGAGACTTGGAAAATTTGGCCAGAACCCATTAAGGTTTCTTGGGAAGAAGGAGCTTCCAGCAGCTATAAAAGGAGGTATCTCCTACCCATTAAACACAACCAGATCCAGAGAGTAAGCATCATCTATCATCCCTGGAACTCTTCAATTTCAAGCCTTATTCCTCCATATCTTCCCATTTTCTCTTTTGGCAAGCCATTCCAGAGCTTGACAAAACTTTCATCAAGTTGCCGAAAACTTGCTCAAACCACTCATTCTTCCACCCTCATCTATCTATCTATCTATCTATCTATCTATCTATCTATCTCTCTCTCATCTAACAACCCCATCCAAAGAAAGCAAGCATCACCTCTCATCTCTGGAACCCTTCAATTTCGAGTCATATTCCTCCATCTCTTCCCATCTTCTCTTCTGGCAAGCCATTCCAGAGCCTGACAAACCCTTTGTCGAGCTGCCGAAAATTACCCAAAGCATCCATTCTTCCATCCTAACCTCTGCCTTTCTCTCTCCTCAGCAAATTCTCACGAAATCCTTTGCTTTAAACCTCTGCTTCTTGTAGAAAATCTGGTCTCTCTCTCTCTCATGCTAAACTCATGAATCCTTAGCTTCCATGCCACAAGCCTCTCAAACCAAGCCAAGAATTTATCTATAAGCAACTGTTGGTTTCATTGGTGAAGAAGACCAATGGGTTTTCTAAGGCTCAGCTACCATTTCGAAGCACTCTTGGGGTCTGATTCTTGAACTCAGACTTAGAGGTAATTTCAAACATTTGGCTCTTTACAGCAGTCTAGGCTCATTTGTAGCTGCCGGAACAAAAAAGCCCCTAAACTGTGCCAATGAGAAAGCATTGACTTGTAGTTCAGTGGTTTCAGGTTCAAATTTCTTAACACTTTGGTAGTATATAGGTGAGAAACTCCCTCCTTTATAATTTAGATTATATGTTTGCCATATACTATATAATTTAGATTATGTGTTTGCCATATACTATATATGCAGCTAAATAAATAAATAAAACAATTATTTTATAGAAGAGTGTTATTTTAAAGTTTACCTCAGCTTACGAAATCTTAGAATCAACCCTAGTATAATTCAGAATACTCTTCTCATATTTCAAAAAATTTAGGATTTTTGTTGTTGAAAAACTTCCATTTTGGGTCCAAAAAAACACCCACAAAAATGAAACATATAAAAACGGTTTTGACACAGCCAAAATAAATAATAAAAAATTGAATTTTTTTAAGCGATAATGTAAATTACTCTAACTTAATCTAATCTATATAAAAAATATTCAAACTTGAATGCAAGAGCCCAAACTCACTGTCTTTACGAACTAACCTACCGTTGAAACATTTTTGGGTACTTTAGGGAAAGAGTACAAAGCATGCATTGAGCTGAGTTTTGGGTCAAAGACCCAAGCTAGTTGGGTTCTAAGATTTTATAGTCCAGTTCTCATATTGCAAGCCAGTGGCCCAATCCAACTCAACCCGCCAAAATATAACCGTCTTCCAATACGTCGTCGTAAACTGGAGAAATTCCGAGCCTGTCGCATAGTCCAACTGGATTCCAAACATTAACCAATAACCACCATGCACACCAAAACAAACCAAAAGAACTAAATAAATAAATAAATAAAAAGTAAATAAAATTTATCCGGAGCATAGGAGACCGGCTTTGTCTGATACGCTATCCCATCAAATTCAACCTCGTCAGTGTTTCTCCTTGGAGGTTTTTATAGGGTTTCTCTCTAAACCCACAAACCCCGAAAATGGGTTCTCTGGAAAATGGGATAGAGGGAGCTACAAATGGCAGAAAAGAGCATGAAGAAGAAACAGAGCAAGAGCCAATATTAATGGAGCAATCTGAGAGGTTTTGTATGTTTCCTATTAGGTACAAGCAAGTCTGGGAGATGTACAAGAAGGCTATGGCCAGTTTTTGGACTGGTACTTGTTCATTTTTCCTCTTTATATGTCTTTAAAACACAGAAGAAAGATTCTCATATTTCTTTTTAATTTTGGTGTTTTCTTGTTTATCGGTGTGTGTTTTGAAATGGGTATCTGTTTGTTTCTCCAATTTCATTGATATTTGGTTTTTTAATGTGAAAACATGTTCACATGGAATTGTACTTTGAAAACTCGGTTCTTGCCCTGTTTGGATTTTGTTTTTGTTTTTTTGTTTTTCTGGGTTGGAAATGGAGGTATGCTTCCTTGGACTTGAGAGTATAATTCAAAGGAAATATGAAGTGGGATTTGTTAATACTTTTATTTTGGTTTCAAAATTCGGTTGGGTTTTGCAGTTGTTGGACTTGTTACTGTGGATTCATGAAAGTAGTATCTTCTTTTTCCTTTATTGGGTCCCCAACATTACTTTAGACTATACTTGTTGGCGTTTGCTGTGTCTCTCTGAAAGGGAGCACATTTGATGTTTTCTTGTGCTTTGGGAAACAAATTATTTACCTTTGTTCTCTCTCCTAAGAACATTATACATTTGGTTATTTATGGAAACGTGCATGAACAAGAAATAATAAAGCCTTACGTAAATCCAAGCACATTGGCGGCTGCAAATTTCGACTGCAATATGACCTCTTAAGACCAAGGTATTCTGATGTCGGATACAGTTAAATGGGTAGCAGTGCTTGTGATTTACTTGGCTTGTGCCCATGGTAAATAGCACTAGCATGTAGTGCCTTGCTCAGAGAATCCTGAATCTACAATCTTGAACATATGAGCTCTTGCCTTTCTGCTTGGCATATCTAGTCTTTGGCAGGCGTGGTTGAATTATTGCTTAGAATGTGTACATAAGGCCTATATTTCAGTCACTTGATATCGTATCTGCTGTTGAGTAGTTTCATTTTTGTTTTACCACAGCATGTTCTAATGACATGTTAATTGGCTTACAGCTGAGGAGGTTGATCTCTCCCAGGATGTACAGCAGTGGGATGCTTTGTCTGACTCCGAAAAGCACTTTGTAAGTCATGTCCTGGCATTTTTTGCCGCATCTGATGGGATTGTTTTGGAGAATTTGGCTGCAAGATTTCTAAACGATGTTCAGATTCCAGAGGTGATTTGTCTGCTCTGATCTGTTCTTTATATGAAGAAGAGTGTTTGAATTTCCCAAAACATTTTCCCTCTCTCCTATTTCACCCTATAATTTTTGAACAGTTGATGATTTGCCCCATAATTAGACTAAAATCCATTTTTATTTTCTCCTAGTTGACCAACTAACACTAAGGCTTTTCGTTCTTCTCAGGCCCGGGCATTCTATGGATTTCAACTTGCAATGGAGAATATTCATTCTGGTAGAACTTTAAACATGGTTTCTGTTGTTTCCTCTATTTATAATGTATTGAGCCACCTGCCTAAGGGGTTTTCTCTTTGCTCTTTTTTAAATACTGTCTATGATCAGAGATGTACAGCTTGCTTTTGGAGACATATATCAAGGATTCAATGGAGAAACATAGATTGTTCAATGCAATTGAAAGCATTCCTTGTGTCTCTAGGAAGGCTAAGTGGGCGTTGGATTGGATACACAGGTACATGTACATTCTTCTTCTGTATTCCTGGTATAATCAAAGATGGCATATCTTTGGGTTTGGAGTGCTTTATAATTGCTAATAAAGGAGATTATATTTCTTGTATGGCTGGACTTATTTGTACGTGATACATGCAATCATGTTTAAATGCATTTGTAAAATCATGTACTTGATGTGTTAACCTTGAAGTTCTTTAGTACTTTTAAAATTCAACGTTATAATATGGCCTGAGTAGAGAATGGGTTGCTTGTCTTGAGTTGTGTAGGAGGGCCATTTCTATCAAATGGAAATCACATATGCAATAACTTGAACTTCCTCCTGTGTGATATCCATGTTGTGTCTGTAGGTTCAAAGTGTGCATATAGGAGTGACAAAAGTTATACAGCCTGCAATTTTTGAATATAACACTTGGTCTTTCTAAAGAGGAGGTTTTGCCCATGGGAAGTGAGATGGGATGGGTGGTGGGGGAGACATCTTTAAAATTATATCTTGGGAATTTATATATTTTAACAAAATATTTAGTTTCTAACAAAACTAAAAGCTCTGCCTGCTGTATCATATGTACATATCACATTATATTTGAACTTCATACCATCTGCTCCATACTGCAACTTTAAAAGTTGTCATTGTTAAGACCAGCTGATCGTAGTTATCAAGCTTCATTTGTAGTTCATACATATTCTCTATGTGATTAAAAGCAAGGAACCTGTTGCCTAAAACAATTTCTTATTCTGCATGATGTGCAGTTCCAATTCATTTGCAGAGAGACTTGTTGCTTTTGCATGTGTTGAAGGAATCTTCTTCTCCGGAAGGTAGCATACCCTTTTTTCTTTCTTGGATTTTTGTCATGAGGCTTGATACAACTTTTCTTTTGTTTTCTTCACCTTTTTCCCCTTTGTTTATTGTTCATTTGAGGTTCTCAGCTTCTGTGCCATATTCTGGCTTAAAAAGAGGGGCTTAATGCCAGGTTTGACATTCTCAAATGAGCTTATCTCCAGAGATGAGGGACTCCATTGTGATTTCGCCTGTCTTCTGTACAGGTATTCATGTTTTTGTTTATCTTTTTTAAGGGTTCTTGAATTTCGAGTTTCGCATCTGATTGTAAGAAAAAGATAATAGTTACTTATAGGGAGTTTCTTGCCGAAATCCTTGATTTATTACTCTTTGCCCCCACAAAATCAGGGAATTCAAGAAATTTGATAAAATAATTTCAATAAGCAAATGACAGAAAGTTATTTTGTTGCTATTGACTACAGTTTGTTACGGAAGCAATTACCTTGGCAAAAAGTTCATGTCATTGTACATGAAGCTGTCGAGATTGAGATCGAGTTTGTTTGTGAGGCCCTCCCATGTGCATTGATTGGCATGAACTCAGATCTCATGAGCCAGTACATAAAATTTGTTGCTGATCGACTCTTGGTATATCTCTGATGATTTGTTCCTCTTTTTTTTTTTTTTCTCTTTCTTTAATTCCTAGGGAATTAGGGGAGTTGTGTTTAGTTTTTATAGTTATTTTTAGTGTTACATATCAATATGAATGTAATAGAATATACTCTACCTTCCAGGTTGCATTAGGGTACCAGAGGAAGTACAATGTGGAAAATCCTTTTGATTGGATGGAGTTTATTTCTTTGCAGTGAGTATTTCTGAGAATGTGGTTTATGACTGATAATTTACAAGTGAACATCCTGCATGAATATTTCACCGGGTTTGTAAGGTCTTATTTATTTGCTGCTAATGACTGGATTGGTGGGTTATTATGACTGCATTGGATAGGAAACTTAGAAAGAAAATTTCTCTGTTTTTAACTATTCACCATGTGAACTATAAACTTGGGAAAAACTCCAGGGAACTGAAGCCGGTGGCATCCTATCAAAGTATGTGGGATAGTAGGAATGGTCAGTCATTAGCTTAATGTCCTACCACTTAGTTTGGCATCTTGATCTTGATCTTGTTTTTTTTTCTTTCTGTAGAGGAAAGACGAACTTTTTTGAGAGAAGGGTGGGTGACTATCAAAAAGCATCTGTTATGTCAGGCCTCCAAGATGGTGGAAAGAATTTCATCTTCAAGATGGACGCAGACTTCTAGTCATCAATTTGTTGCAACTTTGTCCAGCATTGTACTGAAATGCCGGATTTGTAATCAAAATTTTGTCACTCTTCTTTGTGCCAGCAACTTGTATATTGTATTTCAAGGGATATATATAATGTCATAGTCTGACTGAAGTTGTATTAATTTATGCCAAGCCGTCCTTAGCGCGGGGTGGTTGTCATTATCAGTAAAGAATTTTGTTATCTATAATTTAAAATTTCATTATAATCTGGTGGAAAATTTGAAATGTGCGTCATATCTCAATCTCATCATTGTGTTTGCAAAATGATGCAAGCATCCGCTACTTTCATCAGTGCTGTGATTATTATTAGCATTATGAGTGTGGCATGGGGCGCCCCCTTTTGTGTGAATCATGCCTGTATTTGTGTGTGTCTGCAGGTACATACCAGCTACCTTGCCAATTTTTCCCCAAGATTGGTGCCATGAGTTTTTCACCATTCGGATCTGGATTTATGGAGGTTTGCATAGAAAAAAGAGATGTGAAAGCTTCAATCCCGCATGGGCATGTGATGTATTGCCAACCATATGAGTGTGGCACACGCGCGACTAGGGCTAGCATTCTCTTAGAGAACGGAAAATTTTCTATAAAAAGAGAAAAAAAGGTGACAGGAGCATATTGTTGGATCCAGACCATAGGCATAGTTCTGTGAGAGTGACTGATGAAAATGATGTTTATTGTCTTTTGGATTTGGCTAGAGTTGAGTGATGCTTAAACATAATCCACCTCTAGAGTCACAATCTATGCCTAAGCTACTATAAAAGCAACCATATCCACCACAAGCTTATGTTTTCTTCTTTGGGGGTTCTTGATAAGGATCTAAATAATCTATATTGTTGGTTTTGGAAAGGTTGATTTGATTTCACCTTAATGTTATATGCAAGCTAATCCACCACTAGCACTAGGATGAACTGTTCCTCATTGTCCTGAAATGATGATCAACCAGTATTTGTCACTAAATTTTCTTGAATTGATGAAAGGAAGATAAAGTCACTCACTTTAAGACACATTGAACACCTAACAACAAACCCTAATGCTCCCAATTAGTCTTTTGTTGCTTTCTCCATGTTACAACTTGGTCTCCATGGCTCGCGGCTCGCCCAATAGACCGAAAGCAGGCACTCTCTCTCTTTCTCTCTCCCCCTCCCTCTCTCTCAGTTTGGTGTCTGCTTGAGGTGACCAGGGCACTAAAATTAGGTACCAAACAATCCACCTTCTTTTTCCTTTTTTACTTTTTTTTTTTTTTTTGTATTATCCAAATTTCCTAGTAATTATTAGGTACCCCATCAACATTCATGCACCAAAATTTAAAGAGAAAGTGATGGGTTATTCATTTTAAACAAAAAAGGTTTTATTTGTAGCTCCATAGTTTTATTCCTTTGTTACGTTTGCTTGCCTTGGCCGCTTTGATTTTTTGGTGGTAAGCTAACGTCTTCTGAGAGGCACACTTGGATCAATCTGTATGGTCTATACAAAAGATGATAATGCCTTTCTCCCTAACAATCCTAGATAAATGAAGTTAATTAAGACAAAGAATCAGAATCATGAACTACTCCTTTTAAATAAAGTTAATCAATGTGTTGATTATTTTTAACACCTTGCAATTTACATCATTATCCATGTGGGTGTGGCTTTGTCAATGTTAACCATTACCTGTCCACTTTACCAGCTTCAAATCAGATCATAACAACTTTGAACCTCCCATGATGCGGTTGTTCAGATGACTGGACCATTTCACCTATCTCACCTTTTTTTTTCTCGTAAGTCATATCTATCCCAATAGAATGCCATTGATTGGCTCATAAGTTTGAGAAATATTTTAGTTTTACGAACATTGTCTTATTAATTCATGCATTATAATGTGGATAGACGACACAATTGATATCTCATGTACTTACACAAATAGAGTAAGTATCATAGTCCTCGAAATATTTTGTTTAAAGCCTCTAATGTGACAGTCATCCTAAAAGTTTAAAAATTCCCTAATTAGGTTTTCCTTTTCTCATATTGTGTGCTTTATAAACACGATTAGGGCATCTGAAAGAGTGTGAAATGACGTTAA
Organism: Prunus persica; assembly: GCF_000346465.2. Classification (NCBI taxonomy): domain Eukaryota; kingdom Viridiplantae; phylum Streptophyta; class Magnoliopsida; order Rosales; family Rosaceae; genus Prunus; species Prunus persica. Next base: position 11,767,554 of record NC_034009.1, read on the forward strand.
TAATTATTTAGTCTAGTGACATTTATCCTTCATTTGTCTTAATTGGATTCTCATTAACCCACGTTTTCCACAACATATAATCCCATCTCTCCCATGAAGAATTATTATAATTAGGATTGTTGTGGGAGGTTGAACCATATTAGTTGAGACTTTGAGATTATCCAAGAACAGCAATGGCCCTAATTATATATCTCATTTCAAAGTGGCTAAACGGCCTTAACTGATGGAGGCACTAGTGCTTACCTACCCAGATTAAGATATGCATAACGCATACATAGCAAGAGCTTCCCAATCAATGGAAAAGTAGGAAGAAAGGACCACCCTCTTTACCTTCCCATACCTAAAGCCTGAGCGCAATCTTAATATATACCAATTCTATTTGCCACTTTTGTCACTTGGAGGTGGACCAACTCTAAAGTCTCTAGTGGGATATTATCATCCTTGTTGTGCTTGTGGTTGTGGCCTTATCCCTCACCTACCCTAACCACTAATGATCTATCATCTACCCATGAACAATGAAAATATTTAGTATAAAAATAATACTTTTTAAAAATAATTTAGGATCTCATGGTGGCAACCCATTGGACCTTGTGGGTTGGTGATCATTAGTGGGCCAGGTCATGGACGGGTCCATAGTCTCATCATGAGAAAGATCAATAGTAAGATTACATTTTACCCCTTGCTTAGTTCCAACTGAAAAGTTGGGCAGATCCATTACATTGGTGGGACATGAATGTGCTCTAACATTTGTAAGTACAAGATAATCTTAAAAATGTCAAAATGACAAACTTAACCCTCATCTTATCTAAATGAAACGTGTCAATCTCTGATAATACAAAAGTAACCCCATGACGCAAATGGGTCTAGCGAGTGAAAAAAAGTTTTGACTTAGGGAGTGAGAAAAGATTTCGGAAAAAAACAAAAAAGATTTCGACTTGTAAACTAATGATCTCAAATTTGAAAGCACTTTAGTAGTGTGTAAGAAACTCCCCTCTCATAATTTAGACTATCACTTCTATTCATTAATTCTCGGGCACCTTCCAATTTATAAGCCACAACGCACAACAAATGAAGATGTTAATGAGAATCTTATGAATAATACTAGTCTTATCACATTTTTATACCACAATTTCATCTATATATATAAAGCAAAAGGCAGAGAATGGTGAAACATTCAAAATACCAGAAAATGTCCTTAGTTAATTCAAACATTAAGAATTGAAATTATTAAATAAATATGAATAATATGGTAAATTCACATTTTTTATATTAAAAATAAAAATAAATAAATAATCAGATAATAGATTCTACTTTTATGGAACATAACTACCCATATTATCTTTTCTTAATTCTAAAAATTGAATAAAAAGTAAAAAATAAAACCAATTGGCACATGCTCACGCATGTGCCAAGGGGCTAGTATTATATGATGTGGCAGCTAATATGTACATACCACATCATGTAAAATATTAGTTTCTATTTTTCTAATTTTATTTATTAAAATATATTTTATTCATTTAATTGATGTGACATATAATATAAACATGCTACACAAATATAGAAATATAAAATAAAAATATAATAAGTGTAGCATTACCCGAATCTTATTAGATTAATGAAACCACAGCCCCTGCATGCCATTGTCATGTATGGAAGGAGAATTTTTAATCCCAAGACTAACCCTCACCCAGTTTGACTTTCCCATTTCTGATCATTTATACACAATGTTGCACACCTCAAAAAACGAAAAAAACAAACGCAGCGCAAACAACTCTCTCTATTTCTCTCACTTAAAGCCACCATTCTGTTGTTCTACCAGACTACCACCAACCCAAAACTAGCACAAAACCCACAACCAAATCTGGCTCAGACATGGAGGAGTCCGTACAAATCAGTATCTGGGACAGTGTGGTGGAGCTAACCAAAGTGGCACAGCAAAAGGGTAGTGATCCTCTGCTATGGGTTATACAGTTGTCCTCAAACTTGAAATCCAGGGGAGTATCAATGCCCTCAGTTGAGCTTGCCAATGTGTTGGTCTCTTACATTTTCTGGGACAATAACGTGCCCATTACTTGGAAGTTTCTAGAGAAGGCTTTGATGTTGAAAATGGTGCCCCCTATGCTTGTTCTTGCTCTGCTTTCAACAAGGTTTGTTCTTTTGTTTTCTGTTTTGCTGTTTGAAGATTTTGATTTCTGGGTTTTAGTTTTTTTTGGTGTTTCGGTTATAGTCAGGTTCTTTTGATATATTTTCAGTTGGGATCATATAAAGGGTCTCAATTTGTTCAAAGCTTTCATCTTTTATTTTTCCTTGGACTGTTTCGGAAAGGAAAGTAATAACAGAATCTTAATCATGTTGTGTCCTTGTTTTCGACATAAAAGATATCTTGGCCAAACTGGACCGTATTGTTGTGTTTCAGAATTTCAGTTTACTAGTGGAGTAAGTCCTTGTGATTACACATTTTAACCTTAAATTTCAGACCTTTCTTACCTTTTCCCCACATGTTAAAAAATAGGCTGCAGATTAGATTACTAATATAGGCTGCATTTTGCTTGCCACTAATGTTCTGTTTGTTTCTCCAGATCAAGTTATGTTTACTTTTTTCTTAACGGTTCTTTTGTGTGTGTGTGTGTGAGGTCAGTGTTCATAATGCATTATAATAGCCTCTTATGTTCTCACTTGTGATACACTGCTTGTTTTCTTGCGTTGTAGGGAAATTCTCATGCCCTAGTAATTAATGGTCTTATTGTTGTCTACCACTCTTTCTACAGGGTCATTCCATGTCGGCGCTCCCAGCCGGTGGCATATAGGCTTTACATAGAACTCCTTAAGAGACACATTTTTACCCTGAAGTCTCAGATAAAAGGACCAAATTATCAAATGTAAGTTCTGATATCTAGTACAGATGAGATTATTTGCTTACACTGTACTGAAGATGATGCTAATAAGGGTTGATTCTTGTATCTCGAATTTCTAACCTGTATAATTCTTACAGAACCATGAAATCGATAGATTCTATTCTTCATCTTTCCTGGATATTTGGTCTGCCAGCAAGTGACCCTGGGATTCTTGTGGTTGAGTTTTTATTTTCAATTGTTTGGCAATTGCTTGATGCATCATTAGATGATGAAGGATTGCTAAACTGTACCCCAGAAAAGAAGTCTAAATGGGCAATTGAACCTCAGGAAATGGAGATAGATTGCCACGATAGTTATTATGGGAAGAGGAACGAACATTATGAGATATTGCAGGAATCAAATACTGTCATGGCCATTGAGATAATTGGGCAATTTCTTCAAAATAAAGTAACTTCAAGAATTCTTTACTTGGCTCGCCGAAACTTGTAAGTCCTTGCCCCCTTTAACGATTACTTCTATTCTTTCTTCATTCTCCTTTGAAGTTTTGAAGTAAAATTATTTTGTACGACTTTTGGTTTTCTCAAGCATCAGATGGCCTGTCTTAGCATACAAGATTAGTAAATCCTCTAAAACATCCTGTACATGTACATGACATTTTTTGAATGTTCTCTCAACAGATTTCCTTCTATATAATTTCAGATTCAGTTGTATGGTCTTGTTTTTTTCATTTCATTTGCCAGAAAGTCTTAAAATCAATGACTAAGTTTCCTTTCACCAGTACTTGATCACTTTCCTTCTTGATCTTTGCCTTCAGTGCAAGCCATTGTTTAACATTTGGTCTCACTTTTTCAGGGCTGCACATTGGACAAGTTTTATTCAGCGATTACAGTTGCTTGGATTGAACTCATTAGCATTAAGAAATTCAAAAATTCTTACCCCAGAGGCTCTTCTACAGTTGACTTCAGATAGTCACATCGTCTTGCCTCGAGAATGCAAAACAGCTTCTTCGCAAAAGTATCTTGCAGTTATGGCTTCTGGATCTCTGGCTTCTTTTGCTGGTCTGTGCCATGGGAATAGTCGTTCTGCTTTGTGGCTTCCTCTTGATCTTGTATTAGAAGATGCCATGGATGGATATCAAGTTGACGCAACAAGTTCTGTTGAAACAATTACTGGTAAACACAGAATTTATTATCCCTTGTGCTTGAAATTAAATAGTATTTTAAATTACTATTGGTTCTTATGAAACCAGTTTCTGTTAGGATGAAAAATCAAGGTTTCATTTTGTAGGTTTGGTCAAAACCTTTCAAGCAATAAATGGCACAAGCTGGCATGATACCTTTTTGGGCCTTTGGATAGCAGCTCTTCGTCTTGTACAAAGGGTTCGTATCTGTTTTGAATAAATTTAAAAAATTTCCTTCTGAATGGTTGGTATTGGTCCGGAACATGAACGTCAATAGTTCCTTAAAACATTCTACTAGCTCTCTTCAAGACCAGACCCATATATGTCATAGAAGTGTGAGCAACTTACTTGATTTTGGGTACTTTTGTCAACTTTGATCAGTAACTGGCAGGATTTGTTAGAAAGTTCTACAACTTTATAAGTTACACATAAATGCTTTTAATGGCTGATTATCTTATTGGTAACCCTAACACATCAAAGTTGCTCCATGATAAATTTGTTGATCTACCATTAGTCCCAAAAGCTCAAGTTGTTTAAACTCTTGAGATGTGTATATAGAGAGCTTCCATTGAGGGATCCCTGTTTGAGGGACACCCTTGTAGTGCCCACTCCGCATTGTATTCCACTAATCCAAACCGTCTATTTTTTAGATAATCATTCAAAGATCATCTCTACAAAAAATCACTTGAATCCGATATCATTTGATCACTGAATTGAGTTATTGAAATTTTAGTACTTTCTTGAAGCACTGTGTTTATTGATTTTGTAGGATGCAATTGGATGTCGATACGGTTTCCGATTTGTCTAATTTTTTTTTGTAAGGATGATCTATGAATGTAGACTTAAAAAATAGATGGTTTGGATCGTTGAAAAAAAAAAATCGTAGGGGACCCTAAAGGATGTCCCTCAATAGAAGGGGACTGTATATATATATATATATATATTCTAATCTTCTGTTGTCTTACCATTGATAAATTTATTGGTTCACTGTTGCTCAAAAAAACTTAAGCTGTTAGGACCAGACTTAATCTATTCAGTATTGAATGAAGCAAGTGTTATATTATATGTTTAAGTGGGAACCATTATTTCTAAAATTTATATTAGTTATGGCTCTTGTTTATAGGCTTTTTTATGTATTGCAGGAAAGGGACCCCATAGAGGGCCCAGTGCCTCGCCTTGACACTCGCTTATGCATGCTATTGTGCATCACAACACTGGTGGTTTCTGATCTGATTGAGGAGGAGGAAATTGCACCAACCAACGAAACAGAATATGGTTCCGTCAATTGCTGGAAAGAAAAAGAGGTTCCGGGAAAGCGCCGCTATGATTTAGTCTCCAGCCTACAGATGCTGGGTGATTATCAGGGTTTGCTGACTCCACCTCAGTCTGTTGTTTCTGCTGCCAATCAGGCTGCTGCAAAAGCAATGCTGATTCTTTCAGGTGTCAGTATTGGGAGTGCATACTTTGAGTGCATCAGTATGAAAGACATGCCTATCAACTTCTGTGAGTAATATCTAGCTCGCATTCATTGTCAATGAGTCTCTCTTCAACATAAAGAAAATTCTATGAGTGTGTCTTGTTATAAAAAGGGAACCAGCACACCAATGAAATAAATGGTCAAATGGCCATTCGGGGGCATGGCAGTGCTGTTCACTTAGTGTATTCCAAAAAATATCTTCTTATTTCCTTTTTCAAATATCTATTGCTCGTTAAAGAAAAGTTACTCTGCTGAATGTTTCCCGGTTATGTTTTTTATTTTATTTTATTTATTTATTTATAGATAAAACCATTGGAACTGTATAGCGCACTGTTGTCCATGGTTGTTCCATTCTTGTATTCTTGTCTTTTTGTTCTTTTAGTCTTATTTTATTCCCATATTGGTCCTGTTTCTAGTTTTTAATATTGTTCTTTTTGGTTTAGATGTAATGGTCTGTCGCATAAGCAACTTCTGTGGACTGTTTTGTGGAGTCAGTGTATATCTGTTAGGTATTCTAATCTTAAGTTTATGTGTTTGTTTACAGCTGGAAACTTGCGTCATTTGATAGTTGAGGCCTGTATTGCTAGAAATCTACTGGAAACATCTGCATATTCCTGGCCAGGTTATGTTAATGGACGTATCAACCAGTTACCTCATGGTGTGCCAACTCAAGTGCCTGGTTGGTCATCATTTATGTTGGGGGCTACGCTTACTCCACTAGTGGTTAATGCTTTGGTTTCAAGTCCTGCTTCAAGGTATACTAGCTTTTAACTTTCTAAATCTGTTACATTTAGTAAATCATGTTATAATTAAGATGTTGGGACTTCATTTCCACAAGTTTTTAGAGTTTTACCCCTGTGAATCATTTCTGACAAGGTTTTGGTCCCTGCCTCTCTGGCTTGTAGCAATTGTTATATGGTACATGTATGAAGTTTTTGAATTTATCTGGTATATGTATTCATTCCTTAAATCAGAGATTACCACTTTTCAGAAGGGCCCATCAATAGCCGACGACTTCTAAATTCTCATTTTTGAGTTCATGCTTAATGTACTAATTAGGATGGAAGTTTACATTTGGCTCACAAGAATTTTGAGAATCTAACCAATTTTGTATACGGATGGTTATACTTTTGGTCATTAGCATTATATGTTTTTTTTGTCCCCTCCAGGAAATCGGAAAATGAAGAAATAGTTAATATATTCAAGATAATTACGTATTTACAAAATACATACATCTATGGGAGTCATTGTGTGCAAAAATATTGAAGGGGAACTCTTTGCAGATAGATGACTTTTAGATTACCATTTTCTTAACGTCTTTGACTATGGCCTGGTCTTCAGTTACTCCTTTTTCTTTCCTGAAGCCAGGTATATCAGATGCTCTTTTTTGTAAATTTACCCAAAGGTAAAGCTACTGAATTAAGCTCATGGATTTGATGGAAGCTTAGCAGAACTCGAGAAAGTATTCGAGATTGCAGTCAATGGATCAGATGATGAGAAGATATCTGCTGCTACCATATTCTGCGGGGCGTCACTCATTAGGGGATGGAATATACAGGTGAAGAAACAATATTATTATATTTAAACATATTTTGAATTCTTTCCCCCAACTTGCATATTTGAATCCTAAGAGTTCTTTCCATTTTTTCTGAATCACTCAACTTTCTTTTTTAATTTATGGTTCACATTTCATGCAGGAACATACTGCTCATTTTATCATTAGATTATTGTCTCCTCCGGTTCCTGCCGATTATTCTGGGGGTGACAGCCATTTAATAGGTTATGCACCAATGCTGAACGTCCTCATTGTTGGAATAGCATCTGTTGACTGCGTTCAGATTTTCTCTTTACATGGCTTGGTATGTATGTTTAACTTTTACTTAACCAAACATGAAGATTTACAATAATACTGTCAGGGTTTGTCACATCTTAGGAAGTGATCAAGCACCCTTCCACTTATAGCTAATTCTGTTTCAAGTTAGCATTGAACATTATAAAGTTATATAGCTAATTCTGTTTCAAGCTAACATTGAGCATTATTAAGTTATCTACCTCAATATTCAGTTTGGCTTTTGGGGTGGATTTTCCATGTAAATTTGAAACCAGTTATTGCATCAAGGACAAGGAGAAGAATGTAAATTGAAATTGTAGTATAAGACATGATGCTTGTGTTAAGGCTCTGAAAGGAGCACTGTGGCAGCATTTCTGTTTTAGAATTCCTTGATGCAGACCCAAAAAGTTGTTCAAAGACTTTATTTTGTTGATTTCAGCTGTACATCATCTTACTTTCCAAAATCAGGAAAATAGAAAGAGAGTGGTTGGTGGTAGATTCTTAGATAGGGAAAAAGATTACTATGTTTTGTGATCTCATGTTATTTGAGTTTTAATATCAATTGGATTGAATTGGTGTTATACTGTAATAAACTTCAATAAGTACTTCTAGTAGAATAAAGTGGCAAAATATCCTCTTTGTAAAAAAGATCAGAAGCCTTTGGGTGTTATTGATAATATATCTGTTTTGTGGTTTGGGAGTGGTGAGATGTGTGCGCTAGTGACAGGAACTTCGTATCAGCTTTAAACTAATGTTATCTAGTTTTCTTTCCAGGTCCCACAACTTGCATGTTCATTGATGCCGATATGTGAGGTGTTCGGCTCATGTGTTCCCAATGTCCCCTGGACTCTAACGACGGGAGAAGAAATCTCTGCCCATGCTGTGTTTTCAAATGCATTTACTCTCCTTTTGAAGCTGTGGAGGTTTAATCATCCTCCTCTTGAGCATGGGGTGGGAGATGTACCCACAGTTGCATCCCGACTTACACCTGAGTATCTCCTATCAGTAAGAAACTCTTACCTAGTATCTTCTGGAAGTGCTCACCAAGATCGAAATAAGAGGAGACTCTCCACTGTTGCAAGTTCATCATCTCCAGAACCTGTATTTGTGGACTCGTTTCCAAAATTAAAAGTTTGGTATCGGCAGCATCAAGCATGTATAGCCTCAACACTCTCTGGTCTTGTTCATGGAACCCCTGTCCACCAGATTGTTGATGGGCTTCTTAACATGATGTTCACAAAGATTAGTAGAGGAAGCCAGTCTTTAACTTCTGTTAATTCTCCAAGTAGTAGTTCTTCTGGACCTGGAAATGAAGACAACTCTCTAAGACCTAAATTACCGGCCTGGGATATCTTGGAAGCTGTTCCCTTTGTGGTTGATGCTGCTCTAACAGCCTGTGCTCATGGGAAACTTTCTCCTCGCGAGCTGGCTACAGGTTAGCCTTGTTTTCTCTTCTCATTTGCTGTTGATGTTTGTTATTTACACACAGCGATACCCAGGAAATTGAATTGATTTTTTATTTATAAACTAATACTGAATGTGTGATTGAGTTAATACTGGCAACCATATCACTGAGTTTGATACAACTGGGTATTTTTAATATTACCTCAAGTCATTTTCATTTGACCTGTAAATATAAAAGAACCAAAGTTTTATTTTTTTAAATTACTCGATGTGGCACTCAACTTTAAGAGAAAGAAAGAAGTCATCATTATACCTTGGTCTGATATGTGAAATAACTAAAGAATTTTCACTATTTCAGGGCTTAAAGATTTAGCAGATTTTCTTCCTGCATCTTTGGCAACCATTGTCAGCTACTTTTCTGCTGAAGTTACTCGGGGTATTTGGAAACCAGTTTTTATGAATGGAACAGATTGGCCCAGTCCCGCTGTGAATCTATCCCATGTGGAGGAACAGATCAAGAAAATCCTAGCTGCTACTGGTGTTCATGTCCCTAGCCTTGCTCCAGGTTTTCTCTTGTTACCAACTTATAACTAGAATGAAAAGCTATCTTCCTGACTTTTGTAGCATGGTTGGCTTGTGCATATCGACATATAGTACTTGCCACTAGTCAGTGGTCACCATAGACAGAAGCTTCATGAGACATTCAGACAAACCTGGTCTATATTATTTAATACTTTATGCGGTGTTGAGCATCCATGATCAACATTCATCCTGTACATGCTTGCAGTTGATAATTAAATGAATATAAGCTATTACATTGTTTTGGGAAAGATTTTGTTTTCCATTCTCCCCAGAGCTAGTTTATTTATTCCTCCCCTCTCATATTTTGATTGAGACTTAACTATTGCAGGTGGAAGCTCTCCAGCTACACTTCCATTGCCCCTAGCTGCCTTTGTAAGTCTTACTATTACTTACAAGGTTGACAGAGCATCAGAGCGTTTCCTCAGTTTGGCAGGCCCGACCTTGGAGTGCCTTGCAGCTGGTTGCCCATGGCCCTGTATGGCAATTGTGGCATCCCTTTGGACTCAAAAGGCCAAGCGATGGAGCGACTTCCTTGTCTTTTCTGCATCTCGGACTGTTTTCCTACAGAATGGTGATTCAATGGTTCAGCTTCTTAAAAGCTGCTTTACTGCCACACTAGGCCTGAATGCCACTCCAATCTCGAGCAATGGTGGTGTTGGAGCACTTCTTGGCCATGGATTTGGATCCCATTTCTGTGGTGGGATTTCCCCTGTTGCACCGGGTATTCTTTATCTACGTATGTACCGGTCAATTACAGATATTGTCTTCATGACGGAAGAGATTCTTACTATCTTGATGCATTCTGTAAGAGAGATAGCATGTACTGCTCTTTCTAAAGAGAGATTACAGAAGTTAAAGACAACAAAAAACGAGATGAGATATGAACAGGTTTCACTTGCTGCTGCAATGTCTCGGGTGAAACTAGCAGCTTCCCTTGGGGCGTCTTTAGTATGGTTAACAGGAGGCTTGTGTCTGGTTCAGTCATTGATCAAAGAAACCCTGCCTTCTTGGTTTATATCTATGCATTGGTCTGAGCAGGGAGAAGGGTCAGAAGGAATGGTTGCCATGCTTGGGGGTTATGCACTTGCATACTTTGCAGTCCTCTGTGGAGCCTTTGCTTGGGGTGTTGACTCATCATCATCGGCATCAAAACGGCGTCCTAAAATCTTAGGTACCCACATGGAATTTCTTGCAAGTGCACTTGATGGGAAGATATCACTTGGTTGTGATTCGGCGACATGGCGTGCCTACGTGTCGGGGTTTGTAACTCTAATGGTGGGTTGCACACCAAAATGGGTGCTTGAAGTGGATGTACATGTGTTGAAGAGACTAAGCAATGGTCTAAGGCAGTGGAATGAGGAGGAGCTTGCTCTGGCTTTGCTAGGGATTGGTGGGGTTGGTACAATGGGTGCGGCTGCTGAACTCATAGTTGAAAATGAGATGTAAATTCCATTCCCCCTTAACCCAATGGCCCAATTTTTTTAAGGTTTAGAAGGCAAATATACATGTTTAAAATGGTTGTAGATTAGTTTCATTGCCAGGAACTTGTGCAGCAAACTTATTTTTGCAGTGAAAGGTTCAGAGTTTTGTTCCCTAAAAAGAATTTAGAGAGCAAACACTTTTTAAAAACATTTTGACTCAAGTCTCCCTCCCCCCCTAACTTTCATCATATTGCAGACACATGCACTCCCTCTGCCTAAATATTTTTTGGTTGGATGAAAATGAAATGTTAATGAGAAACCGAGGATTATATGAAAATCTTCGTTCAAATTAGAATTAATTCGTCTCTCATTCGACTTGCTTCCCTCTCTTAGGCTGTTATTTATCCCCCAACCTCTCTTAAAGAATGACGCATTAAAAAAAAAAACATGAGGAAGATCCAAGATCCTACCACCTAGTAAGGTGCACTGTGCATAAGTTTTTGTTATCCTTAGAAAGAAAAATGAATCAGCATGACCCAAGATTTAAAGATCTCTATAAAATTGCTCTAAAATCCCAATGGGTTATTTGTTCTCAACAAGATTGTACCCAAGTGGCAATCTTACAGCCAGTTTTGACTTTCTCCATGTTTGACCGATCATATCGCTCAGTTTCACGACCAAAATAGCACACATGCACACAATGCAGAGTCACAGAACGTGAACTAACCAGAACACAATTTCTGCATGTCCTTCTCATTCTGTACAATCCAAATTCCGAAATATTTCTCTGCATGACTGAAAACAACCAGAAAACCTGCCAATGTGATCAAGAAATGGCCGAGTCCGAACAAAGCAGCGTCTGGGACGTTGTCATAAAGCAGACCAAGGAGGCTCAAGAAAAGGGTACTGATCCTTTTCTCTGGTCAATGCAAGTCTCGTCAAATCTGAGCTCTGCAGGGGTGTGCATACCTTCCATGGAGCTGGCCAACGTGTTGGTCTCATACATTTGTTGGGAAAACAATGTACCCATTTTGTGGAAGTTTCTTGAGAAGGCCTTGGTTTTGAACATGGTGCCCTCTATGCTTGTTCTTGCTCTGCTTTCCTCCAGGTCTGTGTTTCTGTTTCTGTTTTCCATTTTGAACTTTGTAAATAATTTTTTTTCTTTTTTGGTATTTGATGTTCTTGGTTTTATTCCGATTTTCTTTGAATTTTGTATTAGGATGTATTTAGTTGTTGTTTCATGTCAGTTCACTGCTGTGCAATTTTCTTCTTGTTTTTTGTTGGATGAAAATGAAAATTGTTGCGTTTTCAGGGTTATTCCAAATAGACGTGTGCAGCCAGCAGCATATAGGCTTTACATGGAGCTCCTTAAGAGACATGCTTTTTCACTTAGATCCCAAATTAATGGGCCTAATTATCGAAAGTGAGTTTCTAGTTTCAGTCATTTATAAGGAAGCTGACTTTGTGTTTTTATGGAATTTTGTTGGTGATCATTAGTATTTGGGGTCAATTCTTTTGCAACTTTTAACCCATCTTCTTCATACAGGGTTATGATATCAATAGATACTATTCTTAATTTGTCCAAGATATTTGGTCTGCAAACAAGTGAAGCTGGGACTATTGTGGTTGGGTTCATCTTTTCGACCGTGTGGCAATTGCTTGATGCATCGTTAGATGATGAGGGGCTGCTGGAACTTACCCCAGAGAAGAAGTCTAGATGGCCAACTAAACCCCAAGACATGGAGATAGATGGTTTCGATAATCATTGTGAGAAGAGGATTGAACATCTTGAGAGATTACAGAATCATAATACTTCGATGGCTATTGAACTAATCTGGCAATTTCTGCAAAATATATTGACTTCCAAGATTCTTAACTTGGCAAAAAGAAACATGTATGCTGCTTTGTTTCTTCTTTTTCAAGCTTAATATGCATTATATGGTATTGTGTTATATGGCGGAAGTGAAAGCAAATGGGACAACTTCAATTTTAGTTCGTTGATTGGAAGTCTTACTCCCAGAAAAGTTTTCTTGTAACCAAGTATTTTGGGCCTTTTAAGTATATACCTTTTATACAAGTACCTTATTAAGTTTATTTCTTGGCCTTTTTGTGTGGAAGGAGATTTTTGCTTGACATTGTGCTGCCCCTTTCTCAGGCCTATACATTGGGAGGCTTTTATTCAGCAATTACATCTGCTTGCAGAAAATTCATCAGCATTGAAAAACAGCAAAGTTACTAGTCCTGAGGCAATTTTGCAGGTGGCTTCAGATATTTGCATAACCCCACAAAATTCCAAACTGCGTTCAGTACAAAAGTGCCATTCGATTATGGATTCTTCTGAGGGACTAAGCCGTGGAATTGGTCGCTCTACTATATGGCTTCCGCTTGATCTGGTACTCGAGGATGCCATGAATGTTACGCAGGTCAATGCCACAAGTTCTGTTGAGGTTATCACTGGTAAAGTAGATATTGTGGTAGATCACTTCTTTTATCAATTGCTAGCAATGCATGAGAATAAAAGTTTGTTTCTTCTCAGGTTTGATCAAGGTCCTTCAAGCCATAAACTGTGCAACTTGGCATGACACCTTTTTGGGTTTATGGATTGCAGCACTTCGTCTTGTCCAACGGGTTAAAAATTATTACTGCTTGACCATGATACTCTTTGTCTATAGTACTGTCATTTTGAGACATCACACTGATTTCCATTTGTTTACTTTTTTCTCTTTTTATGTTACTTCTTACTAATTTTCAGGAAAGGGATCCTCTTGAGTCCCCTATGCCTCACCTAGACTCTCGCTTATGCATGTTGCTGTCTGTCACCCCTCTTGTGGTTGCTGGTCTTATTGAGGAAGATGAAAGTGCACAAGTAGACAAGAAAGAACATAGCTTTGTCAGTCACTGGAGAAAACAAAAGGTCACAGGGAAGTCTCGCGATGATTTAGTCTCAAGCTTACAGATGCTGGGAAATTTTATAGGACTTCTGGCTCCCCCTCGTTCTGCTGTTTCTGCAGCGAATCAGGCTGCTGCAAAAGCAATGTTCTTTATCTCAGGGACTAAGGTTGAAAGTGCATACTTGGATTACATCAGTACGAAAGACATCTCGATTGATTGCTGTAAGTAAAACCTGAATTATACATTCAGATTAAGCTTTTTACTAGAGAAGCTCCAATTGGCATTGCATTGTAATTCTGACCCTCTGAATGTTCGTCCCTTGGCCCCGAGTTTCTGACGCAATACTGTTATTATCCCACGCATTAGCATCTATCACCCCCTACATGAATTCAAAAGGATGCCTACTTCTCTATTTTATGAGGGACTGCTTTTTTGTGGTATAAATGTATTTCTCTCTGAACTTTGTTCTATGTCCTTTTTTCAGCAGGAAACATGCGCCATCTGATAGTTGAGGCTTGTATAGCAAGAAATCTAATAGACACATCAGCATATTTCTGGCCAGGCTATGTGAAAGGATGCATCAATGAAATACCTTGTGAGCCTGCTCAAGTGCCTGGTTGGTCATCGTTAATGCAAGGATCGCCGCTTACTCCATTGTTAACAAATGAATTGGTTTCAACTCCTGCGCCAAGGTATACTTAGATCTTCTTCTTCTTAAATGATATTAACTAAATTAAAATGTGTTGCTTTCTTTGTTCCTGGAAGTTTCATTTGAAGGCTTCTATGGTTCTGCCTTAATGATACCATCAATTTCAGTATGATCATGGATGCTAGTCTTTACATGATACCCCTATTATTCTCAGTGTATAGCCGGTGGATGCGTGGCCTAACTTTTGTTGTCGCCTCAGGTCCCAAAAATCTCAGGGCCGGCCCTCCTATATGTTGATTTTGGCCTCATTAAGTAAATGAATGAGTTATTCTTAGCTAAATTTATAGATTTTCTGATCCTGGCCTGGTCTTCAGACACGCCATTTTTTTCCTGAAGCCAGGTTTACAGATGCTCTTTCTTCTTCTTCTTCTTCTTCTTCTTCTTCTTCTTCTTTGTGTGTGTGTGTGTGTGTAAATCTAAACAAGGTAAAGCAATTGAATGTAAGCTCATGGTTTTGGTGGAAGTATAACAGAGCTGGAGAAAATATTTGAGGTAGCCATCAATGGCTCAGATGCAGACAAGATATCAGCAGTTGCCATCCTTTGTGGAGCCTCCCTGATTCAGGGTTGGAATATTCAAGTAATGAATTCTTATCCTTTCCCTTCTCTTTACATTCTCTAATTTTTCTTCTTTATCATCCTCATTATGATCATTATCGTCATCAAATCTGGTTTCTGCGAAACTAGCTAATCATTCTAATTACATTTAGGTCTACATTTCATGTAGGAACACACTGCTCATTTTGTTATTAGGTTGTTGTCTCCTCCTTGTCCTGCAAATTATTCTGGAAGTGGCAGCCATCTGATAGGTTATGCTCCCCTGCTAAATGGGCTTGTTGCTGGGATATCAAGCATCGATTGTATTAAGATTTTGTCACAACTTGGAATGGTACATGTTCCTTTCATTGAGCCAAAACATCTCCCCATTACTTAAATAAAGTACAATATTGTACTGAGTTTTCTAGGTTCCTTGGATGAGCTAATAATACTCCACATTTAGGTTATTTTATTTCCACAACTTGGGAAAAGGGAAGAAAAATGAAAAAAATAATGAAGAAAATGGGGATTTTAAAATACTAAATGGTAACTGTTATTTGGGAATTAAATCTAGTCAAAATTGAACCTTCTTTTTTAGTACAACCGATAGTCTAAACTACAATAGAGGGAGATTTCTTACACACACAACTATGATGCTATGGGGATTCGAACCTGAGACCTCTAGTCTGCAACTCAAGGCCCTTTTCCCCTAAAATGAAGTGACTATGGTGAAAGTTTTGATTCAAAAAATATAATCCAATTGAAAACTAATAATGCCATTTGGTTTTGACTGCTGTTTCCAGGTTCCACAACTAGCATGTTCATTGATGACAATCTGTGAGATTTTTGGGTCATGTGTACCCAGTGACTCATGCAGCAACACAACAGGGACAGAAACCTCTGATCCTCATATTGTGTTTTCTAATGGATTCACACTTCTTCTGAAGCTGTGGAGGTTTAATTATTGCTTTGCAGATCGACCAGGACATGTCTCAACCGTTCGATCTAACATCAGTCCTGAATACCTTCTATTAGTACGAAACTCCCACCTAGCATCCTCGGCAAATGTCCACCAGGATCATAATAAAAGGAGACTTGCAGCAGTTGCAAGCTCATCATCTGCACAACCTATCTTTGTTGATTTGTTTCCAAAGTTAAAAGCCTGGTACATGCAGCACAATGCATGCATAGCTTCAACCCTCTCTGGACTTCCCCGCGGAACCCCTGTTCATCACCATGTTGATGAGCTTTTGAACATGATGTTCAAAGAAAAGGAGCAAGGAAGACAGTCTGCAGAATCTAATACTTCTGCAAGTGGAAGTTCATCTAAAGAAGCAAATGAACATACCTTTTTAAGTAAATTGCCTGCTTGGGATATTCTGGCAGCTGTTCCGTTTGTAGCTGATGCTGCTTTAACAGCCTGTGCTAATGGGATACTCTCTCCCCGGAAACTGGCTACTGGTAAGTCTAAGCCTCCTCATCTAATTTCCTATAATTGGATTCATGTGTCAACTTGTTTTGATAAAACAGTTGCTCTTCATTATAATTCGGTTCATATGTGCACTACTAAGACCTAGACGTTCTTGTTATCTTTAGGGCTTAAAGTCTTAGTTGATTTTCTTCCTGCATCTGTGGCAACCATCGTTAGCTACTTCTCAGCTGAAGTAACCAGGGGTGTTTGGAAACCAGCTTTTATGAATGGAAAAGATTGGCCCAGCCCTAATGCAAATTTGTCAAATGTTGTGGAAAAAATCAAGGAAATTATAGCTG
Source organism: Prunus persica (assembly GCF_000346465.2). Classification (NCBI taxonomy): domain Eukaryota; kingdom Viridiplantae; phylum Streptophyta; class Magnoliopsida; order Rosales; family Rosaceae; genus Prunus; species Prunus persica. Next base: position 11,784,211 of record NC_034009.1, read on the forward strand.
CCACTGCTGTTGAGGTCTCAAGCGCTGCTGCTTCAGGTTTTTTTTTTTTTTTTTTTTTTTTTTCCCTACATCACATAAATGTGTACACATAAAAGATACCCATCTCAACTGTTTGATTGTATAAATCCCAGAAGTCGATATTAAAAGTTCAAATAACATCAGAAATGGTTCCTTCTCACTCTATTCTAGGATCTATTTCTTCAATAACATGGCTAAGGATTGTTGTTGTCACAGATGGAAGCTGTCAAGCTACAATGCCGTTGCCTCTTGCTGCCTTAGTGAGCCTTACTATAACATATAAAACCGACAAAGATTCAAAACGATACCTCGACTTAGCTAAAGTGGCTTTGGCTTCCATTGCAGCAGGTTGCCCATGGCCCTGCATGCCAATTGTTTATTCACTCTGGACCCAGAAAGCAAAGCGTTGGAGTGCCTACTTTGTCTTCTCTGGATCACGTACTGTCTTCCTCCAACACCGAAATGCTTTTGTCCAGCTTCTTAAAAGCTGCTTCACTGCCACACTTGGCCTACATTCCACTCCTCTCTCATACAACGGAGGTATTGGAGCTCTTCTTGGCCATGGAATTGGATCTCATATCCATGGCAGGGTTTCTCCTGTTGCCCCGGCGATCCTCTATCTACATGCTTATCCATATTTATCAGACATTGTCTTCTTGAACAAAGAGATTGTTTCCCTCTTGATGCACTCTGTGAGAGAGATAACAGGTAGTGGGTTTCCTATAGAGGGATGCAAGAGACTGAAGATGGCCAAGAATGTAATGATACAGGGAACGTATCAGATGGATTCAAACTTGACTCGGGTTAAACTAGTGGCTTCACTCGCCGCTTCTTTAGTGTGGTTATCTGGAGGCCTAGGTCTGGTTCAGTCATTGTTTAAAGAATTTCTGCCTTCATGGTTTGTATCTGTTCACAGCTCCAGACAAGAGGGAGAACCAAACGGAGTTGCATGGCTAAAGGGATACGTGGTTGCATACTTTGCATCTCTATGTGGAGGCTTTGTATGGGGCGTGGACTCATCATCCTGGGGATCCAAGCGGCGTCCAAAGATTCTTGGAACTCACATGGAATTTCTTGCAAGAGCACTAAATGGCCAGATATCTCTTGGCTGTGATGAGACCACTTGGCGATCCTATGTCTTGGGATTCATGAGCCTGATGGTGGTTTGCATGCCAACTTGGATGCTGGAAGTGGATGTAGATGTGTTGAAGACAATTAGTAAGAAGCTGAGGCAGTGGAATGAGGAGGAGCTTGCTCTGGATTTGCTGGGGATTGGTGGTGTTGATTTCATGGGTGCAGCTGCAGAAATGATAATTCAAAGCGAGCCATAATTTCTTGTGTTTTGTTTACCTTTATTCTTCCCTTAAAAAATTCAGCTTACCAATTGCAGTGATACATTTGAAATCTCAAATTACTTCACTTCTTTATGGTGAAAAATGAAAGCCTTCATAACAATTGTACGGAATCCTCAACTTCAAATTGACCAAAACTTTTGAGCGTTTTAGAACCCCAGCACCCTCATCATACAACATCACTATGCCCCGGTGATCTCTTCAGTCTTAGGCTCTGCATTGCTCGCCGTACTGAAAAGGCTTCCTCCCACTTCCCTGCATCGGCATATATGTTGGATAGGAGAACTCTACCTGGCCCATGAGATGAATCCAACCTTGCCAAATTCTCTGCGGCCATTTCTCCTATTTCCAAATTCCCATGTGTTCTACATGCCGCCAATAACGTGCCCCATATCACTATATCAGCCTTCATGGGCATGCTCCTTATCATTTTCTCAGCATCTTCTACTCGCCCAGCTCGGCCCAGGAGATCCACCAAACAACCATAATGCTTGATATTTGGTTCTATGTTGTAAACGTTCTTCATGCTTTTAAAATACCTCTCCCCAGCCTCCACAAAGCCAGCATGGCAACATGCACTTAGGACTCCGATGAATGTGATTGAATTGAGTTTGACATTACGCCATTGCAAGTCCGAAAATATTTCGAGAGACAATGTTGCATGTCCGTGCATGGCCAACCCACATATAATGGCATTCCATGGTGAGACAGTAGAGGCTTTGTCTCGGATTTGGTAAAACACCTCTAAGGCTGTATGGATACTCCCACATTTGGCATACATATCGATGAGTGCTGCACTTAAATTGTCATTAAGAGGAATGGAGTTCTCAAGTATGTATTCATGGGCCCATCTTCCCTCTTTTAATGTGCCTAATGTAGCAATTGCAGAGAAAACACTCACCATCGTAATTTCATTTGGTTGGATCCCACTAGCTACCATTCTCTGAAAGAGTTCCAGAGCCAATTCAGGTTGTTCACTCTGTGCATAACCAGAAATCATGGAACTCCATGAAAACACATCTCTTTCAGGCATCTCATTAAACAAAAGCCTTGCCTGGTCAATCATTCTGTTTCTTATATATCCTGCAATGAGTGCATTCCAAGACGCAACATGCTGCATGATGCCCTTTTCAAACTGAAGATGAGCAAGGCTCATGCGGCCACAAGCTGCATAGAAATTGATGATTGTTGCCTGTATAAAGTCATAGCAGTCAAAACCTTCCTTTACAATTCTCTCATGAAATTGTTCACCTTCATGTATTGCCTCGGACCGCCCACATGCCGAAATCAAATCTACAAGCATAACATCATTTGGTCCCAATCCAGTACGCAGCATTGCTCGATACATCACCATAGCTTCGCTTAGCCAGTCTACTTGCACATACCCATCAATCATTGTACCCCATGAAACCACATCTTTTGTATGAATCTTGTCAAACAACTCTCTGGCCAAATCAACAAGCCCAGCTTTTGCATACCCATTTAACATGACATTCCACGAAACTATATTCCTTTCAGACATCTCATTAAACAAACTTCTTCCTTCCCAAACACTTGAACAACCACAATACATGTGTAACAAATTCGTAGAAACAAGAACAAACCCCTCAAGCTGCAACTTAACTACCAAACCATGAAGCATTCGACAATTCCTAATCCCACCCAAATGGGAGCAAGTTGAGATTACAGTCGCCATTGTCACCTCATTCGGGATCACACCCGCAGACCTCATGTCCTTAAAAACCTTAATGGCTTCAGTCCAACACTCATTTTGGGCAAGGCCCATTATCATGGTAGTGTACGAGACACAACCTTTCCTGGGCATTATCTCAAACAGCCGGCGCGCATTGTCCAAGTGACCAGATTTCACATACCCAGCAACCATAATATTGCAAGACACCGGGTCCAACTCAGAACAAGAACCGAACAGCGACTCAGCAGCGGCGATGAAGCCGCATTTGGCATACATGTTAATCAAGCTGTTGTTGATGAAAGTGTTCGAGTGGAGCCCAGATTTCAGAACAATAGAATGGATTTGTTGGCCTTGGAAGACGGCCACGAGGGATGAGCAGGACTTCAAAACCGAAACCAATGCGAGCTCGTAGTCGGTGTGGGTTTGGTTCGTTCTGCATTTGAAGAACAAACGCAGATGGTCTTCTGGATTTTGGGTGGTCGCGGTGGAGACCCATTTGAGACCTAAACGAGAGAGGTTTGGAAAGCCCGGGAACCACTTGGGTCTCAGATATATGAGCATGGGATGAAACCATAAGACGCTTTGAGTGGGGTTTGATTTGAACTGAAGGAGAAAGAAGGTTTTCGTAAGCTTTGTTGGCACACGTCCTTGAATTTATAATTTTTTTTTTCTTTTTTGATAAATGAATTTGTGAATTTAAAGTGTGAATTTTGATCAAGCAAACATGAAAGGAAACTTTTTAGAGAGTGCCAATAACATCAGCTCCCAAATACAAATGGAAAGGGTTTAGAAACTTTATTTTTCCTTTTGGTACAAGTGATAATCTAAATTGTTATAAATTAATTTAACTTATGAAAAAGGGAATTCGAACTTAGGTTTAATGAGGCAAACAAGTGATAATCTAAACTGTTATAAATTAATTGAAATTATGAAAAAGGAAGTCGAACTTAGGTTTAATGGGGCAAACTCAATGCCCTATCTAACTGGCAAAAACCATAGACTAAGTCATCTCGATTCTTTATTATTATTATTTCTTTTTATATAAACGATATTTTACTTTAATCTAATCTAAACTACGGGAGAGGGAGATTCGAACTCGAGTGCAGAGTGAGCCAACTCTTTAGCTATGCCCATGTGTACACCTCATCTTGATTCTAAAAGGTAAATGATTATACAAAAGTTCAAAACCATTTAGCTCGGCAAGCATGGTAGAGAGGATGATAGATTTAACGTCAAATAAATATCCAATTGACATTTCATATATTTATTCTCATTAAATTTGTTATATCCTTCCAAATGTGAGAAATCGCTCGAAATGATGCTTCTCTAGACAAGTTTGTTTCAGACATATGCGTGTGCGCCACCAGAATATATGATCAAAGAAAAAGAATTGTTTCGATTGAGGGTGAAGTACAGACCAAAAAAAAAAAAAAAAAAAAAAGAACATCTATAATCTAACAGGTAAATGATAGAACATGTAAAGGGAGCTCTGGTGGCGAAAGCATCCCGAACAATCAGCGATTGTCTCCTCCATTAGGAACCATACTGGCAAGAGCCCTGCAAGACCAGAGAGAGTTTAGATTATAAGGGTCCTCAACCTTAAACAACGCAGATGCAGCCATAGATAGCTTGCACGGTTGCAATTTCAAGTAAATCGGCTGTAACACTTTCATCAGGGTTGGGTCATACAAAAGTTAAGACAAACAATACCAGCCTACAAAAGCAATAAGTTCGCCTGCAAAGTAAATAATAGTTCAACAACCCAACAAATACATTTGATACCTATTGAGGGAAGGGGTGGCTTAGGGCACTATCTTCTAATCATAAAGTGAAACAAGCTGCAAATAACTGAAATTTAATCAAGAATCACAATGAACTAACCAATGACAAAACTAAAAACGAAATTAGCAGAGTCATCAAGCTAATTGTCAAAATCTTTCTAGGATTTAGAACTGAATTGAACCAGAAGTGCAGCCCAAAGGACACCCTTAAACTGGACCCATCCTGAATAAGGACAAAGAAAATTGAACCCTAGGAGCCTACGGGTTCTTGCTAAACTATATTGCTGGTTTCTCACTATTGCCTGCACTACCACTCCTGCTCTCATTTGACAGCTGCATTGTAGGTAAGGTTCTAGAAAACGGACCAAACTACTCTCTTCCCCAAACAGCAAATACATTGGTGAAGGCCTCTTATGAGGGGTTACCTTCTTACACAATACTAGTGGCTGGTCAGACAGATCTAGAACCTGCAATGGCTGGGTACTTTAAACTGGGATGGTCCATCATGCTACAACAATAAAATGAAGTACCCAACAAACATCAAGACAAATACATGAACTTAATCACCATATCATTTTTGAAAAGGAAAACTTAATCATCATATCATCATCCTAATCCTATTAGTTTATACCAAGGACTCAGGTTTGTGTATATACTAATTTTGTGGAGAAAAATCATATAGAACCATGTTCTGCTCCAGTTTGTCTACCAAGATCATACAAATGCTTCTTAAAAGCTTCCCACACCAATCGTAAGATAATCTACCTTCTGCACCACTGAGGTTGATGTCTGGGTTATGGACTTAGAGACAGACCCCTACTTTATTGAGCTCAAATACTACCGCCCCAATTCTGTCCCTAATACTTATGGAGTAGAAGGGAATCTGGCCCATTTGTGCTTCCATTGGTGCTTGGGACGACTAAATCATGTCATGCTCAAGCAATGCTTTAATCATGTTCGTGTCATAGTTGCGTGGTGCCTTAATCATGCCCTTTCACTTCTTTTAGGGCCTCATCAGGGTCGTGTTTGAAATAGATCATAATACAAACCATTAGATGGGTGATGCCATATTGTACCAAACTTGTTTGAAACATGTCATGTCGGTACCATACTGGTACAGTACTAGCCCAGATTGCTTATCTCTACTAGGGAGTACTCTCCTGTTTAATAATCACATGTGCATGCTATTTACACAGATAAATCTAAACACAAGCATATATCTAACAGTGCACTACCAAAGATATATGTCCAACTGAACTCATATATGCAGCATACACTATTGAACTCCTAGATAATTCAGGCTCCATTGAGCAAACAAATCATTATTCTAGCCTAGATTGTTTGGAAATTCCAGCTCCAATATGCCATAGCTACAAAACAAATCTAGCCAGAGATACAAAATGAAAAGACACATTATCTGCAGTTTATTGTTTCAGTGGTGGACAAATGACGAAAAGGTCAAAGTAAAAGCAAAATCTGCCAACACAGAAAGAGTCCTGCTTCAGAAAAACCATGTGTTCTACCTTCTACAATATGGACTTGCGGCCATCAATGAAGCATCATTCCATATGGATCACATGACTTCTTGAAGATATTATATGAGAGAGATCAAACTTGAAGTTGGAATCAGACCTACATGTTAAAGTTCTGCAGATGACTATAAACAGGTAACCAGAGCATAGAGTCTGCGACCATCTCCGAATAATGAGATCAAGGTTCATGCATGGATATCTATCTAATCTCTACCTCTACAGCCCTTTGGAATTCAAGACACCTGGCAATACCCTGTAAACATTTTATACGAATTTCCAAAAAATTAAGCAACCCCTTTAAAGTTCAAATGTTCAATTCATAGCATCCATTAAGTTGCATATATAAACACTTTTCCACTCCAAATTGAAACCTACCCAGATCAATACAAACAAAACATGTACTCAATCCAATTCAAATCCATATAATCGAAGAAGCAAACAAATGCATGCATGACAAAGAGCATGAAAGAACAATATAAATCAAGAAAACACATGATATAGCAACCAAAAATTAACATTTTTCCATAAAAATCTGAAAACTCACTTCTTATGCCGGCGTCCTCGCTTGGGACCCCAACCTTCGAGCTTGGCCACGGGGCACCCGCATCGCGCCCGAAACAGCAGAACGGCGCGGCCATTGGGGGGCGCCATCTTCCTCAGCTCAGACCTGAGACACTCGTAATCGGGATTGCCCTCGCTCCCGCCCTTCCACGGCAGCTTATCGATATCTTTTGACCCGGTCTTCACACACTCCTCGGTCTGCAATTGCAAATCGAATTCCATGGCTTTTTTCAAACCCTTGCACCCAGGCCTGTCGCACTTTCTCGATCTAGTGCCACAGCAAAATTCGACTATGAACAGCGCGACGGCAAAAAAAGCGACGAAGCCGACGACATAAGGGACCGGAATGTGGTGGAGGTGAATGCTAGAGTGGGAGAGGAGGAGAGAGAGGGAATTGAAGATGTAGGAGAAGTAGGAGGTGATGAGGAAGGTCCCGGAGAAGAGGACGAGGATGAGGATTAGGAGGTCGAGGGTTGCAGAAGGCGAGTGCTTGCAGAGGAGGGTGCAATTAGGGTTTCCGTTAGGGTTAGGGTTTGAGGATTTGGGTTTGGGGGTTGGGGAGGACGATGACGTGGCGGCGGCTGAGGAGGGCATGGTGGTGGTGATGGTGGCGAATAGCATATGGCGCATGTTAGAGAAACGCAGAACGGGGGTTTCTCTATTTTGTTTTCAAATTTATTTATTTATTTACTGAATTATTATTTATTTATTTATTTAGAATTAAAATGAGGCATTGTGTTGTGTATGTATGTATGAATTTCGGCCTTTGGGGAAATGATGGGGGGGAGGGGAGTGGGGGAGAAGAAGGTTGCTGGTGACGGAGGGCTCCTCCGTTCACGCGCCTTTTGGAGCGAGTATACCAAGAACCTCCAAACCTTGTTGCGTTAACTATGTAAAAAGTATATTCCTTTTTCCTTTTCATAATGTATTTATAAATTTCCTATAAGTAATTAGTTTAATAAGGAATACTTAATTGAAAATCTTGTTTAGTAAGGGTTTAGCGGTTTAATATCTAATCTAAATTACACGAGTGATTCTTTAGTTCGCTTGACGTAACATAGTATTTTGATATTCGAATAAGAATCACGCGTGTTAAAGCTTGAGATTCGAAAGAATTGCATCTATATTTTTTTGACAATAGATCAAAGTTAATTAATTTGGTTAATGACTTTAACTCACGAAAAATTAATAACTCGTTTGAGAAAATAAACAAAAACAGAAGAAAATGAGAGGTTTGGTTTCGGTAAGACTCACCCTTTTGTCTAGACATTTTACTTATTTCAACCTATAAAGCAGTTTTTGTTGCCTAACCTCATTGACTATGTTTTAGTTTTCAATGCCGACAAGAACTGATGATGGACTAAGAGTCTGAGACTAATCAAAACGAATTAATGTGAGAACCAAATTTGGCTTTTTGTTTGAGGATTTATAACCACAAGCAAAGTATAAAACGTTAACGTTGTTCATGATAGAGCAATGCTCTTGTTGTCATCAGCCTAACAAGAACAAACAAATGGACCAACGATTTGTTTGAAAGTTTTACCAACAAAAAGAAAAGAAAAAGGGTAGCCTCATTGTTCTGCCCCATGTATATATGGTCCATAACTTTAGCTGAGAAAGTCAAGAAAAGGAATCAGAATATAAAGAGAGAGAGTTGGGTGGTCCATGTATGAATCATATTGAGAGTCCAGATTTCTATTTGTTGCTAGGGTTTCTTGATTTTCGCTACCCTTAGTTTTTCACATGTGCATGTGACGAAATCTCACAGTTACTATGAACTTCACATACACCAACGATTAGAAATTATTCGTAAAATTACGCACGAGTGCATAAACAATTGACTATAGCGTACCTCCAAATTTTTTTATTTTTTATTTTTATACATAGGATTCTCGTGACCGACTCTCAGTTGGCAGCCAATTTGTTCAGTTTGTGGTAGAATGTAGTTTGGTGGTGAAATTAAATAATATGGTATCGGAGTTTTAGTTTTGAGACCCACGAATTGTATAATAGTAGTTGGTAATTTCATTCCCTAACCACTTAAAATATTTAATACATATTTCATATAAAAAACAAAGAAAAAATTGGATACATCAGACAAATTCATGTCCAACCAAACTGATTTTCCACCAAAAATTAATGTAAAAAAAAGACTTGATCCATTCAATCAGAATTTTTAATTCTATATTAAACACAATAAATAATTAAATAAATTTGAAGGGCCAGGTTCATTTGGCCGGCATAATTTCGATCAGTCTATTGATGCCATGATAGAGAGAACTTTAATTCTACAAGGCAGAAAGAGCTTTCAACAGAAGAAATTTAAGATGTACATCTGATTTTATTGCAATGTTTCTTCCATGTATGCTACAAAACATGCCTTAAACACCTCGAAATTTCTATCACATAATGATATAACATCGCCCAGCTCAAACTTTAGTTTACTTCAGACCCCCAACAATGACTATCTAGAAAGCTCATAAGATAATTACATGATTAAGATATTGACAGTTCTGGGAACCTCAGAAACAAAGAGAGGGAGGAACCTAGAACTCACGATCAGGTAAAAGAAAAGGAGCCACAAGGGACCAAACATATAGTCCAGCAGTCACCCATTCTGTGCAGATTCGGACCCAAACCGATGTCCAACCAACGTCTATCAGATCTGAGCTCTCCGATGAGTCGGTCCAACCCGAAAGAAGCATTGCTGAATACATGCTAGCCAAGGCAAATATCAGGTGGAAAAAAGTATAGGAATAACTAACAGGCTTTGCTTCTTTTTCCTTGGTTTCTTTCCCTTCTTCCAACTCTTTGCCATCGAGAAGAGGTTTCTTTTCAGCTGCGCCTGTTCCACAAAGTTCAAGTTTGGAAGTACTTAATATGTAATAAACAAGAAGCATAGGAGTAGCTTTCATGAATTGCAAATTCATCTTTATTGCTTCCATTGAATAAAAAGGATTACAAAAATTAGTTTTGAGTACCTGCCCTCGGTGAAGATGGTGGTGATAAAAAAGTTGTGGATGATCCAGCACGAAGTGCAGAGTACAAAACTGAAAGAACAGTTGTCGCCATCCCAAGAAGAAGGGTACTTACAGAGACTGCTTTGGAATGGTGAAGACCGTTGCAAGCATAGCCACGAGGTTCACTGGAAAGAGCTGTGTAGAGCACATAAGCACTATAAACAGATATCACAGAAGCAGGAAGGAGGCTGCCATTAACCTGTTTCAAATTTCCAGGCCAAAATCATCATGCAGGTTAATTCTCAGTATAAACATGACACTCTCTACCATAGAAAAACTATACTGACCAATTTAAATTTTTCAGCAGTATTACATTGTACAACCAAATATGATGAATCATCTAAAAAACTAAGCATTGTGAGTCCCAGACCATTGAAATTCTATCCCTTCAGTAAATATATGCGAGAAAGTTCTTAAACAGTGTAGGTACACTTGCTATGGAGCCTTGCAATGCTTTATTCCAGTTATGTAATCCAACTTTTGAATTCACAGTCATTTTAGTATTGCGCATGATTTGTAACTCTCCATGTGGTCAGCATGTTCCAGTGGATTTATGTCCCTAAATCTATAGGGACTTCAAGATCTCATCCATTTCACCTAATTCTTGGAGCTTTATGACTAGGTCCTAATGGTTTGCATGATCTGCCTCAGGTCAGCATTGTCATAGACTTCTTTCACGAAAAAATTAATTCTTTTAGATTTGCAATACTGTGATCACTTTAACCTTATTAACCACAGCTAGTTCCTTGAAGAGCATCAGCAAGGCATGGGATTGAAAGTCTATGCCATTTACATAGCTACAGGAATAAGTCTAATGATCGATAACAAATGGGGCATGCAGGACATATTACATAACATGTGATACAAATGAACGAAGTTGACCATCTTATCCTTACCTGAGGGTGTAATGCAATAACTGCAAATGAAAATGCAAGAACCATGGTCATGACAATAAAGAAGATATTAAGGCCACAGTCTTCGCCAGAGGGGTTGAACCAAATGAACATAATGCCTGAGATCGTAAATGCTGCAAGGTAGCATACAATTGATACAACAAGCAAGGCAATATACCTGGAATATACACATTTATAGAGTTAGACTCAAATTAAACATGTGAAAGGGAAAATGATATATGAGTACTTAAACCAACCATTTTTGTTCATCTTTCTCCACCCATGCATCATTCCATGAGTGAGTAAAGTCTAGTAAGATAAGCACTTGGACGAGTAAAAATAAGCCAGCCCCAAATTTTGAAAGGACACCTGCAAGCACAGGGAACAATATAAATTTTACAATTAAAGATGAGAAATGGTGGGGAGATAACCATCCATTAGAATCAGATTCATGACTGGCCCAATAACGTGGAAGTGTTGGCCCCTTGCATCGTATCTAAGATCAGCATATTCATCTTATACCACAAGCCAAGCCCTGAAGTTCTAAAATCCAACCAATAAAAGAATTTGTTGTTATATTCAACTATCTACTTATTTTCTCAGTAGTCAGATGGGTAGACTTTATTTCTTGTAGTAAAAATGAGGCCATGAAAGCAGTTTTCCCTTACTTTAATTGAAATTAATCAACTCTGTCTCAAATAATGAATAATTCATTTCCTAGTAAACAGCACAAAAGCCAGGAATCACAAAAAGCATCCAAATTTCTATATATTTTCAAACACACATATTATTTATCATATGCCAAGGAAATGCATGATGGAAATTTTAGCTGGAGTGAGAACCGTTAGCATTCAAAGCATTAATTATTAAATAAGGGCTGAAAAAAAAAAACATTCTTATTTCCAAAAAAATTCAAAGAAGCATGTTACTATCCTAGTGCAAAGAATACATTTTCCAGGGAAATTTTAGGGCTATTAGGGCTACAGCGTGCAAATTATTGTTTCACATAATGCCAAAAACAGCCAAGACAACTCCAGTAGTTACTTTTCCTTTGAACATCTGAAGCACACACATCAACAAGGCAGGATCACATCATTCTCAATTGCACCCGGTTAAAGAAATGAATCACACTCAAACTGAATTCAATCAATTGAGAAACAAACTAACCATAGATTGTAATGACGATGTCTGGAAGGAAAAACATGAGAATGACAAGCAAAAGCCAGACCACCATCTTGGCAATCCATCCACCATGATGCCACGAATCCCGTCTGTCATTTTGATCCTTCACTCCAATCATTATAAGGGCAAATGTGACGAAAAACAAGAAATTACCCAAGCTCACACGAAGAACTGCTTCTATTTGATACCACTCCTTGGTGTGAGTCTGAGAAGAGCTTATCCCTGTAAATACCAAAAAGATATCAAAAATCGAATCCGCAACAGTCACAAACATTACTTTGGGCAGTGAAACAAGCTTCCCACTAAATCTCAGTCATACTCATTAAGATTATCAGGAAACGAATGCGTTGATTTCTAATTATGGCATTGCCAGTTTATGATCAGAAAAATGCAACTGAATTTCCCAATTCTTAATCTAAAACAACGCAAAACATCAAGACGATTATATAGTTTACATTTCTTTACATTTAGGGGCAATTAATTGCACCCCATGACCAATCTAAACAAACGAAACGCAATTCATAAAATTCAGACTTGGATGCAATTCAAAAATTAACACGCTTCTGCAACACTAAAAACTGCAAAATCTGATCATTTCTCACATACCCAATTAAAATTAGTTCAAAAAAACGAAAAGGGTCCTTGAAGAATGGGACTCACATGGGATTTTCTTTAACAGAGGAGCTCCGACTTCTCTAAGGATCCAAGAAACGATCAAGGAAAGGCCGAAGAGACCACAATAAGCAAGTCTAGCTGATTTCCTGGAAATCCCAGCGGCCACGGAGCCGCACAGGCCGCAAGTAGAAGCAGCAAGGCAAGACAAGCAGCACGACATCTCTGGGCCTACTGTTCTGTTCTTGAAAATTCTGGGCTATTAACTGGGAAGGCGTTGAAGGGTAAGAGCGGTGTAGGACTGGTAGGTAGCTTGTGGGCTAACTGGTTTTGTTTTCCTTCCGCGTTGTTATCTCGTGTATTCGCGCACGTAATTTCAAATTTTAATGCTCATTGGCCGCTGGGGTCTTCCCCCTCTATGATTAAATGGAATATACGAAGGCATAAAAGTAAATTTGCTTCTGATTTTATCAGATTTTATGGGCTCATAGGCCTGCTTTGCTTTTGGTAGCCTGGGCCCAAAGAACTTTTCGATGTTCATCGTGGTGGCCCAAACCAAAAAGTGATTATACTTGCACCCAAGACACACCAAAACAGAACAAAATTTTAAAAATTGTTAATGACCCACCCCAGTATTTTTGTTTGAATTTCATAAGTTTTCCTGGACGATTATAAAACTAGGAGCAAAAGATTAAAAAAAACACCACAGCAGCTCCTCCCACCTCTATTAAGATCATTTCCACCCATTTGTCGTGACAAAAGGTGAAGAGAGGCAATGATTGTTACTATTCACATAAATAATGCCTGCCTTAACAAATTTTTTTTATTGGTTTTTCACCTATTGCCATGACAACTCAAGGGTAATTACTATTCACATGAGATATGAAGAGAAGAATTTGTATAAAGTTTTGGTATGGGAAGTGAAGAATATGACTAGGTATTTATAAATAATAATAAAAAATCTGAAATTTTGGGTTTTTTTTTTCCTTTTTTTTTTTTCCAATTGTTTTGTTATTTAAATTGGTTGCTGACATTAGAGCACCTCCACCCCAAAGGGTAAGGGCAAGGCAAAGGTTGACACTATTCATGTGAATAGTGACAACCTTGCCTTTTGATTCCACCTAAAAGGGCAAGGGCAAAACTATTCACTTTAATTTATTTTCTATTTTTTATACTTAAATTATTAATTTTGATAAGCTTTTTGGATAAGATATTCAGTTGCCACGTGTCAATATTTATTATAAAATTTTCACCTAAAAATTTACATAACATTTTCGAATTAAATTTTCAAATTAAATTTTCGGATAAGATTTTCAGTTGCCACGTGTCCATATTTATTATAAAATTCACATCTCACTCATCATACAATTGTATTTTCCTTCAAAGGACGTAATAGTGCCATTATTTCAGACACGGAACGCACCAATGGAACCGACTGCAGGCATTGTTCACTTGAGGAGCCATGTGTAATGGTTTTCCACTTTTTTGTTTTGCCTTGAATAATCTATTTTAAAAAATGAAATTGGGAAATACAAGAAATATATATGTAAAAAATGACATTAAATTGAATAAAACAGCAATTTTTTTTTTTACCTCGTCGCTAAGATTTTGACCTCTTCGAAACGTTTGTCCACGACTCTTTGGCTTCGATGAAAGAGGCCATTTGTATTTTTGCACAAATGAAATTTTATAGTAGAAAATTTGGTATGGAAAGTGAAAAATATTGGAAGGAGATGAATTTCTATGAAGATTTGGTGTGGAAAGTGAATAATATTGGTAGGTATTTATAGAAAAAATTTCAATTTTTTAATATATTTTTTAGCCAAAAATTGGACAGCCGTTGGATTGGGCAAGATTTTTTGATCGGAGGCTCCAGGAGAAGCCACGTGGCTTGTAGCTGTTGGGCTATGTGGCCTGGTGGGTCAACGTTGACGTCAGCGGCTATTTTCAAATTTTTTTTTACTGTTGACACATATATTCCACGCGCCAACAGTAAAAAAAATTGAAAATCAGCTGTTAACGTCAGCAGCCTTCGGGCAACAGCCCAGTCCATTTTTGCCTGTGGGCTTGCCAGGGCTAGTGGGTCTCATGCCTTGCCCGGAGGGCTGTTGCAAGTCTTGTTTTGGGCCTTGCCTAAATTGGTGGAGCCCAGCTCTTGCCATGGCAAGCCTTGGCCGTTGGAAACAGGATTGGGGGCCTAAGGTGCCTCTTGTTTGGGCTAGCCCCTCCTGCTGGAAATGCTCTTAGGAGAAAAACTTACGTATATCAGGAATCGGGGATACCACTGAGGGATAGTGCTATCCCGAGTCAATTGCCATGTATTCTAACTTTTCAACATGGAAATACGTAATAGATTTAGAATAACGCTACGTGGCGTCCATGTTACATCTAAGTTCTTCTCCTTTATTAGACCTGGCTCCAAAAGATAACATGAACTTTATACAAGGAGTTCGCCCAGGACAAGTAAGTTGTATCAAGTTACATGGAGAAAAACTCCAAAGAAGACTTTCATTGTCATGAGACAGATTGAATGACAAGTATCGCGCGCCATTGAACAGAAGTCTCGACCCAAGATTTTCTCCATTAACCTCTCCTATGAGTACACACACCCACCAGCCAAAAGTACAGTTTTTCTCCTCTTGGTTGCCATTTGCCAAAGAAGTCAGTACAATCTACATGCTCCACCACGACATCTCTCTCAACTGTAGCTGAAGAGTCGCAAAACATGAACCCACCTGGCTGTCACCATCTTTTTGTAGATAAACCTTTTTTTCTCTCTTTCACACTAATTTTAAACTCAGCTCTTTGCGGGCTGTGTTTCTTGAAAGGGAATGTTTTGTGATTGTGGTGTTTCAGTTAGTCACATCCCCAAAACTTAAAATCAAAAGAACACACTTCACTTCCCACCTTAATTATTGCAACTTCCCCAAAGACCCAACAAAATGCACCCCCCCACCAGAATTGGATTTTTCCTCTTTCTAATCTCTTAAAGTAAAGTAGCTCAACAAACCACTGGCTTTCTAACGGTGTCCCCAAGCTCTGCTTCATCTGCTACAAGTGTCTGCATATGAGTCATGACCTCTCATTGAGCTTGTTCATAGGGTCTATCTGGTTTGGACCCAAGTTAGCTGGACATTAGCGGATCATTTTCACTCAGGTCCACAAGGATAGTGCTTGACTTAAAGATCTTATCCTTGATGCCTTCTGCTTGGAGATAAGGTTTGTGAACAGTTTGATTTGTCAATCTTTAACAGGGCAGTGAGACATGATTAGACACGTGGAATGGGAAATGCGATTGTGATGTTCTTGGGGGGGCTTGGCAAAGCAAGCACTCTGTCACAGTCTTGGCCTTTTGGAAGCCACTTGGGACTTGGCCACAGGAGTCACCAAAATTGGCCCAAAGAAGAGAGATACTTATAAGGGAACTCACGTAGGTAAAGGTGACAATTCGTGTTCGCGCGTGTTGTGTTTTCGACCATGTTTAGGGTATAAATAGAATTAGATGTGAATATGACACGATTATTACATGCGTAACATAAAATAATACACATAACCCTTATGTTGTAGCTGCTTTTGCCATCGGTGCAGATCTGATTGAAGTAGGTGAATCAAAGGATATCTCAGACAGGCAAAGTCATTCTATGAGCACTAGTCTTGTGCCACTTTTATAAGGCTTGCTAAGACGCCCCGGGATTAAGGATATAGTTCCCTTCCTGGTCTGGGTTAGGGTTTCAAACCTGCCATATCCCCTAAAGCCCTAGAGCTCGATCGAGGTCTACTTCTACCTTTATAATAATCAAAATAATTACTCATATTATTGTTTCCAAGTCGTGTTCAAAATTGCCACTCCTAATCTAAAGTCACATGAGGCTGTCCAAAGCAGGATAATAACGTGGGGTTAATTTGCAACATGAATAATAGAAAATAAAGTCCATGTTATAAGTACTTTAAACTACTTTGAAGTTGAAGAGGGACAACTATGAATTAATGGCAGGCAAAGTTTATCTGATTAAGACGTTTAAGGCGGATTTAGAGGGAGAGATAGAGTTGTAGAAAGCACGTGACATTGAGGTGGTGTGAAGATACAAGTGGACCCAGTGACTATAAGGATGGAAGGCCATGAAGGTTGAAGCTGTAGTCTTCATGTGGATATAAGATATCTTGCTTGCAGATAAATGCCAAGACAAGACATGCACTTGAGATATATTTGACCCCAATATAAATATAATTATAATTAGTGAAAGTAGCTAAGAGCTAGCTAGCTATGGGAAACTTGGGTAGGAGAATTGCCAAGTGGAAGAGAATGGTGAGGCAACAGAGAGGGAAGCTTTATATTACAAGGGTCTGCATTTCTATGCTTCTTGGTTGCCACAAGTACTCTTGATTTGATTTGTGGCATCCATTTTTCTCACCTCCCTTCCATGATGTTAGAACCCTAACTTTTTTTTTTCTTCTATGATTATCGACATTTCATCGTATACGTAACAAGTTTGAGGTGCTAATCAGTCCATGCATGCATGCCTGCTGAAGATGGAACTGCTGCCAGACGGTCGTGCATCGATCAGAAGATCATGTCTTTATTTAGGTGGTGAGATTAAATTTGTGGGTCCATGAGACCCATGCAGTCCCAAAATGTATGAATATTAATTTGAGATATATTTATATAGCCAGGTGCTTGCTGTGAATTAAGAAGCATGTCTGATTGAGAGAGAGAGAGAGAGAGAGAGAGAGAGAGATACCTAGTTTGCTGTGAATTAGTTTGTTACTGCTGACTGAGTGTGCTGTAATTTTGTGTTTTCAATACTAGGTTAATTACTGTGTAAAATAATCTTCTTCTTTTGCGGGCAAGGAACCATCTAACAAATGAATTTTGGATCTGCAGAGCTATATATACATGAAAAATCCAAGTTTGAGGTATTAATTTATAGTAATAATATAAATGTACAAATTAATGTTGTTAATAAATTTGAATTTTGAACGAATATTCCATCCAAAAGCTTCCTGAAATTCTGGCAGAGCACTGGATTTTGTCAATCTATCCTTCAACCTTCTTCATCTGCACACATAAACAGTGGGGACAAATTACAGCTCCACATAATAGAGACAGGCCTAGGTGGGTTGGCCCTGAGAAAAGGATATAAGCGCTCCAAAACCAGTCCTTGAACAGGGAGGGAGACAAAGCTGATGTGTCTGCCTTGTCATCTTTGTTTCGGCGGGGCCTCTCCATGTTAATAGCTACCAACACTTGTTCACCCACCCTCTGATGATATTGCCTGACCATTATTTCTCTATATAAAAAAGCAGCAAGCTGAGCTCAAGTTCCATGAGCAAGTTATCAACCAAAATACAAGTGCCTCTCTGCCTGGACTGGACTATAGTCCGGGAACATGAAAGGACGGATGTCCTCTGTTCTGACGCTGAAGCAGCTGTCGTGGGATAAGTGCTCGAGGCTGATGAGGGAACAGCGGACGCGGCTTTATATCATGTGGAGGTGCACTGTCATACTTCTGTGCTGGGATGAGTGACAGGAAGAAGAGGGGTACGTACTTTACAAGGTTTAATGAAGCTGTAGATATATTGGGGAAGTTAATTAACTGTTGAGGCAAGTATGTGTTTGTGATCTGTTGAGTTTTCTATTCAAATTTGATACAAAAAGTTAGCAAGAAAATCTACTTCTGCTCCTGCTGCTGCTGTGGCTGGGATGACTTCTCTTTCCCCTTTTACTGTTCTTTCTATTTTTTTAATTTAAAGGAAGTCATGACAACAATTGGAACAAAATCAATGCAATCCTCAACTGTGCCCCACGATCATTTCATCTACTGACATTGGTCTTCATTTTGTTAATTTTGTTGGAGGAGGTTTCGGGTTCAAATCCCATAATAAACAAGGCAGGACCTTTGTTTTTTTGGTTCTAGAAAAAATCTCTTCGTTCAAACTAAACTAGAAGAAGGGAACAAATTATCTTCATGGTTTTTTCTTCCTTTTGTAGCTGGGCCATGGAATAAACCATTGTAACCCTCATATTTCAATATTTCAGTGAATTAGTAAGTAGAAAGGAAAAATACTGTGAACTCTTGGAAAACATAACTTATTTGCGATTCCAGATACTGTTTTTTACAAAACAAAAAGTAGAGCCAACCTAAGAGGCAGCTCGAACCTAACATATAATATTAACCAAAAAAGAGTTTAAATTAACAAGCTCAATGAGCTAACGAACATAAAATCATATCCTATCCATCTATGTAGAACCCCGCCTCTCCCTCACCATCGAAAAAAAAAAGATCAGAAAAACTTTTTGGTAGATTGAAGTCAAAAACCACTTCCCTGAGGAGCAACAGGTTCAGGATATGACAAATCAACTCGATGAATCATCTCTTATTTCGAAGAAGTGGTTCACCAGAAGCTCCTTGCAGCCTTGTGGAGGACAAATCACCAGCCAATATCTTTGGGGCTAGTCCTTGCTTACTTTAGCCTGCCGAGTCCATCATCACAACAAGATTATACATTAGTTAGCTTCGACCACTAGATATAACTTGAGTATCGAAAAAACTGACAAAAATTTTAACAGCATAACAGCAGCCCAGCCCCATCATTTGAAGCCATCATCAAAGTTAGGTGTTCAGAATAAGCAAACCAAACATTTGAACGAGGATACAAGCCAGTCACGAAGTGGAATTATAATCAGGAAATTTACTTGTCATATCAGTCTCTATCCGTATCAATCATTAAGTTAAAGGACATAATGCTCCAAAGTAGGCATGCATTACTGTGATGACCTGAATGAGGTGGCTATCGATATCTCATATTATGTAAGTGTTTCATTCTCTATACTTCCTTATGGAATCAACTGCAGCACCATGTCATATATATATATATATATATATATACAGTCCCCTTCTATTGAGGGATCCCTCAAATAATTTTATTTGAGGGACGCCCTTTAGAGTACCCTACAATTCTTTTCCTAATAATCCAAACCATCTATTTTTTAGGTATTCATTCATAGATCATCCTTACAAAAAATTAGACAAATCGGAAACCGTTTCGACATCCAATTGTGTCTTACAAAATCAATGAACACGGTGCTTTAAGAAAAGTACTAAAATTTCAATAACTCAATTGAGTGGTCACATGATATCGGATTCAAGTGATTTTTTGTAGAGATGATCTTTGAATGAGTATCTACAAAATAGACGGTTTGGATTAGTGAAATACAATCCGGAGTGGGGCCTACAAGAGGTGTCCCTCAAATAAGCTTATTTGAGGGATCCCTCAATGGAAGCTCTCTGTATATATATATATATCTATATATATATATATATATCTATATATATAAAGCAAAAGGCAGAGAATGGTGAAACATTCAAAATACCAGAAAATGCCTTTGGTTAATGCAAACATTAAGAATTCAAATTATTAATTAAATGAGGATAAGATAGTAAATTCACACTTTTTCATATTTAAAAAAATTAAAAGAAAAATAAAAAGCAGATAATGGATCCTATTTTTATGGAACACAACTACCCATTATCTTTTTTAATTCTAAAATAAATTTACTTATTTTTTTTAAAAAACCTCTCGCAAGCGCGTGCAGAGAGGCTAGTATCTATATATATAAAGCAAAAGGCAGCGAATGGTGAAACATTCAAAATACCAGAAAATGCCCTTGGTTAATGCAAACATTAAGAGTTAAAATTATTAATTAAATGAGGATAATATGGTAAATTCACAATTTTTCATATTAAAAAAATTAAAATTAAAAGAAAATTTAGATAATGGATCCTATTTTTATGGAACACAACAATCCATTATCTTTTTTAATTCTAAAATAAATTTAAATTTTTTTTAAAAAAAGCCTCTCGCAGGCGCAGAAGCGCGTGCAGAGAGGCTAGTATATATATAAAGCAAAAGGCAGAGAATGATAAAACATTCAAACTACCAGAAAATGCCCTTGGTTAATGCAAATATTAAGAATTGAAATTATTAATCAAACGAGGATAATATGGTAAATTCACACTTTTTCACATTTAAAAAATTAAAATTAAAAGAAAGAATCAGATAATGGATCCTATTTTTATGGAACGCAACTACCCATTATCTTTTTTAATTCTAACATAAATTAAAATTTTAAAAAAAAAAGTCTCTCGCAAGTGTGGAAGCGCGTGCAAAGAGGCTAGTATAGTCAAAATAAGGATTTTTAATTTTGAGAAACTTGAATGATATGCAATTATATTTAGAAAGGCCAAAAAAACCCATCCCGCATGCAAAGTCAAATTATAAACATAAATGTTGCTTGAATGATGCCCCCCCTCCCCACCCCCTCAATTTATGTCACTATGCTGACAAATGAAAATAACAGATTGAAAATGGGTAAATCATTCTGTTCACTCACGGGTCCTTTGTGCGCAGTTATCCTCCGAACTGATGGAGCCCGTGCCACTGATGAAGCAGCTGCAGCTGCGGCAACACGTATCCTGCAAAGAAGAAGAAGATCAATCCGCTTTCGTGCAACTCTCATACATAACATCAACCAAATATTTACAGTTGCCACTTTGTGATACCTTTTATGTACATCAACATATTCATCAGTTTCATCCACAATCTCCTCCTGCATTTGTCAACAAAGTCATCACTATAGTATAAAGTCTGCTGCCAATTGAACAATTTTCATCAACTGAAAGGAAGACAATATTAATTGCATGTACTTTACCTGCAGGAGTTCTTCGAATACATCTTCCAGGGTGATGATACCAATAACTTCACCATCCTCGATATCCTCTGACAACTGGGGAAATCCATTAGTTGCTCCGTCACCATGGGATGCAAAAGTTTCCCTATTGCTATGAGGGGATCTTGGTACCCTGGGTATGTCAACAATGACACTGTCTGGCTTTCCATCCTGCTTGGATAGCAAAGGAGTAGTCAGTTGGGAGTCCGTGTCACTGACTCTGTTGTCTTCTTTCTCTGCATCAATCGGTGGAAGAGCCTTACTTTTCCCTTTAGACTTCACCACAGCAGCCATATGACTGCTGCCCTTTTGAAACTCATTCAATATATCATAGAGTGGCATATCTGCAGGAACTCTGGGAATACGACCCACACATAAGAACTGAATATTCCGTACTCAGTACTGGAATTGAAGAAATTGAAAAAACATTAGCATATTTAAAGAAGTTGAAGCACACCGTGGAATTCTTCGGATGGAAACAGCACTGACTGGGGTCTCTGTTTCAGGTCGTACAGTGAGAAGACTTTTCACCTAATCCCCAAACAAAAGAGAATAAGGGGATAAAAACACGAGAATTACAGATCACAGAATTAGTGAGTTTACAATCTAGAATAGATACATAATATGAAACTCCAAAGATTTTAAGTTCTAACACCCACCAGCAGAAGTCCAATAATATTCCTTGAATTCCCAGAATAGACAGGAACTCGACTATGTCCCCGAGCAAGAACTTTCCCCATTGCTTCCCTGAGTAATTAATTTGAAAAGAACAGAAATATAGTTACACTATTCGTTGTACAATTTCAGCTGCAAATAAACTTGCAAAACAAATAGATAGAGCAGTTAATAAACCTAACAGAAAGACAATCAAATCACATGTCTAGCATGTTGTATATGAAAGGATACTTATTGATTATCTTAAGTAGAATTTACTAGTAGAAGATGACAAATTGAACATAGCAATGGTTGATGGGTTGTCTTTCTGAAAGATAATAGAGCCAGAGCATCATTAACATTGTCTCCCAACTTTACAGGTTGAATCCTAATTCTCATTTGTTACACTATGCTTATTTTAGATCACGATCATGATACATGCAAAAGGATGTCAGCTGCATAATCCCATTTGATTCTTACAGAAACCAATGAGACAATTAACTGAGAAGGGAAAATGCGACTTATTCAGGAGTGAAGCTTACCAGTCCAACTTTGAATTGACATCTAAGGAGAAGGTTGACTCAATAGGCGTCATTGCCTCCTCGGCAGTCTGTTGATAAATAAATAAATAAATAAGTTGGGTTTACATGATAGAAAGTGTATCAAGATTTATATCACTTAAAAGCAAAACTGAAATGGGAAAAATAAATACAAAGTAAGCTTCTAAGAGGAAACAATTTCATGCTGAAGTAATATGAATAATTTAATATCACAACTTGTCACCCTAAAGCTGCTACTAATTTCTCTAACTCAAATTAAGATTAAGAGAATTCAGACACCTTTTAAAATGAAAATAAGATGAAAAGTATTGCTTGATTATTCCACCTCAAAAGAAAGAGTACAATTAATTTTTTCTATATATTTTGACATTTTCAACTTAAATTAGAAGTTTAATAAACAAGAATGGCTTCCTGTTTGATACATTGGATGGCTACATTACTAGAAATTGCAAAAAAAGAAAACTACAACAGTTAAGCCTCTAAAATAACATGTGAGTTCCATTATAATGTGTACCTTTTCAGTTAAATCCAGTGCTCCACTAATTATCGTTGTCTCATCGTGTGTAAGTTCACCACCCTTGCCCTCCTATATGTGACAATAACATATTGGAATTTTTAAGAAGAGAAAACAAGTAAAAATGTTATCATATGTTTCACAGTCAGATAATTTTACCCAACTGATAACATATTGATTCTGAAGAGATTCACTTTACCTCCTGGCTGTGGATGGAGACAAGAGCTTTCAACTGCGCTCGCCTAAATAATGCTTCATTATGTCCCAGAACACAGTCCAAGATCTGGAACACATAAACTTCTTGGTGTCAACAAGTCGAAGTCAAATCAAACAGCATCATCAATAATTCGTTATTTGAATGGCAAGGTTATATCAAAGAGAAACTTTCAATTTCTATTGCACATTAAATTCTGTTATTTTGTTTTTGTTTCCTTTGGCTAGGCCATTTTCAGATTATATGAGAACTAATATACATCAGAGCTTGCATGACAAACTAGTTTTATTTAACCATTACAAGGAGAAACGAGATGAGATGAACAAAATTTCTTCAGGTGGATCAAACAATTACATCATTTGGATGAACATGTAAAACAAGTATCCCTTTCTCTGTTTCCTGTCCTTATTCAAATATACACGCAAAGATAGTGGAGTTGTAGGAGTACTGTTTAATCGAAATTCAGGATTCCTGACTATGTAAAGTGAGGATCATACCAGAGCAAGCATAAACATTAAGCAATAAAAACTCCTCCACATATACAATTAACTGAGTAGCGATGACATTACAAAACCAACATTGAAAGCAGGTATCATATCAAATTCATGAAAATATCAACTATCCGCCTGAAAATATACCTTGCCAATTGGATAAGCAATTGGATAGCAAAGAACCATCAAAACTCGTACAAGACATACAAAGTTGGAACCAACAGCGAGTCCATATCTAGTGCATATTGCTTGTGGAATAACCTGGAAGAATAAAGGAAACCAGCAAACCAAATTCCAATTCAAACCCATCATGCGAGAGTATAAAGGTTAAAACCAAAGTGCTAAATCATCAAAAAATTCGGAAAAAACAGCATACCTCTCCAAAAAACAGGACAAAAGTCACGGAGAGGATGATAGCAACATACTGATTGAAAAGTTTATCCAAATATATAGGAAGAGCCTGCAGATTGCAAATACCAAAGTTAAAAGCTGGCATTAATAAGAATACTACTCATATTGAATCTTGAACCTTTTCATTTTCAATCAGACACATTTAGCAGATTCTGGTATCAAGAATCAATTTCATTATCACAAAACCAAATCCAATCCAAGAACAATGGCATTGAGAACCAGAGAGACTGCAATTGATCAAATTACTTACTTCCATAGCAGCCGCATTACACAGAAGCAAAGTAACGAGCAGCTGATGCTGCTTCTGAACCACCGGCAATATAAGAGCTGAGCACAAAAACACACAAATTTGTCAATAACTCCGATAAGTCGACGATTTACGAGCGAGACGAAACCAAAATTGAACCGAAACGGAAACGAACCTGCTTGTTTTTTCTCGGTGGGAGAGCCACTGCGCTGTAAAATCTCAAGGTCGACGAGGCCGAGCGACATGAGTCCTAGGGTTAGGCCGGACATTATACCGGCGAAGAGGACGAAGAAGCACGAGAGCCCCGCGTAAACGAACCACCAGACCGATCCGAAGGGTATGCTGCCAACCTCCGATCCGAGGCCCGAGTTCCGCGTCAGCATCCGAGTCACCATTATCGCATTTATCGGATGCATAGCTGCTTATGGCTTGTTCTTCTTGGTGATCCAGGTAGCGCCTGCTTCTTCAATCGCTCTCTTTCTCTCCCAGAATGTTAGAATCTGAGTGCTGACTGAGTGAGAGGTTTGTTGAAGTTGGGAGTTTGGATTTGGACACTGATTTTATTGGATGGACACGTGGCAGAATCCTAAGGATTTTGTTAGAATCCGTGATCGGGAACAAGTTTTTCTGTTTCTTTTTTTAATACAAAGTTTTTTGTGCTTCTAGCTTACCGCCTTTTAACCTTTCGGTTTCTCTATTCCAGTTGGAAAAAGAGAGAGAGAGAGAGAAAGAGAGAGAGAGAGAGAGAGAGAGGGAGGGACAAAAATGGAACAAAAATCGTTGGGTTTTGTCTTGACCAAATTGGGAATGAACAAGATATGCCAGAATTGGTAAATTATTAAGTTTTGTCTTGTTTTTCACTTATTTTTTAGGCTTATTTATACTAATGCCCCTTGAAACTACGGTCAAATCTCATTTTGTCCTCCAAAATTAAAATGGACCACATTCCCCCTTGACTATAGTATGGTGACCCACTTTGCTTCCTACCATCAACTCATTCCAAAACTTGGTTATTTTTTATGACAGGACATGAGTGTTTTTGTAATTTAATACATGGGCCCCATTTTTTTTAATGACGTGGACTCCATAAGGGCAAAATAAATAAAAAACAATTTTTGGTATTTTCAAAATAATTAAACAAAATAAATTATATTAAATGAATGGAAACTTTTGATTCAGTCCAAATCAGGGGAGTATTTATAAAGAATGACATAAATTTTTGTATTTTGACAATAATGTCCTTATTCATTTTTACATTGCCTAAGGAGTCCTTTTCTGCTTTCAGATGATGCCAAAATTCTTGCTTCTTGCTGGTTGTACGGAGTCAAAAACTTGTTCTCCTTTCTTGCTTATCCTGAAGCTGTAAATGAGGTTTACATGACCATCACTAAACCATTCCTGCTCAGTTAATATTGCACCTCTGTATTTTTTAGGGTGTGTATTTAATTGGAATTTTAAAAGACTATTTAGAGATTTTTTTTATAAAAAATCTAGTAGATTTAAGCAAAATGTAATGACTTATAGGATTTTTTTTTATACAGATTTTTTTATAATCAAGATTTGTTACTTATGTATTTTAAAAGATTTATATCATGATTTATAAGATTTGAAAAAACCACATGGATTTAACGGATTATGAGTTTTAAAAATCCAATGACTTAGAATATACCACATCAGCTAAATAAGTTTTGATTTTATTTTTTTGAAATTGACGGTGCTAACTGCAATTCTGCTAGTAACTCTTAGCCCCTCTTGAACTTCATGAAGAATCACCAGTACAAAAAGATGGATGTGCATGGTGGAGAGAATCAAAGATAATAAAAACACAAAGTTTGGTTAATTCTTTCTACCATGCACATTGAGCAAAATTCCAAACAAACAAAAAAAAAGTAGAAATTAAGAAAGAGAAAACAACATATAGTTAATATGAAGTATGATGGGTATAAGAAGACAAGACGATTGGTGTTGGTACATGTGGCGGAGCTAGAAGCTGATCTGTGGGGGGCCCGTACCATAAATGCAAGATTATATAGAGTTATATTTTAACTAATATTGTAGTTGATGCTTAAGAAGTAATTGGGGGGGGGGGGGTCATGGCCATGGCAGGCCTGCATGTGTCTCTGCCTACATATGCTGCAATAGTGTCGCCATCCTATTACAGAGAAGGAAAGAAAAGAAAAATAAGAATAGAAGATGCCATATTGCTTGCTAAAAATGGTACATATGCTGCAATAGTGTCGCCACCTCTGCTGCTTCCCTTTGTAGAGACTCGAGTGCAATCCAAGGAAGCTTCATCCTTATGCAGGCAGCAGCAACAACATCAGGTTATTCAACAATTGATTTCAGAATTTCATTGCAGGAAGCCTCATTCTTAGATAGCAGCAGCATAAGCAGAATTCTATTATCTCATGCACAAATTCCAAATTTAATGCTAAATACCAAATGCTAACAGAAGAGAGACCATATACACTTCATCGCATTTAAATGAGAGAACATATACACTTCATCTCATGTGGCATATCTATTAACAAAATCCTTCAGCAAATTCTCAAGAGGTATAGATGAAAATAAATAAATACAAAATGTAAGCATCAACGAATAGCAAACTTTAGTAGTGATGGATATTAATATACATGTACTTGTAAATATAATGAATCAAGTGTAACAGAATTTGTTAGCAACCTATGTAAGAACACGAATTGTAGGCCACAATTATCTGTACAAGCACATAAGGAAAAGCTGTTTATGTCGAAGGATCTTTATGTCCTTTGCGCAGGTGCTGCAGCAAAGCCTATTTAAGGCATTTCATTGAACAAATGGCGGGAATCAGTAGAGGGGCAAATTTTGGCATCTCCAAGGAATTTTCCAACAAGCGCCTCTGTGGCTCCACCAATGATGATGCGCATATGAAATTTGCAGAATTTCTTTTAATACATTGGCTAGAGACTCCAACGAGCACACATAGTTGTCACGCTCCAACCCACAGATTTACGTAATCTTGGATTAAGACGTGATTCACACCTTAATTATAGAATTTAATAAAAACTATAACTAAAATGTGAAGAACATTAAAGTAATAAATAATTTCACATAGAATTTTCAGCGGAAACAACAACGTCCGAAATCTTACATCTTTACCTTATTTTACAAGTTAGAACTACTCAAGAGTTCACTAAAAGAGTAGCTCATTATTCAACCACAAGCTATGTACACAATTCACTCTATAGACATGCCAAAATCATCACAAGTCCTAGATTTTAGGTTCAGTACTTGCAAAATCTGTTAGGGGGTGAGCGAAACTACAGCTCAATAGGGACATAAACATTTTCATGGTAAATTGATATAACTAAATTAAGTGACATGCAATCACTCAGTTAATTATCATATCAATAATAATAATGCATAAATGTTCTTCATCTCCCGTTAATTCATATAACTAGACAAGCAGACCTGCACGTCCTATACCATGCTTATATCACTTGGTCCTAAATGCCCATTTATATGAACTAACCCCATCTCAATTATCCATAATTCCCCTTTTTGGTCACCTCGTCTAACTCCCTGTCTCCAGTCCTGCATCACCCAATTAAAACCATGTGCATTGTGGGGATCCTGAGATCTGGTACCTGCCAAGAGTTTGACTCAACGACACAAAATATCATTTCCATTACCCTTTCTTCCATTAGTATCTTTCCAACCCAAAATAAGATGAGAAGGGATATCATGAGGACACATACTGATGGGTTAAATGACTCAACCATTGATTTCATTAATATCTCAACAGCTTGCAAGTAAATAAAACTAGTAAATAGATTTGGCTACCATGCAAGTAATTTGTGTAGTTAATTGACACATATATTAAGGAGTTGTACTTATGCTAACCACGTGGAGCCTATAATAAAACACACCAATTAGATAGCCATGCATGTACTGGCGGATCTACAGAGGCGTAAGGAGGTGCACTTGCACCTCCCCTCGTCTTAAAATCACTTTGAGAAGCTGGAAATGCCCCTCTTCTACTGCCCACCAGCTGTTCGATTATTTGCTCCAAAGAAGCTCCGGGCAGTAGCGTGCAAGGCTGTTTGGGTTTTTTTTTTTTTTTTAAGTGATATGTCCAAAACGCATAGTTTTGGTCCAAGTGAAACCAAAATAAAAAAAATAAAAAGACATAAAAAGAAAGGACCACCACTACCCACACCGGCCAACTCCCCAACCACATCCCTTTTTTCTCAATCCTCTTTTGCCTTCATCATCCATTAGCTTTTCTCTTTGTGCTTTTTTTATTATCATTGACTATCTCTCACTCTCTCAAATTGGTATAAGTAAATTCCATTACATTCATTCAGCAATGACACCTATGTTGATGCTCAAAATGGCCCGGCCAATATTGAGTCCAACTTAGTGATTAGATGTGCTGAGTCTTCAGCAGAGAAGAAGGCTGAGGCCCTTGGTGAAATGGGTTGGTGAGAGACCTGTAGAAGGTAAAAGAGGAGAAGCAATCGTTAAGCTTCGGACACCGGTGTGGTGCCAGCCGAAGGCTCTTCGATGCCTAAGTCAGTTACAAGTAGTAATTCTGGCAGAGTAACAGTAAAAGTGGGAGAATAGTCGTCCTTTGTACCTGGGTACTGTTCCCTATTTATAGGGAGGTGAAAGTAGGAGTTTTGCACAAAGTTCCAATGTGGGACTTTGTGCAAGCCGTTGTGGTGGCGACACGTGTCCTGGAGATTAGGTTTGGCAGCTGGGAGCTTCGGTAGGTGTCTGGCACCTCGGAAGTGTGTCTTCCTTCGGCACAGGAGAAGGCGTGGCTGTCTTGGTGCTAGTTACTTTGGTGCTGGGTCTGCTCGGTTCATTATGGTGTAAACAGTAGTCCCCCAAGTTCGCGGTCGAGAAGTAACTTCTGGGTTGGGAACTTGTGAGTTTTTGTAATTGTAACCGAGCATTCCAGCTTCATTGGGAGCCGCAGGGCACTCCCTAGTCCCCCAAGTTGGCAAGCTAGGAGTTGCGTCAACAGATGGTAGCTGGGTATCTTGGTACCTGGGCATGTTGCAGATAATATGGGAGCTGGGTCCGTAGGGGAGCCGGACCTTCGAGGGGGCCAAGTCTTGTGGAAAATTTCGGAGACTCCAATTCTTCCATGGCTCTTGCCGTTCGGCAAGGGTCTAGCTCCCTTTTTTTTTTTTTTTTTGAGCTTTGGAGCTAGGTCATAGAGGGAGCCGGGTCGTTTTTGAAAATTTTGAACTCTCCAAAATTTCCCATGGTCCTTGCCGTTCGGCAAGGGTCTAGCTATATACTTGTTTTTTTTTTTTTTTTTTGAATGGCCGGGCCATTTGGAGAGAGCTTGAAGGCTTTCTTGGATTGGGCCTTCGGCAAGTATGAAGGGCTTGAGATGGGCTTCGGCATGTAAGAAGGGCTAGGGTTTGGAATTGAGAGGAGAAGAAAATTTTGGAGTTGCTATAAATTTGCCGTTCGGCAAGTTGGTTGGGAGAGATTTTGCTGCGAGCACACGGGTGTGGCTAGACCTTGCCGTTCGGCCAGTTGATTGGGAGTTGTTTCGGCAAGGCGGCAGCAAGGCTGTGCAGCTGTTTCGGCAAGACAGCAGCACGGGATTAGAGCCTTCGGCAAGGCAGCTGGTTCGGCAGGCTCAATAGCTGGAGTGCCATTTGATTTTGAAGACCCTTACCGTTCGACCAGGGTGATTGAGAAGTATTTTGAGTCAGCTTGCGGCGAGCACATCCGAGTGGCTAGCCCTTGCCGTTCAGCAGGTCTTGGCCACAGCTGGCTGTTTCGATGAGCACGGCTTCGGGCGAAGGGGGCTGCCGCGAGGGAGTTGTGGTACATGACTTGGAGCCGTGACCTTGTGAGACTTCTCTGAGGTTGGTGGAGAGCCGTGACCTTGTGAGGTGGTATGCTTCGGTATGGTGATTCTTCTAACCCATGTTTTAAGTTTGCACAGCCCTTGCCGTTAGGCAAGGGTGCCCTGATCAGATTTTGAAAAATTGTTTTTGTTGTTGTGTTGATCAAAGGTGGTAGGGCCGAGAGATAGTTGAGCTAGGCCATTGGCGTTTTGGTGGTGCCCAAGTCGTTTGCAAGAGCACGGCAACCCTTGACCGCGAGTCCCTTGGTGTTTTAGTCAAGTGAGTGTGGAGTTGGGCCTCTTGGTGAGGTAAGTATTTATTTTTGGAGGCCACCATTTTATTGCT
Source organism: Prunus persica (assembly GCF_000346465.2). Taxonomy (NCBI): domain Eukaryota; kingdom Viridiplantae; phylum Streptophyta; class Magnoliopsida; order Rosales; family Rosaceae; genus Prunus; species Prunus persica. Next base: position 11,814,874 of record NC_034009.1, read on the forward strand.
GCTCAACCCTTGCCGTTCGGCAAGGGTGAGTTTCCTCTTTTGCTGTCCGGGCCTTGCCTTTCGGCAAGCCCACATATGAGTTATGAAATGGGTTTGGGTGTCCTGATCAAATTTGGGCCTAGCCTTGTAATAGGATTGGGCTTATGAAGTAGGCTAGCAAACTTGAATATGAGGGACTCCATTTTACTTTCGCACGGGCCTTGCCGTTCGGCATGGCCCCTAAATTTCCCCAACTTTTGTGTTTTTTGGTTGTTTGTGAATTTTGAAAATTGAATTTCAAATTGTGTATAGGTACAAGGGATTTAGGAGGGAATATGAAAGGGTGCTAGGGTTTGCTCGTGAAACGAGGCGTGGTACCCTTAGTTGGCTATTTAATAGGAACTTGGGAGGTGAAGGCATCACACTTGGCTTGAGTTAAGAAAAATTGTGAGAATTTGAAGGAGAGGAGAGGCGATTTCCGGCGATTAGTTTGTGGTGGTGCTTGTGGCTGAGGTGATTTCCGGCGAGTCCTTCGTGGTGGTGCGAACAAGGTTAGACCTCATTTCGCTTGACTTTTTGAATTGAAATGTATTGTTTTGCATGAACATGTTGAAGGCTAGGAAGAACACATTGAACATGAGCATGAACATGATGAACACGTTGAACATATGTATGAACATGTAGAATTCTTGCCTGGCATGACGATTTGGCAAATGTTTGTTGTTGTGGTTCGATCCTCTCTGCATGTGCATTTAGTTCCTTTTTCTTGTTTTTCCATATTTGTAGATGTCTGAAAGTTCTGATAGGGAAAGTCTTGACCCCCTGCCTTTGGTGGGGATGATACTGAGAGTCAAGAGCCGAGTCAATATATATGTTCTGAAGAGGAAAGTTCAGAGACAGAGGGTATGGTGGAAGGAACCATAGAAAGTAGGATGATAGGCCCTGGGGGTGAGAGGGCTGAGCCATCGGGAGACTCTGGGTCGGCTGCATATAGGGAGATGCAGAGAAATTATATAGAGTTAGAGGCTATAGCAAATCGGGTTCTAGCCTTGCCTCAAACGCAAGAAGTGGGTTCGAGCAACCAGGCATCACCATCAGGGTCTGTGGGTATAGCCGTGGCTTCAGTATTAGAGGGATTAGACATCCGGGTTGGTGTCCCGTTGCCGAGGCGGAATACACTTACAGAAGCGAAATTGGCCCAGCTACGAACAGATTTTTGTGTGCCAGCCTATGTGGGCCTGAGGTTACCCACTGAGGCCGATGTAGTCAGATATCCTTCGGATGGCTCCGTGATGATTTTTACAGATATGTATCGGCACGGCTTCAGACTACCGTTTCATCCATGGGTTCAGATGATGTTGGCCAAGTTGGGGTATGCACCGGGGCAGTATAATCCCAACTTTTGGATTCTTCTTCATGGGGTGTATATTGCCTGGTGGTTGGCTGGGTTAGGGGAGCCAACGTTTGAGCAATTCATGTACCTGTACTCCATTTCGAAGCAGCAGGGGAATTTTGGCTGGGTACAGGCGAATTGCCGAAAGGCGAAGGAGAGGGGCTATTTTATTGGACACAAGCCCACAACGCAAAAGTCCTGGAGGAATAGGTGGTGCATGGCTTATGGGGACTGGGAGTGTCCTCCAGGGAAGAGCGTTGTCCAGCACATTCCTACCCACTTCCAGTCTATAGGTCCTTGGCCCCATCCCTTAAGATTGTCTAATGCCTGATTGTGTTGTTTTGGCTCCTATTTTTGGTTCTGTACTTCCTCTGTGCCAGTGTAAATGGCTAAGTAGTTTCTAACTCTTGATGCAGGTTCAGTGAAGTGGGGCCCTATCTCCAAGGAGCAAGAAGACGAAGTTGAGTGGGTGAGGGCGCAGCTATCAGAGACTGCGCGTGAGTGCGGGAACCTAGTCACGCAGAAGAATTTGTTTGAGTCCGGACTGCTGCAAGGAAGTAAGTACCTGGGTTATCTTTTTGTTTTGTACTGAGCCTTTTGTGGTTGTGACTAATGTAGTTGTTTTGTTTGTTTGGACAGTGGCTGGCATCATAAGGGGGAGCACGAAGGTGGTCGTAGACATTGATGAGGCCGAGATGCAGAGGCGACTGAGGGAGTCTCGGGCCAAGAAAGCTGAGAAGAGTGCTGGAAAACGACCCAGGGATGATGATGAGGGTCGGGTCGCGGACGTGCTGGGGAAAAGGAAAGCCTTGGAGGAGGCTCATCAGCATGTGATGGGGTCAGGGCCGAGACTTCCGCCCTTTGATCTGCAGGCACCGGCGAAGCTACCCTTCGGCATGGAGGACGTGTTCGCTGAAGGGGTAGAGAAGGTAGACTTCGGCAGGCTACGCCAGCAGAAGAAGGAGGTCAACCTGGCTATGCACCGGCATGAGGTGCCTTTAGTGAACGTCTTCCTGGAAGGCGTGAAGAGCGACCCTGAGGCCCTGGCGAGGACTCCAGCCTCTTCCTTCATTGACCGGGCCCAAAAGACGATCCTCACTTCTACCTATGTAAGTGTTTAGGCCCTTCTTGAATGTATTTGTGTTGGATTATTTTTGTGTGGATTGACTAACATGGTTTTTGTTTTGCAGGCCTTTGGCGAGATGTACGTCAGCATGGCCAAGGCTGACAAGGAGATCCAGAGGCTGAAGAGGTGAGATGAGCTAGCCAAGAGCAAAATGGCGGAGGCGCAGGAGGCCATCCGAGAGAAGAACGCCTTGCTGGTTCAAAAGGCGGCGCTGGCCAAGGAGGTGGATGAGCTGAAGAGATCGAAGGCCGAGGAGGTGGCTGCTGCCCGAGTCGAGACGATTGAGTCCTTCCGATCCTCAGAGGAGCTGAGGAGCTATATCATGGATCGACTGGTTGATGAGCAGCTTCGCTGGGAAGATAGGTTGGTTAGGTTCAACCCCTCGGTGGAGATTAACTTTGACACCAGTGGCGAGCCTCCTGCACAGACCCCTCCTGCTGATGCTAGCGCCCCGACACCAGAGGCTGAGCCAGCCACTGAGGATGCCCCTTCGACCGAGTCCTGAAGGCGTTGCCTTCGTGATGTGTTATAGCTATTTTGTACTCTAGTGATTGTGTTGGAACACTTGTTTGTTTTGTTTATTTGGGTTATGTATGAACATTTGTCCTTGCCTGGAGCAAGGCTGTTTTTATTTATGATATGAGACGTGTGATATCAATTGAGCTAATAAAGTAAAAGCCATGTGAATGTATGAAAATGAGCCGGAGTCAGGCGTTTCATTTAAATAGGTGCCGAAAGGCAGAAGGTACAAGTGGTCTAGGGTCTAGATACCTTGCTTCTACCTTACAGTAAAGAATCAAGACCAAAGTATTGTCCTAGGGTCTAGATATGTTTACTTGTAATAATACTTAAGGTGGTCAGCATTCCACGGGTGAGGCAGCGTCTTGCCTGTGGAATCACGAAGCTGATAAGTGCCGGGGCGGCAGATTTTGATAATCTCATAAGGACCTTCCCATGTAGGGCCGAGGGTACCTTCGTTGGGATTTTTGGTAGCCAAGGAAATTTTGCGCATGACCCAGTCCCCCATTTTGAAAGCACGGGGCTTGACTCGGGAGTCGTAATATTTGGCGATCCGTTGTTTGTACGCTACATTACGCATGCTCGATTGGTCCCGGAGCTCGTCAATGAAGTCGAGGTTGAGGGCCAACTGCTCGTCATTGGCCGTGGCATCGTAAGTGGAGGTTCGGTATGTGGGCTGGCCAATCTCTACCGGAGCCACGGCCTCGGTTCCAAATGATAGGGAGAACGACGTTTCACCCGTGGATGTGCGGAAGGTGGTGCGGTAGGACCAGAGTACTTCTGGGAGTAGTTCTGGCCAGCAGCCCTTGGCTTTGTCAAGTTTTGTCTTGAGGGTCTTCTTGATAATTTTGTTCATGGCTTCGACCTGGCCATTGGACTGAGGATAGGCTGGGGAGGCGAAACACAGACGAATCTTGAGGTTGGAACAAAATTGCTTGAATTTGGCGTTGTCAAATTGCCGGCCATTGTCGGTGACGATGGAGTTGGGGATGCCGAAGCGACATACAATATTTTGCCACACAAAGGATTCGATGCGAGCCGCAGTGATGGTGGCCAAGGCCTCGGCCTCAGCCCACTTGGTGAAGTAGTCTACGGCCACGACTGCATACTTGACTTGGCCCTTGCCCTCTGGCATCGGTCCAATGAGATCCAGTCCCCATTGGGCAAATGGCCAAGGACTGACCATGGCCGTTAGTGGTTCTGCCGGGAGTTGTGGGATGTTGGCGAATCTCTGACATTTGTCGCATTTCTGGGTGAAGGCCTGGGCGTCAGTGTGGAGTGAAGGCCAGAAGTATCCTTGGCGGATTGCCTTATGAGCTAACGAGCGTGCGCTCGAGTGGTTGCCGCAGATGCCTTCATGGATTTCTCGAAGGACATAGTGACCCTCCTCTGGAGTCAGGCATCGGAGGTAAGGAAGGCTGAAACTCCGCTTGTATAAGGAGCCGTTAATGATCAGGTAACGGGTAGAGCGATGGCGAACGCGCCGTGCTTCTGCCGGATTAGCCGGTAGTGTTTGGTTCTGTAAGAACTGGAGGATGGGGTCCATCCATGTAGGGCTGTGATCAATAGTGCAGATGAGTGGGGCTTGTGTGCTGGGCTGGGCCAAAAATTCGATGTGGATGTGTCGACCCATTCCTTGCTCCAAGGCTGATGCCAACCTGGCTAGTGCATCGGCATGGCTATTCTCGGAGCGCGGCACTTGCTTGATAGAGTGGGCGTGGAAGGTCGCCAGCAAGTGCCGAGCGTGCTGGAGGTAGGCCATCATAGAGGCATCCTTAGCCGCGAAGTCCTGGTTGACCTGGTGGACACGAGTTGTGAATCGCTGAATATCAGAATTTGTCTGGCGTCCATCTCTTTGGCTAAACGAAGACCAGCTAAGAGTGCTTCATATTCGGCCTCATTGTTGGAGGCTTGGAATTTGAAGCGAAGGGCGTACTCGAGGGCAACCTTGTCTGGGGAGATGAGAACGAGGCCGGCCCCACAGCCCTGGGCATTAGAAGAGCCGTCTACGAATAAGGTCCACAGGGGCTGGGTTAGGTCGAGATTGCCTTCGGTGGGGGTTTGGTCCTGGCTGGGAGGGGGATTGGGTTCGGTTATGGGCTGGATGGCTGCCGAAGCTTGAGGCTCCGTGAATTCGGATAAGAAGTCAGCAACGGCCTGTCCCCTCATAGCCGGGCGGGGTTTGTAATGAAGATCAAACTCGCCCAGTTCAATGGCCCATTTGACCAGCCTCCCAGAAGTTTCTGGGTTCTGCAACACCTGTCGGAGTGGTTGGTTGGTTAAGA
>NC_034009.1:11820275-11848162 GCF_000346465.2 Prunus persica
TCGGAGGCGTCTTGCCGAGACGACCAGGGCGAACGCCAATTTTTTGATGTCTGGGTACCGAACTTCGGCATCTTGCAATGCTTTACTAACATAATGCACTAGGTGTTCCGCGTTATCCTTTGATCGGATGAGCACAGAGCTAACAGCCGAAGCTGAAATGGAGAGATAAATCACGAGGATGTCTCCGTGCTCAGGGGTTGACAATAAAGGGGCCCGACCCATATACTCTTTGAGCTCGCTGAAAGCCGTGTCGCATTCAGCAGTCCAGGTGATGTTTCTTTTGGTGCCTTTAAGGGCCTTAAAGAATGGGGCGCATCAGTCAGTGGCTTTGGAGATAAATCTGGTCAGGGCTGCGACACGCCCTGTAAGGCTTTGGATATCTTTGACCGTCTTAGGTACCGTCATGTCTAAGATGGCCTGGATCTTTTTTGGATTGGCCTCAATACCCCTCTGGCTGATCATGAAGCCCAAGAATTTGCCAGAAGCCACCCCGAATGCACATTTGGTGGGGTTAAGCCTCATTTTGTACTGCTTCAGGATGGTGAACATGGCGGAGAGGTTAGGGATGTGCTGGTCAGCTGTGCGACTCTTGACTAGCATGTCGTCGACATAAACCTCCATGGTATTGCCAATCAGTGGGGCAAAAAGGTGGTTCACCAGTCGCTGGTACGTTGCCCCGGCGTTCTTGAGGCCAAAGGGCATCACCTTATAGCAGTAGAGGCCGCGGTCCGTAATGAAAGAGGTGTGGGCCTGATCTTTGGGGTGCATGAAGATCTGGTTGTAACCTGAATAAGCATCCATGAAGCTAAGGAGGGCGTGGCCGGCTGTGGCGTCGACTAGCTGGTCAATGCGGGGTAGCGGGAAGCTGTCCTTTGGGCAAGCCCGATTAAGGTTGGTGTAGTCGATGCACATGCGCCAGCCCTTTCTTGGCTTGCGGACCATCACGACATTAGCCAGCCATGTAGGATAATCAACCTCCCTGATGAATCTGATGCTACCCAATCGATCCACCTCCGCCCTCATGGCCACATAGCGTTCGGGATCATAAGCGCGACGCTTCTGTCGGACTGGTCTGACGGCAGGATTGACCCTAAGCCTATGGGATATGATGTCTGGTGATATGCCGGGCATGTCATTGTAGGACCATGCAAAGACTTCGGAGTTGAGGCGGAGGAAGGCGACCAGGTCAGAGCGAAGCTCTGGCGAGATGGAGGTACCGATCCGGACCTGTCTATCCGGGATGTCGTCATGAAGGGTAACCAGTTCCAGGTCCTCCATAGGTTCGGCCTGTGGTGCGGTGGACTCCTCCCTTGGGTCTTCAGGTGGTTCTGTGCCAGCTTGAGGAGGGGCGGGAGCCTTGGTTACTGCTAGGGCTTCACTCCGATGTTGGCGATTGGTGGATTTGACGGCTGAAGCATAGCAGTTTCGGGCCCCGAGTTGGTCACCGCGCACCATGCCTGGGCCATTAGGAGTGGGAAACTTCAACAGCAGCATATGCGTGGAAATAAAAGCCTTCATTTGGGCCAAGGCTGGGCGGCCGAGGATGACGTTGTAGGCTGTGGGACAGTCGACGATAAGGAAGGGGGTAGTGATCGTCGTCCGCTGGGGTGCGGCCCCAATTGATATAGGGAGATGAATGCTACCAATGGGCTGGACCACATCACCCGAGAAGCTCACAAGGGGTGTGATGCTTCGGTCGAGTAGGTGAGGCGGGACCTGGAGTTCATTGAAGGCCTCGGCAAACATCACACTGACTGAGCTGCCAGTGTCCACCAGGGTACGCCCAACGTCGAAGTTAGAAATGTCAGCCCGGATAATGAGTGGATCGTCATGGGGGAGGATAACACCACGCTCTTCCTCCTCGCAGAAGGTAATAGGGGCCCAGCCAGTCCTGTGGGTCTTTGGCAAGCATCCCTGCTCGGTGCTGAAGACCTGGTACGCATAGGTGGAGCGGACATAATGTTTGATAGAGTTGTTGGAGGTGCCAGCCAGGGTAGGACCTCCGCTGATGGTGGAGATCATGTTGATTTGTCGTTGGTGAGGGTTAGGCGGGGCTGGTATGTTGTGTACATAGTTGTCCAGCTTTCCCTCGCGGATGAGCCCTTCAATTATGTTGCGCAAGGCAACACAAGATTCGGTGTCATGGCCGCTGAATTGATGAAAGCGGCAGAAGACACCCGTGTTTGGCATGGGCTTGCTGGATGGTCTCCGAGGGGGTGGCTTGGGGATGATAGGAGCTTCACGCACCAGGACATTCTCATAGGTGGTGTTGAGGGTGGTAAATACCTCGAACCTGGGCCTGGGTGTGAATGGAAGTGGGGCCCGATCAGCAGGCTTAGGAGGGTTGCTTCCGCTAGAGTGGTGGTGGTTGCCATGTCTGCCACGTTTGTTATTACCGAAGGGATGCTGGTAGCTATCCTTCCGCTTATGTTGTTGGTTGTCCTGGGTACTCGGGGCAGGGGTAGAATGCTGAGGTGGGGCTGGGGCGGGTGCTGAAGCAGGTGGAGGGTCGGCAAAAGTGTTGCGCGCCAGGTTGGCTGGGCCACGCTTGGAATTGAAGTATTCAGCCTTAGCATGGATCGCCGCCTGCTTCATCAGCTCTGCATATGTGTTCCAACTGTTGCTATGGACCAGGTAGCGGAAGTTGGACTCGCGGAGGCCGCTCTTAAAAGCGCCGAAGGCAGCGCGATCGTCAGTGTCTGGGCAGCGGGAGTACTCATGACTGAACCGAGCTGCATATTCCCGAAGGGGTTCGTCCTCAGCCTGCCTAAGCATATACAAGTCGTCGGCAGAGTATAGGCGATCAGTCTGGATCATAAAATGGTCCAGGAACGTCTGCTTGAGACTATCGAAGGAGTTGATGGTGCGGGGGTGGAGCCTGTAGAACCAATTCAGGGCCGCGCCGCTGAGGGTGGAAGGGAAAAGGAGGCACATGCCTTCATCAGTGAGGCCTTTGCACCCAAGGGCAGACTGGAAGGAGTGGATGTGGGTGAGAGGGTCCTCCGTGCCAGTGTAGAAAGCGATGCGGAGTGGCTGGATATCTTTCTCCTGGTGGTAGTGGAGGATTCGTTCGGTAAAGGGCCCTGGTCGTGGTTTTGCCCAGAGGGGTTGATGGCTGCGATGTTGTTTGCTTTCCAGGCGCCGGACCTTTTCAAAGAGAAGCCTCATGGCCGGGTCGGCATGAGGGAGAGTTTCAGGTGCCAAAGGCCTGGGGGCGGGGCAGACAGGGACTGGGGATTGTTCCCAATTTTCCAGCGCCCCGGTGTGGTAATTTGGCCGGGTCTCTGAATTATAAAAGTCTCAAGTATCCGAGTCCCCGACACCTTCCTCGTCGGGTATGCGGACGGGGGCTGGCGAGGGGCCCAGGTGTGTCACCCGTGGGTCTTCGAGGTTGACAGGGATAGGGATCGGCCTTGGCTGACGGTCCGAGAGGCGATCCCTGCAATCTTGGTAGATCCTGACTGGTTCATGGGGCCGGCCCCTCGGTGGGGGAACGCAAAGGGGTCGTGACTGGGCTATCTCCTGATGAAGGTGGTCCTTACCCTTGCGGAGCCTAGCTTGGGCCGAGGCACTGTGGCTGGAATGTACTGGTTGGTTCGGCTGAGTAAGCCCAACGTTCTGGGTGAGGTCATGCTGGGCATCCTGGGTGTGATTCCTTTCCCAGTTCCGCTTTAAAACACGGTAGTCATGTTCTAGCTCAACATTCCTGCAATGAAGGTGCTCGTATTTTTCCGACATTTTAGTGACACTGTCGCGGAGGCGCTCCACTTCTGCCTGGAGAGTGGCATCTTCCGAAGATTTCCTTCTAGAAGTACCATCGCGGGGGGTATGATGCTGGGTATCGCGGCTATCCTCGGTCGGCATAGCAGAATGTGGGGTGAAGAAGAGGCGACGGGACCTGAGGGGTGAAGGAGCCAGCTGGGCTGATAGAGAAAGAGGGGATTCAAGTGTCAGTTTCCCACAGACGGCGCAAAACTGTTGATGCTCAAAATGGCCCGGCCAATATTGAGTCCAACTTAGTGATTAGATGTGCTGAGTCTTCAGCAGAGAAGAAGGCTGAGGCCCTTGGTGAAATGGGTTGGTGAGAGACCTGTAGAAGGTAAAAGAGGAGAAGCAATCGTTAAGCTTCGGACACCGGTGTGGTGCCAGCCGAAGGCTCTTCGATGCCTAAGTCAGTTACAAGTAGTAATTCTGGCAGAGTAACAGTAAAAGTGGGAGAATAGTCGTCCTTTGTACCTGGGTACTGTTCCCTATTTATAGGGAGGTGAAAGTAGGAGTTTTGCACAAAGTTCCAATGTGGGACTTTGTGCAAGCCGTTGTGGTGGCGACACGTGTCCTGGAGATTAGGTTTGGCAGCTGGGAGCTTCGGTAGGTGTCTGGCACCTCGGAAGTGTGTCTTCCTTCGGCACAGGAGAAGGCGTGGCTGTCTTGGTGCTAATCACTTTGGTGCTGGGTCTGCTCGGTTCATTATGGTGTAAACAACCTAGAAAGGATCTCTCTCCCTCTCTGTATTCTTTTATTCATTTGGTGGAAACCCATTTGTTTTAGAGGCAAAAGAAGGGTTGTGAAGTGGGCATAAGCCATGGCAGCTCTAAAACCAGAAGAGATAAGCCATCCACCAATGGACCAACCCTCCACAATTTGTTTGGAAAATTAATTTCTCTCTCAAATTTCAAAGTTATTTCTCTTTATTCTTTAATTAATTAGGATGGATTATTGGGTTTTGGTTAATTGATTGAGTTTTTGTTTTGGTTATTTTGTATTTATTTTTTTGTATATATTTTTAGTTTGTAATTAATTAATAAAGATTGTTGTGGTTTGATTAAATGATTAATCTTTCAATGTTGTGTTTATTTGTATATAATTAACATGGTGAATTGGTTAATGTGATTAATATAGTGTTTTTAGCCTTTTTAAATATCGTTTTAGACTTTGAAATATTGCCCCTTCTTTGAAAAATTTCTAGGTCCGCCGTTATGCATGAAATATTCCAAATAGATAGCCATGCACAAAACAATCTTACTACTATTAACAAATTTTAATATTAAAAGAAAATATTAAGGAAATCATCAATACCATTTGATTAAAAAGAATGAACATGAACTAGGTGAATCAACAAAGCAATTAAATATTTATTATAAACATAGACTTCATAAAATGATTATAATACTATAATTTATTATAAAAGTACAACAATGATTATTATATATATAATTAGTATAATTTAATACTTATTAAAGTAATTACTTTAAAAATAAAATGTTTAACTTTCCTAAATAAACTTTAAGAATACAAATTCTCACAATAGTCCCCGTTCTCCTTAGCCCATTTCTTATAAACCTCCATAGCCTTCCAATTCCTCTCAAAAACCAAGGTACATATCAAAGACTCTACCTTTCCAACAATACAACCCAAAACTTCACACGATTGGACAAAACCCCGCATACAAGAGACGCAAAGAGAGAAGCCTTTTGTGCATGTAAATTCATCTTTTCTAGAGAAAAAAAAATTTCACTTGAAAAATCTCATGGGTTAGGGTGAAATTTGAGATAGGGTTTAGTATTTATACCTCCCACTTAAAAGTCCCACGCAATTCCACATTTTTAAAAATCCTTCGAAATTAGTTTTTGAATACAATATGACTTTTTGTTACTTGTTTAAAGTCTTAATTGAATACAGCTAGATTTCGACACCCTCTTTTAAATATCCTAATGGTCTGAATGGAATAATACCACAAGATTTTTTTAGATTATTTAAAAGTCTTAATTGAATACCTCAAGACTTATTTATCCCAAAATAGTATTTTAAAATCTCAATTGAATGTACACGTCTTGCTTGGTTGGAATATTTGTATCTGAATACTCTGTTGGACTAAGCAACTCATCATGAAAAATAATTATACTATGTCGTGCTCTATCTAGGTAAAAATTATCTTTAAACCACTCTGGAGGTATATTAGTGAAATCTAATTTTACATTTTTTCAAAGAGGGAGATAAAAATTTATTACTTCTTTTATTTTGGAAGAAAATGAAGATACTTTCAACATAAAGTTGACTTAAGGAACCATACTTGGCTAAGAATCCTGGAGTAATTAAGAAAGTTTTCTGTTTATGTTCTAAATGTAATTCTCTGTATCCTATCATGTTAATACTAGCTAAACAAATAGTATAATGGGAACAACTTTTTGCAATAATTTTGATACTAGGTTGTGGATTATTTTTCAAATTGAAAAGAAATGCTTGGATATATATAACTGAAGCGTTGCATTTTTCTCATATTCTTATATAATCATATGACCCTTAAAATCTTCTGGTAGAAATCTATACCTTTCTCAAGCTAGGGTTTGAAGAAAATATGAATTTTTAGTTTTTTACTCAAGGAAAAATTATTTATAGTGCTCAAGTAAGTTGGGCTCATTAGCCTATTTTCCTTGTAAAACCATGCTCAAATTTTGACATGTTAAATTAATAATTCTAAAATTTCTTATTATTGCCTCATATTCTTTCTTTTGCTCTTCATGTTTTTCCTGCAAAAAAAGACAACTGTGGTTTTCGCTATTTTATAACTATAATTATAAACTAAAATCTCTTGCTCAAGGTTTTGATAAGTTTTTCATGCCCTTTGTTCATGCTTTCATTATTAGTTCTAATATTCCAAAAGTTATCCAAAAGAACTTTTTGTTTTTCTGCCAATGATGCTTAGGTACGAGACATTTTAAAACAGGATTTCTAATTTCCTGCACTGGAATTCCATTATAATAATACGTATTTACTACTGGTCTTGCTTGACTACTTATGCTTAATGGATTACCACGTTGTGATGGTATACCATTATTTTTGCTACCAGAAGATGATGCTCCAAAATAATACATACATGTTAATGAATGATACGGGATAAGATGTCTGCTAAAGTATTATCCATATCTTTAATATGCTCAAATACTAGTCTAAATCTATTTCATGTAATAGAATCTACAAAACTAACCCATCTTCGAGCTTCTTGTTTGTTAGTAGTAATTTATTATAATGAGAAACAATATTTTGACAATCTGTTCTAATAGTAAATATTTCATTATGTAAAAACAATGAAAATAAGTTTATAAGTCCTAAAATTTCTAAATCTGTGGCTGGAAGTCTAGCCTATATATCACTAAATTTACCTTATGCGTATCTACAAACTTGTTCTTTAGATTTAGGTTCTTCTGATATAATATTCACGCCCATCCTAGTATCAGATTTAGGTTCTTCTTATATAATTAGAAATAAATCACTCTAGTATTTTATAGATTAACTTGATCCCTGTTGGAACGATACTCTATTTACTACTATACTAATTTGAGCGATTTTTTTCACTTGCAATTAATCACATCAAATTTTGACGCCATTGCCGGGGGTCGACTTAGTCTGTTAATATTAGTGCGCTTTATTTTCTAATTGTACTTTAAATATTTAATTAGTTAAGCTTTTTTTTTTTTAAGGTACTTCTTCAGTCCCATTTGATTTCGTCACAAAAAAAATCGCAAAACAAAAGGAGAGAACGTGAGAAGCTTTAGACCATAAACAACGAAAGCAAAAGAAAGATAGCCCGGGGAAAAAGAAAGGAGGAAAAGGAAAGAAAGTAAAAAAAGAAAGAAAAGGAAATAGCACCGTGTAAAAGAAAGAAGGTTTCGGCAGCAATTCCAAGTCTGCTACTTGGATCCTGGCAACAAATAATTCCTACTTCACATTAGGATTCCACTTCCTTTTTCAACTCTTCTTCCTTTTCCTTTTAAAATTAAAATTTCTTTCCAATTTTATTTGGGTTTTAAAATTTAAGTTTCTTTCCCTAATTGTGTTTGGGTGTTGTTTCTTTCTTCAATTCTATTTTCTTTCCTTATTTAAACAATCCTTTGTCCTTGTTTGCAGGTACAACAACTTCCTTTTTGAGCATACGGTGAATGACTAGTACCTGCTCTTCAACTAGCCAACTAGTTGAATTGAAACCTGAGATTGAACAAAAGCTTCGAGCAATTCGTAGGAGACAAAGACAAGACAAAGAAAAGAAGAATTAACAAGGAGAATAAGAGATGGATCTCGTCCCGAATGAAACAATGGGAGACCTTGATATCCCAACAATTCCGATGTCACCTTCAAGCATTGTTCTTCCTGCAGCTGCCAGGTATTATGAATTGAAAAATATTCACTTTAATATGATGCCTTCTTTCCATGGATTAAGTTTTGAAGATCCTTTAGCTCATATTAGAGATATTTTTAAAATAGTTTCTAACATGGCTTTAACAGGGGGAGTCACAGAAGAACATCTCATGATGAAAATCTTTCCCAACACATTGAAAAATAAAGCAAAGACATGGCTAAACTTCTTACGGCCTGGATTATTGACTAGCTGGATGGAGGTTCAGAACAAGTTCTTGGAGAAGTTCTTTACGACTCAGAAAACTGATGCACTAAGGGATAAAATCATGCAATTTAGTTAACAACCAATGAGTCATTTTCAGAAGCTTGGGAACGGTTCAATAATATTTTAATACAATGTCCTCACCATGGTTTGCCTATTCTAGTTCTCATGCATATTTTTTACAAGGCATTAACCGTTTCAAGTAAGGCTGCAGTGAATGACTGGTACCTGCTCTTCAATTAGCCAACTAGTTTAATTGAAACCTAAGATTAAACAAAAGCTTCGAGTAATTCTTAGGAGACAAAGACAAGACAGAGAAAAGAAGAATCAACAAGGAGAAGAAAAGATGGTTCTCGTCCCGAATGAAACAATGGGAGACCTTGATATCCCAATAATTCCGATGTCACCTTCAAGCGTTATTCTCCCTGCAGCTACCAGGTATTATGAATTGAAATGTATCCACTTTAATATGATGTCTTCTTTCCATGGATTAAGTTCTAAAGATCCTTTAGCTCATATTAAAGATATTTTTAACATAGTTTCTAACATGGCTTTAACAGGGGGAGTTACAGAAGAACATCTCAGGATAAAAGTCTTTCCCTACAAATTGAAAGATAAAGCAAAGACATGGCTAAACTTATTACGACCTGGATTATTGACTAGGACGGAGGTTCAGAACAAGTTCTTAGAGAAGTTCTTTTCGACTCAGAAAACTGATGCACTAAGGGATAAAATCATGCAATTTAGTCAACAGGCCGATGAGTCAATTTCAGAAGCTTGGGAACAGTTCAATAATATTTTAATACAATGTCCTCACCATGGTTTGCCTATTCTAGTTCTCATGCGTATTTTTTACAAGGCACTAACTGTTTCAAGTAAGGCTGCAGTGAATACGATAAATGCCTTGGTATGTCTCAAGTTTAAGTATTTCCTATCCTTTCTTTCATAACCCATAACCTATCCCTACATTACAACCATAGTAAAGCCCTAACGGATCTTCGGGGACTTCTTGCTCGGAAGTGGAGGTATGTACTTTATCTATGGTTCTTAGTATTTGATTTCCTTTCCATGAGATCTATTTTCAGAAATTGCCTTTTATTCACCTTGGATACATATGTGTCTTATATTTTGATTTCTTCACCTAACTTCATTCACATATGCGGGTAAGAGTACACCCTCGGTTCTGTGAGAAAATTGAGTGTTATATAGTGAGGCCTAGAGTCAAGCCGAATTTGTACATACGCCGAGTGTGGTTATTTTTAAGTTTGAATGCTTGGAGTATTGGCTTTACACATTACACTGTGGTGCATTTTATTTGTAGTGGCATAACTTTAGTTTTTGATTTGTGATTGGCATTCATTGGTTATTATTAATTTGTTGGAAGTATTGCTTTAACGAATTTGTTTTGCAACGAGCGTTTATGGGTGTCGTGACTTGTAACCGTAGGAGACACAACTCCTCCTACTAGGGACACTTAGAGGTTTAAAGGCTTGTAGCACATGCTAAGTGTCATCGAGATTACCTGCGAAAGTGGTTTGGTTTAGTTTGTTTGTTTTAAGGTGGTTTTTTTTTGTTTTTTTGGTTTTGCTCCAGGACTAGCAAAAGATAGGTTTGGGAATATTTGATAAGCCTATATTTTATGTCTACTTTACTTATTTATTTGTTAATTTTCTTGGATTAAATTGGTTGTTTTAATTTTTTTTGTGAGATTTGTGAAGGAATTGTGAAATATGATAAATTGAGGTAAAAAGAGGCAACAAGATGAAGATTGGAGATTAATTAAAAAGAAGCAAAGTCATTCCTTTTGTTGCAAGGAGTGTTGTCAAATTTCCTAGTTCAAGATGATTCAAATCTTACCAAGTCAAACAATGAGAAATAAAGAAGACCCTGTATGAGAAGGAATCCTACTTTTATAATAATTGTAATTATATCTTAGGTAGGTAGGATTTGTAGGAGTATTATAAATAGTGAGTTTAGGCCATCAATCCTAGATCCTCCATCATCTACCATCAAATTCCTGCATATTCATACTCACAACCGAAACATCCAAAGGAGAATACGAAGAGCTTGCGCAACCTTGGCGTTCTACTTGAAGAATTCGGTGCCTTCCATGTCTTCATCAACCATCATGATTCTCAATAAGTCCTTCATGAACTAATTTCTTTTACTAGGGCTACAATGTAGCCTAGTTATGAATACTCAAATTCTTCGATATTGTTAATTTTATTTATCTATACATGTTGAGTGCTTGTTACCGTTCTTAATGCGTTCAATTAATTGGTCACTAATTGCATGATTGCAAGAATTGTACCATAAATTACATAGCCGACTCGGAAGATTACGTTATGGTTTGTGTAATCTTCAATGTTTTCCAAAAATCTTAATGGGTTCTTAGCTATCTAAATCTATAAATAGGAATATAGTGGGTTGATGGTAAGGAATACAACTAATATAACTCGGAAGAGAGCATTGATGAGGTAAGGGAAAACGATTATCAACATGTTAGGTAATTAGGATTAAATATCACCAATGTACATATAATCATGCCAACATTAATCAAATAATTAACAACACGTAAACACCCAATATCAAGAACATTATATAATATCAAGAACATCCATCAAATTATAATACCATGCATAATATAGTGCTCATGAAATTTAATTAAATCAATCCCCATAAAAGGCCCCAAGAAACCCTACCTCGACACTAAAGTTTTTGCGAGAAATGTAAGACGATTCCCAATTTTTCACCATATTCACAAACTCAATCTCCCACTCTATTTCTCTCTAATATTTCTTCCTCGCTACCTCCCTTTCTCTCTCACTTTCTTTGTTTCTCTTCTGTGCAACTATTGAAGAGCTATATTTATACTAAGGACATGTCGGCTAGAACTTCATCTCCATTAGATGATGTATTTGGCGGCGATTAAAGGATAATAACTAATATACTTAATATCCAAGTAAAACCTAGATAACTCTCAAATCTATTGACTAAGAAATTGTTGCCATCTACAAGAAATAATAGCAAGAGGTGTCTCATGTTTGACAACAAACTAGGTTTAGTGCCACTAGCTAGTAAAGTGGATGTACATCTATAATGTGATCAAGTTAATGACTAACTCTTTTAACTTTATTAATTTTGCATGCATGTGAGATGGTAAACAAGATTAAACTTTAGCAAAATAAGATTCAGTTAAATGGAATCAAGCTTTTATCCTATCATTTGGTTGATAAAAGTGAATATGATCAAAACATTTAAAAATACCATGTCAATCCTTTCCTTGAAGGAGTTGTCCACATTTACTTGTTCAAAAAGGTAAAAATAGACTTAACGTAAATACTTACCATCATAAATAAAAACATCTAAATATTATTATAATATTTATTTTATAAGATATATACTTTTCGCATGACTAATTAATAGATCAACAATACTATTTTTTAAGGGATTGTTACTTCTATGTAATAGATGTTTGTGTTCTTTTTTTGAAAAACAAACTAATGTATTATTATCTTGTTTGGACCCAAATTCGGCACACCCAAAACCAAGAGACAAGCCCATGATAAAATTGCCTGCCCAGCCCAAAGACTTGAGAAAAATAAAAATAAGATCCAGACAGATTGGGCTTCACGCCAAGAATGTTGAAAACGAAGCTTCAGCCCAAAGAAAGGCCCAAAGAGGAAACTGACAAGATGGGCTTCAAAAGATCAGCCCAGGAATTATTGATTAGGTTCAGACCCAAGGGGATCAAAGACACGCCCACGTGATTGTCTCAATATTGAAGAATCGGCAATTCCAACTAAGTTTAAAATATGAAGGGAACATTTCTGAAACACTGCCGACAGAAGATCAAAAACCCATCTGTGTTCGAGATTTTGATTCAAATCAGTATACCATCTTCCAAGGAATTCACAGACCACGCTTCCTGAGCTAAAAAGCAGAAAATAGGGAACTGTTCAAAGAAATACAAGAGAGAAAAACCAAACCGTCATAAAAAGCCCACACAGACAAATGGCATCGGTTGAATTAGAGAAGTGCCACCCAGAAAACCAGGGAAGAGACTGCTTTAGGAGGTGACTGCTTAGAGTTTGTCTGCCATGACTGATAAAGATCTTGTTTACTTTGCGTTGTAAGAGATCTTTTATGCCGCCCATTATTTTAAAACCACCTCCCAAAAAAAAAAACAGGTCTCTTATAAAAGACGAAGGCAGGCAAGGAAGCAGAGACATCAATACAACAACATCAAAAACATACACTCAAACTCATCAAACAAATGAGAAGACAGCTTTAGATCAGAATTCCAAAGTTCAGACTTAGAAAATAAGTCTTCTGAAAACGAGATCCCCCTTGTTACAAATTTGGTTCAGCAAAAGCCAAGACAAACACAGTTTGAGTTTTCACAAAATATGAAAACCTCAACAAATTTTACAGCATAGTTCCAGCCTGCTAAATTCTCGAGAATAGCCACTTCTGTCCCTTCAAACTGAAGAAGTCGCAGTTCTGCCCGCTCAAAAAGTCTCCCAAGGCTTGAAGTAGATTGAAGCTCTGCCAAAATCAAACTTTGGTATCGATTTATAGCTGAAGCCAAGAAGCTAAAGTTGTGGACAGTACAGTCCAGCATAGACGTGCCCAGTCCAGCCTGGATCAAAAGTTTCTACCCAGGCAGAAATGGGATTTCAGCCATCCTGTTTGCCCTTCTAGAGTTGATTTCTCCCTGTTTAATTTTGTAAAAGGCAGTTCTGCCTGAAACAGTGCTTTATTATTATCTATTCTGGCCAGAACAACCATTTTGATACTGAGATAAATTGTGAAAGTCCTCACCAGTCTGAGGCAAGAAAAGAATTTACTTGGGAGATATTCCTCACCCAAATTCACAATCGTTTGTTTTAGAAGTCAGTAACTTGAGGCGCAAGTTATCCACTCTAAAAATAAGTCTGCTAGAATTTGCATTGCTAGCAGTGGCACGCTCGCACACCAAAGAAAGCTGACTTGTCGACCAACAAGTGGTCTCCAAGCCAGTGGGGAACTTCACCCTTCCACATAAGGAGTTAACCCGAAAACGGGTGAACAATTTGGCACGCCCAGTGGGACATCTCAGTATACATATTCTGACAGAATCATCCACAGATTGACAAATACCGGAAGATCTAGTCAGAACACCAGATATGGAGAAAAACAAGATGGTTCTTAGGGAAGGCCTCGAGTCAGAAGAAAGTGATGCTAGGCATTCTGCCCACGGCAGTACAGGAAGTAGACGTTCCAGGACTGGCTCCAAAAGGATGAGTCAAATAAAGGAGTCAGTACTCCGACAAGAGATCACAGTACAAAGGAGCCAGGACACTCTCGATAACATGACAGCCATGATGCAATGGCAGGTAAACAGACAGTTCCGGAAGGACCGGGAATCCACCTTGGCTAGAACCCCAAACCCAGATCCTGTAATCCAGCAGTTGGATCTCCCTTATGGCCCTTCGCCAGGATTAATATGGCCATACCAGGAAAATCCCCTAGTTGCACAGATGGCTGGAGTGCCCGACCACAAAGAAATTCAGGCTGGTCCGAGGGAAAGAGCCCTTCCTAATCAAGAGTATGAGGCCCCAGCCCAACCAGACAACCCGGCACTGGCTCAAAACCAGCCGGAACCTCAGCCCATTCCATATCATGCGCCCCCGCTTGATCAACCTCTGGCACTTCTGCCTGAGCCACCGGCAGTATTACCATATAGACCCAGAAGGATGGACCCTAATCCATTCCCTCCACTTGCAAGAGGGAGGAGAGGCCGAGGAGGGAACAACCTTTTTGCTAATCATGACAGGAATAGACAGGGGGCAAACTGGAGGAATCATCCAGAAGTCGAAGAGCAGGAAGAACACAGGGGGGGAGTTCCACCCAGACCACTCAGGGCAGAACCCAGGTTTGATTACGTTCAGCCAGAACAGGGACAAATTTTCCCCCAGTCAATGCTTTAAATGACGTAGGGGCATTACGAAGAATGGTCAGAGAGATCATGGAACCCGAGGCTAGAAGAGGGGAAAGGCCTACTTACAGAAAGCCATACCCAGCCTACATCGATCAAATACCATTGTCTCCGGGTTTCAAAGTGCCAAACTTCACTTTGTTCAACGGGGAAGACCCCCATGCTTCCTCAGTCGAACATATAGGCAGGTTCTCCGTCCAATGCATAGCTATAGAAAACAACCCTCTGCTGAAATTAAGGCTTTTTGGCAACTCTCTCTCTGGGCAAGCTTTTACCTGGTACACCAGCCTGCCAGCTAACTCTGTTCAAACCTGGGAACAGATGGAAAATGTCTTCCATGATTACTATTACAGGATTCAGCCAGAAGTCACCATCAGTGATCTAGCTGCCCTCAAGCAGAGTGAAGATGAACCGGCGCAAGATTTTATAACCAGGTTCAGAAGGCTCAAGATGAAGTGCCGAATCCCAATGGAAGAAAGACACTTCATCCAGATGGCCCAAGCCGCCCTTAAAATCTCCCTCAGGAAGAGGTTCGACGGGATATTATTCGGAGATCTGGCAGAACTGGCTGATAAGGCATCCAAATATGAAGAGCTACTCAGGGAAGAGCAGCAAAGGAGGAACTCCTCCAAAGGAACATACTACAAAACCCCTTCCTCTTCAGTCCACTTGATCGAGGTGGAATCACAAGAAGACACAGAGGAATCAGAGGAGAAAGAGGTTTCAGTGGCAGAAATAGCAAAGCTAAAACATCCCATTAGTTGCAAGGCCCTCACAAAGCCACCTAAAGACCAAAAGCCGCCACCATTCACAGGAGGATTCGTTCCAAACAAATCAACACAAAACAAGGTTTACTCCTTTGATTTAACCAAGGTCGATGCCTTGTTCGACGAAATGCTACTACAGAAGGCAATAGAAACGCCTCACAGAATACCGAAGCCAGAAGAACTCAAGGGCAGACAGTATTGCAGGTGGCACAACTCTTGGAATCATTCCACCAATAGTTGTGTTGTTTTCAGGGACGTGATACAAGCAGGAATAACGGCAGGAAGGCTTAAACTGGCAGAAAAACCACCATTGGTCATAACGGATCCTTTTCCTCAACCTCAAGTCAATATGGTCAACTTAAATTGGCCAGAACAGAGGAAAACCCAGCCAATCACAGATGCCGGTTGCAGCAGAGGCAGAAGTATCATAAGAGAGACCAGTCAAATACCAAGAGCGACCATCTCGGCTGGGGTAGTGCTCTGCAGTAGGTGCAAATGTGAAACAGAACTAGAGGTGGTTCTAGACAAACAAAATCGGCCCACACCTAGTGTCTTTGACAGGATTGGAACCTCATCCCAAGACAAAACGAGGCAGAAGAGCTGTCTTAAACCTACACAGTACAGCGAGAGGAAGATGGAGCAGCCCAGAAAGGGAATACCAGTCAAGGCACCCGGGAACGAAAAACCCTTGGCAACAATCATAGAAGGAAGATGGTATTCCGTAGGAAGAAGTGGTAGACCAACTCTGGAGCTGACCAGAACTCAGAAAAGGAGAATCCAGAGGCAATACTGCACATATCTTAAGAGCCAGGATAATGCGCAGGTGCGTTCACAACCCAGTCCTGCCAGGAAAGGAAGAAATCCTGAAACACTTCCCCAGACAGAACAGAAAGCTTGCCAGTCAGGAGAATTGCTGAAAACAGAACCACCAGCCAAGTCTTCTATCCATGTAGCCTCGTCGTCCAGCAGCTGTCCTGACACCACGCAGGTACCAGAGAAATCCAGGTCTACCCCGTCACAAGGAGAAGACGACTACGCTGAGGAATATGAAGAAGAGCAGTTAGACTATGAACCTTCTGCAGATGATCAGAAAGAGCCCCTCGAAGTAACAGAACAGGAAGACTGGACGGAAGAATATGGGGAAGAATTAATGGAATTTGGTGAGGAATTAGACCCAGAAACAGAAGCTTTTGGCGCAGAACTAGAAGACCTCCTACAGGGTGATCTAGGAATTAACATGGTATTCATCCTACCAGGTGAGTTCAGGGCTACTGAAGGGCAAAAAAGCACTCTGGAAGGGGACGTTTTCTCCCAGGAGAGTTTTGAGTGTAGGTTGGCAGAAGCAGAGGAGCCGCCAGAATCACAAGCAGACGACCCTAGGACAGGCAGAACAGCCAACAAACCAGCTACAGAGCAGCCTTGGTTTACCAAGCCAACCAAAGAAATGGCAAATCACCTCAGACCTTTGTTTATAACGGCAAATCTTGGTGGTATTCCTATTTCCAAGATCATGGTAGATGGAGGTGCAGCCATTAATCTATTACCCCACAGAATGTTGACCAGGTTAGGCAGAACAGAGAAAGATCTGATTCCAACACGGTTGACCGTCACCAACTTCGCTGGGGGCATCACCAAAATACACGGCATCTTAGATGTAGATGTCGTAGTCGGAAGCAAAGAGTTGAGAATAGCATTCTTTGTTATAGACACTACCTCCACCACCTACAATGCACTGCTCGGCAGGGATTGGATTCACCAGAGTCTTTGTATCCCTTCCACCCTCCACCAGCAGTTAGCACTATGGAATGAAGAAGGCTGCATGGAGATTATAGAGGCCGATCCACGGCCATTCCTACCCTCTGCCATGTGCTTTGAAGCAAGGTATTATCATGATGACCTCGGTCCCTACACTTTCCTTGGAGTCAATCAGAACGGCCGCCCCCATGGTGTCACGGCCCAAAGACTCATTGAAGAAGGCTTAGCCAGTTCTCTGGAGGACTGGAATAGACCTTTTTGTGCTGAACTTCCAGAACTCTGATGTTTAGTCCCAATCAACCGGATAAGGATCGAGCTGCAACAATCCGATCCATCACAAAAAGATTGTTGACATACTGGGAAGAAAGGAGGCTTTTCATACAGAATCCAGCCATCAATATGGCAGAATTCACCCATGAAAGCACAAAAGAACAAGAGGAGGAAATTTTACAGGAGGAAGTATTAGATTTTGCACCAGCAGCACTAGATGACTCCCTGCCAGAAGTAGAGGACCCTCTACAGGAGATAAACTTAGGGACAGAAGAAGATCCAAGGCCTACTTTCATCAGTACACTGTTAAAAGAACCACTCAAGGCTGAACTCACGGCACTTTTGCAGGAATTCAGAGATTGTTTTGCTTGGCATTATCACGAAATGCCAGGATTGGACAGGCAGTTAGTGGAGCACAAGCTGCCAATTAAAGATGGCTACCTTCCAGTCAAACAGGCCAGAAGAAGAATGTCTATGGACACAGAACTAAAGGTCAAAGAAGAGATAGAAAGGTTGCTCAAGGCAGGATTCATCAGGCCAGCCGTTTATGCCGATTGGTTAGCAAATATTGTACCTGTTCTCAAAAGAAAAACAGGGGCAGTTAGAATCTGCGTAGATTATAGGAATCTGAATGAGGCATCTCCTAAAGACGAATATCCTATGCCAATGGCAGACATGTTAGTGGATGGAGCCGCCCATAACCAGATGCTATCTTTCATGGACGGCAATGCAGGTTATAACCAGATTATGATGGCAGAACAGGAGATCCACAAGACAGCCTTTATGTGTCCAGGACATATAGGTGCTTTCGAATATACTGTAATGCCTTTCGGTTTGAGAAATGCAGGAGCTACCTACCAAAGGGCAATGAATTCTATTTTTCATGATACGATAGGACATTCTTTGGAAGTATACATAGATGACGTGGTGATTAAATCCCCTGAGGAAGGAAATCACGTAGCAAGTCTGAAAAAGGCATTCCTGAGAATGAGGCAGCACAAGCTAAAAATGAACCCCAAAAAATGTGTTTTTGGAGTCCAGGCAGGGAATTTCTTAGGATTCTTGGTCCACCAGAGAGGTATAGAGGTTGACAGAAATAAAGCAAAATCCATCATAGAAGCTCTACCACCTCGGAACAAGAAAGAACTTCAAAGTCTCTTAGGAAAAATCAATTTTCTAAGGAGATTCATATCTAATTCTGCAGGAAAAATCCAACCCTTTTCTCCCCTGTTAAGACTAAAGCAGGAACAGACATTCAAATGGGAAGAACAGCACCAACAGGCTTTCCAGGAAATAAAGCATTACCTCTCAAATCCGCCAGTTCTGTCCCCACCGAAAAGGGGCAGACCCCTCAAGCTTTATGTATCTGCATCAGAAGTATCCATTGGAAGTCTGCTAGTTCAAGATAACAAAGAAGGGAAAGAACAGGCAGTCTACTATCTAAGCAGAACATTGACAGAAGTGGAAAGAAGGTATTCCGCGATAGAAAGGCTTTGCCTGGCCTTATATTTCACTGCAGTAAAGCTCAGACACTACATGCTGCCACACACTATTTACATCATTGCCAAAACAGACTTAATCAAATAGATGCTAACAAGACCAATGCTGAGGGGCAGAATTGGGAAGTGGACTTTGGCTTTGACAGAATTCACCTTCAGATATGTTCCCCAGAAAGCTGTCAAAGGGCAAGCTGTGGCAGACTTTTTGGCAGATCACCCGGGAGAGGAAATTGAAAACATGGATTCTTTGGACATAGCAAATGCAGATCTGTTAACTAGAGCTCATGTTTGCCTTAACAATCCAATCTACTCGATTCATCTCACACCTTGGAAATTATATTTTGATGGATCGAAGACAGACAAGGCTTCAGAAGCAGGGATTGTTCTGGAAGAACCATTGGGGGTCAGGCATTGCTGTTCTTTGCAGCTAGATTTCCAATGCACCAACAACAAGGCCGAATATGAGGCTTTGATTATAGGGCTCGAAATATTGGTAGAATTAGGAATCCAGTCCGTGGAAATCTTGGGAGATTCCATGCTTGTCCTAAAACAGATTGCTGGAGAGTATAAGTGTCTGAATCCCTCTCTGGCTGTATATCTAGTGGCAGCTAGAAATCTGCTAACAGAATTTAGAGAAGCTACTTGGGAGCACATCCCGAGGGAGAAGAACTTCGCAGCCAATGAACTGGCTCAGGTAGCATCAGGCATACAAATGCCTGAAGACTGCGTCCAGAGGATCATCAAGGTAGGAAGGAAAAGTCTACCGTCAGTTCTGACTAGAGGAATGGAGATAGAAGTCAATTCTGCCTTGATTACTAAAAACGATTGGAGGGAACCTATCATGACTTACTTGCAGTACCCCCACTCTACCCTCTGAGAAGAAAGTCAGAATCATGGCTACAAACTATCTCATGTGGAATGAAGATTTGGTCCGAAAAAGTAAGGATGAGGTGCTATTAAGGTGCCTCGGAAAGACAGAATATATGAAAGTCATGGGAGAAACCCATGAAGGGGTCTGTGGGGCTCACCAAGGAGGAAGAAAGATGTGCTGGTTGATTAGAAGGTATGGCTACTTCTGGCCAACCATGTTGAAGGATTGCATCAACTATTCCAAGGGATGTGAAGCTTGTCAAAGACACGGCCCAATCCAGCGGGCTCCTTCAGTCCCCATGAATCCAGTAGTGAAACCATGGCCTTTTAGGGGATGGGCAATGGATCTCATTGGCAAAATCTATCCAGCCAGCAGCCAGCAGCATTGTTTTATCATTGTTGCTACAGACTATTTCACCAAATGGGTAGAAGCCAAGCCAATCAAAACCACAACTTCTCAAGAGATCATCACCTTTATAGAAGAACAGATCATACAGAGATTCGGCATTCCAGACTCGATCACAACTGATAGGGGTTCTTCTTTCATATCTAGGGATATGCTAGATATGGCAGAAACATTCAAATTCAAGTTGCTTCAATCTACCCCCTATTATGCTCAAGCTAATGGACAGGCAGAATCAAGTAACAAGGTGATTATCAATATCATCAGAAAAATGCTGGAGAAGAATCCGAAGCAATGGCATGAGAAGTTGTCAGAAACTTTGTGGGCATACAGAACTTCAAAAAGAGAAGCAACCGGCATGACTCCCTATGCTCTGACCTACGGCCATGATGCAATTCTGCCCATGGAGATAGCAGTCCAGTCTCTTAGAATTGCTCACCAGCACGATCTCACAGGAGAAGATTACTCTCAAGCCATGCTACTTGAATTAGAAGGATTGGATGCAAGCAGGATTGACACCCTCAACAAACTCTTGGCAGGAAAACAGGCTGTGTCAAGGGCATACAACAAAAGAGTCAGAGATAAGAGTTTTGAAGAGGGGGAAATAGTCTGGAAGGCAATTCTGCCCCTTGGAACACACATAGCTGGATATGGAAAATGGTCACCTACATGGGAAGGCCCTTTTATAATTAACCAAATCCTCGGAATGGGGGCATACAAGTTGCAGGACCGAGATGGAGTTGTTCATTTTACCTCAATCAATGGTAAATGGTTAAAGAAGTTCTATCCAACCATGTGGGATTCACAGGCTGTACAAACGGATCCTGGGATAGAAGAGGAACAAGATTGACCCTTTTGTTTCTTGAAAAGGAATCTTGTCTAGATTTGTTTTTACTTTAAAGTTGTCCAGCTTTTACTTTCACAACCATGTCCGGTCATTGCATCAAGAATAAAAAGCAGTAAAAATGCTTTGAAAGCTTATATAAAAATAGCCGCCTTCGCGGCAAATTATTCAAACAAGAGAAAGAAGAAGCTAAAATCCTAGCTTTCTAAGAGTCTCCTGCAGGTTTGCTTTCTTGACAGACAATTCTTTCTGGAGCAGCACCCCCTGGTGAATTGAAGCCTCTGCAATTTCCAAGGCTGGCCTGGAAGCTGCAACCATACTCTGCACAAGAAAGGTGGCTTTGGTTTTGGAACTTAGCCCAGCCCCAAGCTTGTTCTGCACCTCCCTACACTCTGCCAGTTGCTTTTGGAGTTCTTCAATCTGCTTCTCCAACTTATCCGCGGTAGCCTTGGCCTCCTTATATCCAGCCACCATCTGATCCAGTTCTGTTTTCTGCCTAGCAAAGTCAGCCAGATTGGCTTCATGTGTGGCCTTACAGAACTCAGAAGTTTTGAACGTAGGCCTAAGATCTTCATAGCGATAATGCAGATTAAGCACATCCCTGGCCAGGCTTAGGCCCATCTCAAGAATAGGCCTCGGAGCCATGTTCTGTCTATGCAGCAGATCCAGGTCCTTCATCAGCTGATCTAGAGCCCCTGTATCTTCATCAAATTCCAGCTCAGTGGACTGCCAGATTTTTAACCTCTCCATGGCCTCCTGCACTGCTCTAGATTTTGCCTTGCTCGGAGGAGAGCTGAGTTTCTCCAGCCTCTCCAGTTGAGCATCCAGATCCATGGCTTCAAATTCTTCCAGCTCTGGATCAGCAAAAGAGGCCGTGGCAGATGATCCTGGAAAGGAATGAATAGGCATCTGCAGAGGAGGACATAAGTTAAAAACCAGACAGAAAGTAGAAAATAAAGGAGGCTCAAAGTTATAAAAACTTACAGCGACAATGGGAGGTTTTAGGGGGCTGGATACCGCAACCAGAGCACCAGTAGCCTTAGGCACTTCCACCTGGAAAGACTACAACTGTTAGAACAGACAGGACAGACAGAACAGCAGGAAAACATGGACAGTCAAGGAGGAAAATTACCACAACCACAGGAGCAGTTGCAGTCGTTCCCACCTCAGCCTCCGGAACCACAACAGTCAATTCTGCCTGGTCCACGGGGTCTGATGCAGATGGCCCCACCTGATCCTCGGCCTCTGGAGCGGCAGTAGAGTGTTCTGCCTCAGCATCCTCAAAGAGAGCCAGTTCTGAGCTGGTCAGCTCAGCCTTTGGGCCCCCTTGTTGCTTCTGCGCCAAGGCAATGCTCTCTGCAATCACCTCAGCAGGAATCTCCTCCTGCAGAACGGGGGTCAGAACGAAAGAAACAGGGCAAGAAGGAAACAGATGCGAAAATCGTAGAAATAAAACCTACCTCTTCTTCCACCACTGCCGTTTTGTTCTGAGGCATTTCTTCCAGCTCTTCCAACTCTTTCTCCTGCTCCACCTCCTCAAAGGCTTCCCGCAGCTCTTCATCCGTCCCAGAGGTAGTGGTGGGGACTGCTCCCGTTTCTTCCACAGCGACATACTCCTCCTCACTCTTCTTTTTAGGTTTTTTCAGCTTGGTAGGAGGAGGGGAAGGACTTCCAGCTGCACAGAACAAAAAGCAGTATTAGGGAAAAGAAGGCAAGACAGAATAAACTTAAAGAAAAAGGGTTGGAACATCATGAGCTTACCCGAAATACCAGGCCGAATGATATTGTCCGAAGAAGGGACAGGCCCTTTCCTTTTTCTTCTGCCAGAAAGAGCAGCCTCGGCAGGTGTTTGTTCTGTCTGGACCTCATCTCCTTCATCTGCAGAGGGAAGCTCCAAGTCCCCGGCAGCAATGACAGAAGAGACTGCACCAAGGCATTAGACATTAGAAACCAATCCAGCTGGAAGGGACAGAATAGAACTCAAAGAAAAAACTTACCAATCACTTCTCCAGCATGAATAGACTGCCCACCTACGCTGGTCAAAGAAGGATCTAAAGCAGGCAGAAAATATGTTAGAGATCGAGAACCAAGATAGAACAAAATCACAAGACAGAATTAGATGTCTACCTTCTACGATCTGCGCATTGATATCTTTGATGGTCTGGATCAGGTGCGCTCTGGCATCCCCATCCGCAAAAATGTGCCAGTTCTCCCAACCTTCAAAAAGCATTTTGAGAGCAGTGACAGAAGCTGGCAGACTCTGGAATCTGGCGTGCCACCAGGCATCAAAATCGGCGGAACTGCAGGAATTTGGTTCCCACGAGGGATAGAGGGCATCTGTGCTATTATTGATCTTATTTACTGCACACCGGGCATCTTTGTGCACCTCCAGATCGTCTGCATCCCTCCAAGAAGAGGCCCGATTGCAACTCCGGTAGGATTTCAGCGGAATAAGCTGAGGACAGCCAAGCTGCCTTGCACAGAAGTTAGGATGATAAACTTCTGCCCCCAGATGATAGTTGGGAGGTTTGCCCCCACCATGAGGCAGATCTCTAGGCAGAGTAATGCTCAAAAACTTCCTCCTGAAGTCTGTTCTGGCAGCCTCATCTTCTGGCTCCTTCTCAAAAAGCCGGAACCCAGTCTGGAACCAGGGATAGGTCCTTCTGATCACCACTTGCCACTGAGCAGCCGACCTCTTGGTACAATGCCTGAAGAGCATCAAATACTCCTCAAGAGAGCGCTTAGGCACTTCTGCCGACATCAGAGGGAGAGCCAGAACTTGGTCTTCAGGCAGAACTATGTCGGGGAACCTCAACTCAGGGAAATATACCTGCAGCCAGATCTGGATCATCCAGAATGCGCCAGGGGCAGACAGGTTCAGCGGATTTTCCAGAGTGGCGGAATGCAGATTCTTGAAAAGGTGGGCCAGAACTGTTGCTCCAAGCCCCACATCAGTGTGATTGTGAAGAGCTTCTGCCAGATGTCTATACTCAAGCAGAACTGCAGAGGACCGATTGGGGAAAACGAATCGGTTCAGCCAATACAGAAGAAACAACATATGTTGCTGGTCCTTGTCCTTCTCAGCACTGAATTTCTTCAGATAGTTGGAGAAGGAGCAGTTCTGGTTGATCACAGCTGGGGGGATAACAAAGGGGGTGGCCACTTTCTCTTGATTCCTCCGCCTGTGATAATCTCCAACAGCATCAACAGGTCTGCCATGGGGCCTAAACCCAAAAATCTGAGCCATATCCAGCAGAGTTGGAGCCATGGGACCCACACGGAAATCAAATGTGTTGCTGGCAGAATTCCAGAAACACAGGGCAGCAGCAAGCAGGTTCTCATCTCTGTTAATCGACTGCTTGGACAGAAGAATGGCGTCATAAATCCCAGCTCTCCTCCAGTGACCCCCATATCTCGGGAGAAGTCTGTCAATCCAGTCTACCCATTTGACGGAACTGTTCCTCACTTCGCTGGACGAGAAAGATCGACTCAGATTCTTGCTAACCCAAGAATGATGGGCCAGGGCAGAAGAGCTCCCAAAACACAAAGGAGCCTCCGCATCCTTTTTTAGCAATTATGCCATCTCAGCTGGAATAGGACCAAACCAATGAGGCCCTAACACCAGGGTGTTCTCTAACAGATGAAGGACATTCTCGTCCAGATTTTTTTGAGCAAAAGGGTGAAGCTTGCTCCTGACCTCTATCGCGTGGGCATCAATCCCGCTCCCAGTGATGTAATCGGGAGGAATTGAAGCAGAGGAGGATTGAGCACGGGACCCTGGAGAAGACATTTCTGATTCGAAGGCAGAAACAGAAGAAGAAAAGGTTTGAAGGAAATATGGAGATCTCGAAAGAAGCTCGCAGGAACGAGAGTTGGAAGGTTTAGGGTTTTTCAGAGGCTATGAATTTGAATTTCTTTTAAAGAAAAGCTCGAGAACGTGGGAAGAGGAAGATGGGACGACACCTGATGATTATTAGCTAGTAACTAGCCGATTTCCCACGAACTCTAGTTCGTAGCAAGCAGACGTGGCAGACGTGGGCGAAAAGACGGAAGAAACTGGCGCGCGAATTAATTGGCAAAACATTAAGTCTAAAACCGTCCAAAAACGATTCAGACTTAATGGGGGCATTGTTTGGACCCAAATTCGGCACACCCAAAACCAAGAGACAAGCCCATGATAAAATTGCCTGCCCAGCCCAAAGACTTGAGAAAAATAAAAATAGGATCCAGACAGATTGGGCTTCACGCCAAGAATGTTGAAAACGAAGCTTCAGCCCAAAGAAAGGCCCAAAGAGGAAACTGACAAGATGGGCTTCAAAAGATCAGCCCAGGAATTATTGATTAGGTTCAGACCCAAGGGGATCAAAGACACGCCCACGTGATTGTCTCAATATTGAAGAATCGGCAATTCCAACTAAGTTTAAAATATGAAGGGAACATTTCTGAAACACTGCCGACAGAAGATCAAAAACCCATCTGTGTTCGAGATTTTGATTCAAATCAGTATACCATCTTCCAAGGAATTCACAGACCACGCTTCCTGAGCTAAAAAGCAGAAAATAGGGAACTGTTCAAAGAAATACAAGAGAGAAAAACCAAACCGTCATAAAAAGCCCACACAGACAAATGGCATCGGTTGAATTAGAGAAGTGCCACCCAGAAAACCAGGGAAGAGACTGCTTTAGGAGGTGACTGCTTAGAGTTTGTCTGCCATGACTGATAAAGATCTTGTTTACTTTGCGTTGTAAGAGATCTTTTATGCCGCCCATTATTTTAAAACCACCTCCCAAAAAAAAAAACAGGTCTCTTATAAAAGACGAAGGCAGGCAAGGAAGCAGAGACATCAATACAACAACATCAAAAACATACACTCAAACTCATCAAACAAATGAGAAGACAGCTTTAGATCAGAATTCCAAAGTTCAGACTTAGAAAATAAGTCTTCTGAAAACGAGATCCCCCTCGTTACAAATTTGGTTCAGCAAAAGCCAAGACAAACACAGTTTGAGTTTTCACAAAATATGAAAACCTCAACAAATTTTACAGCATAGTTCCAGCCTGCTAAATTCTCGAGAATAGCCACTTCTGTCCCTTCAAACTGAAGAAGTCGCAGTTCTGCCCGCTCAGAAAGTCTCCCAAGGCTTGAAGTAGATTGAAGCTCTGCCAAAATCAAACTTTGGTATCGATTTATAGCTGAAGCCAAGAAGCTAAAGTTGTGGACAGTACAGTCCAGCATAGACGTGCCCAGTCCAGCCTGGATCAAAAGTTTCTACCCAGGCAGAAATGGGATTTCAGCCATCCTGTTTGCCCTTCTAGAGTTGATTTCTCCCTGTTTAATTTTGTAAAAGGCAGTTCTGCCTGAAACAGTGCTTTATTATTATCTATTCTGGCCAGAACAACCATTTTGATACTGAGATAAATTGTGAAAGTCCTCACCAGTCTGAGGCAAGAAAAGAACTTACTTGGGAGATATTCCTCACCCAAATTCACAATCGTTTGTTTTAGAAGTCAGTAACTTGAGGCGCAAGTTATCCACTCTAAAAATAAGTCTGCTAGAATTTGCATTGCTAGCAGTGGCACGCTCGCACACCAAAGAAAGCTGACTTGTCGACCAACAAGTGGTCTCCAAGCCAATGGGGAACTTCACCCTTCCACATAAGGAGTTAACCGCGAAAACGGGTGAACATATCTAGAGTTAATTTTCTCTTCTATTGTTCACTAATTTCTAAATTAAGATACTCTATAATATAATTTAACATGAACTTTATGAATCCTTTCATAAAACAACCCCCGTCAATCCTTTCATAAAACACCCCCCGTCACTCAGTTCGTCAGGAACGTTGTTAAGTGATGAGGTGGCGTTGTCGACGTAGTTTTTTTTTTGGGTTAATGACCTAAATGGTCCCCCAACTATTGCTCCATTATCATTTTGGTCCACCAACTAAAATTTTCAATTCAAAACGTCCTTAAACTTTTTATTTTGTACCAAGATGGTCCATCCGTCAAAGTCTGTGTATTATTCCGTGAATCGAGGGACAAAATCGTATTTTTAGGTGAGTATCATCTTCTAAAAGGGTTATTGATCCCAATGGTCCCCAAACTATTGCTCCATTATCATTTTGGTTCACCAACTAAAATTTTCATTTAAACCGTCCTTCAACTTTTTTTTTTTTTTTTTTTTGTATCAAGATGGTCTTACTGTTAAAGTCTGTCAATTTTATTGTTAAATTGAGGAGTAAAAATGTCTCTATGAATTAAAATAGTAATATATAATTAAAAATTAAAGGCAACTATTATAAAACTTAGAAAATTTTAAAAATTGAATCTCACTAGCCACATGGCTTTTTTTTTTGGTGAGACTGACCTAACAATTAATAATAAAAAATTCTCTATTGTTTAAATTAATTAAAATCACATACATATAATAAAAAATAACAAATTTTTTAAAAGAGCAAACAATAATTAAAAATTAAAAGAAACTATTATAGGAACTTGTACCTAATTTTAAAATTAAAAAAATTGAATCTTACCACCAACATGGCTTTTTTTTAAGGGTTAATGACTTAAATGGTCCCCCAACTATTGCTCCATTATCATTTTGGTCCACCAACTAAAATTTTCAATTCAAACGTCCTTAAACTTTTTATTTTGTACCAAGATGGTCCATCCGTGACAGATTCCGTTACTTCTGATCACGCGATGGCCACGTGACTGAGCTTTAAAGGGTATATGCGACTTTTTGAGAAGCTCTATCGAAGGGTATGACTAAAATAGTCCCTCAACTATTGCTCCAGTATCATTTTGGTCCACCAACTAAAATTTTCATTTGAACTGTCCTTCCATTTTTTTTTTGTATCAAGATGGTCCTACCGTCAAAGTCCATCAATTTTATTGTTATTTATTTTTGTATTTATCTTATTTTAAAATTTTTAATTAATTTAAACAATAGAGAAAAAAATATTACTTTTTAAGTCCATGTCATAAATTTTTTTTTTTTAAAAGCCATGTTGGTGGTGAGATTCAAGTTTTTCAATTTTAAAATTAGGTACAAGTTCCTATAATAGTTCCTTTAATTTTTAATTGTTGTTGCTCTTTAAAAAATTG
>NC_034009.1:11848262-11904613 GCF_000346465.2 Prunus persica
CTCCTTTAACACACTTCGTATTCTAGATATTGTATTTTTATAATTTCTCCTCTTAGTGCAATGTTTGTTGTCTTTCTTGATGGGCCATTCTAGCTAATAAATAAAAAAGAAAGAAAAGCAATGTGCTCGTGAGGATTCAAATTTTTTGAAGTTTTTAAGTTTTATATTAGTTCCTTAATGCCAAAAAAAAAAAAAACAGAGTTGAAGGACGATTTAAATGAAAATTTTTAGTTGGTGGACTAAAATGATACAGGAGCAGCATTTGGGGGACCATTGAGATCAATAACCCTTTTAGAGGAGGATACTCGCCTAATAATACTGTTTTGTCCCTCGATTTCACGGAATAATACACAGACTTTGACGGATAAACCATCTTGGTACTAATTAAAAAATTTAAGAACGTTTGAATTGAAAATTTTAGTTGGTGGACCAAAATGATAATGGAGCAACAGTTGGGGGACTATTTAGGTCATTAACCCTTTTTTTAATGACATGGACTTAAAAAGAAATATTTTTTTCTCTATTGTTTAAATTAATTAAAAATTTTAAAATAAGATAAATTCAAAAATAAATAACAATAGAATTGATGGACTTTGACAGTAGGACCATCTTGATACCAAAAAAAAAAAGTGGAAGGACGGTTCAAATGAAAATTTTAGTTGGTGGACCAAAATGATACTAGAGCAATAGTTGATGGACTATTTTAGTCATACCCTTCGATAGAGCTTCTCAAAAAGTCGCATATACCCTTCAAAACTCAGTCACGTGGCTATCGCGTGATCAGATGTGACAGAATCTGTCACGGATGGACCATCTTGGTACAAAATAAAAAGTTCAAGGACGTTTGAATTGAAAATTTTAGTTGATTGACCAAAATGATAATGGAGCAATAGTTGGGGACCATTTAGGTCATTAACCCTTTTTTTTTTTTTTTTTTTATAACATGGAGCAATTTAAAATGTCAACCTTTTGACTTGAGCCATTCAGACAAAAGAAAAGGTCTATGAGCCCCAAATCATTGAATCCCCAATTTCATCTCCTCTATTTTATTTTATTTATTTTTCCAATTGATAAGAAGATGGAGGCGCCGAAGTGTTGTTGTGGTAAGCGAGCTCAGGAGTTCACTTGTTGGACTGATGCGAAACCTGGGAGACGTTTCTTTGGATGTGTGAAGCACGAAGTAAGAGATTTGAGTTTTGTGTTTTTAAATTTCTCTTCTTCTTTTTTTTTGGTGGACCTGGGTAGAAAGTGATTGGCTTGATGTAATATACAGAGAGACAAGGGTGCAACTTTTTTTAATGGATTGATCCCCTAATGTGTGAAAGGTCGAGAATTGTTATTCCTAGGTTGCTGAGAAAGGTGAAAAAGCATGAGGAGTTGCAAAGAAAAGTGGCGACAAGAGGAAGGGTTATGCAAGTAGTGCTGCTAGGTTCATGGGTCACAATTTTGGTTATTTTGTGGGTGTTGTTTTGTGGGGACTCAAGAAAGAATGTACCTAACAAAAATGTTAGGCTAGAACTAGAATTTTAGGCTTTGTCTTAGTCATTGTTGTTAGGCTAGAAATAGAATTTTAGGCTCTGTCGTAGTCATTGTTTTGCAAAGGATGTTTGTATGATAACATTGTAATGAAATGTAAGTTTTGCCATGTCTGTAATGAAGTTGTAACCGTTTACATTTTGAAATGAGAGAAGCAGAGTTGAAAATACATATGTGAAATGAAGTTGAAAATGTAAACCTTTACATTTAGTAAACTGATCTAAAAAAAGCATGTGTGAAAATACACAAGTTTCAATCTGCAAATGCATAACTTACCATATGTAAATGCAACCAAAATGAAGTGTCAGAATGCATAAGTTGGCATCTCAAAAGGATAACCATTCCCATCTCAAAATATACCAAATCAGACCTGTCCCATAACAAAATATACAAAATCAAAGTTGAACATAACTCATCCCATATCAAAATGTACAAATCAGAGTTAAGCATAACTCTTCCCATCTCAAAACATACCAATTCATAGTTGAACATAACTATTCCCATCTCAAAATATACCAATTCAAGCACAGTTCAACATAAGCAAACAAAGAGTAAAGGTGTGGCTTCGTTTCACTTGTCCTTGCACAGTTATTTTCTTGTTCTTTCCCTAGTTATGGGTTGATTTGGAGCTTCTTGTACTCACTGCAATTGGTGCCTCCATTGAATTCTTTGATTTGGAGCTTCTTGTCCTCACTGTAATTGATTCAATTGAGGGGTTTGATTCTTGTATACATCAAACAATTGTATAAGCACAATTACCATGCTTACCATACAATTGTATACGTCAAACAACATTTTAGGGTTTAGAGGCTTACATTTGGAGCTTCTCCAACTTTTTTATTACCCCTTGCAGCTTTGCTTTTTGTCTTCCTCTTGGAGCCAGATGCTTCTTGTGTTTTCTTCTTTTGCTTTAGAGGTATATTCCTGTTATGAGTCCTGCTGTTGTGACCTTCTTCTCCACAGTGGCTGCACCTCATAGCAAGACTCTGTTTTCCAAGCCATTTCTTCCCCCCTTTGTCTGTTTTCTCCTCAGGCTCCTTTCTCCTTAATTTCTTTCTTCCTAGCTGTCTATTGTATGATGGTCACTTAACAGCTTCATGCTCAGATCTGGCCCATAGATTTGGACCATTAATTGATTGTATGAGGTTGTCATATGCTCTGAGGTAGGCAATTCTGCTATAGCAAGAGTTGACATACTCCTCAATTGGTTTACCCCCTTTGTAATGTGTTATAGCAATACCATGAGCACATGGTACATCATTCAAATCCCATTCCCTACAAGAACAGGTGTATTTGTCTAAGTCCACCACATATTGATCCATTTCCCACCATCCACTTGATATTTAGAGCCTCCTGACCAAATGATAGTGCATTGCCCAAATACACCAATAGCCCATTCCTTAGCAGCAGCATCCAAAAGTGGTTTTGATGGAATTTGAAGATTGGATGAAACCCTATTAATGAAAGTGTCAGTTATCCACAACCAATTATGGTTGTGGTTGTAAATCTTCATAATCAAGGTCTTATCCAAAGAACTTTTAGCAGATACATATATATGCTATAGGCATATGTATTCCTTACAGTAAACCTTCGGTTTGTATCTCTCATTCCTCTTAAAATATACATCATTCTCATGCTTCAGGCAATGTGTTTTAACTGCCTCTCTAAACACATGACAATTAGAAAACTTCATGCTTAACTCAAATTGTGGATCATGGTTGTTTGTCTCAGGATTGTATTCTGTGAACCTCTTAGTCAAACTAATTTCTTCCCCATCTGATGCAACCTACAATTTAGCATTATTATGGTCACCTTCTTTAATATCTTCCAGTGGCTTAAAATCACTTCCAAAAAACCCCTCATGTCTAGTTCTTCCTGTTTGGGCCTAAATTCAGCACGCCAAGATCAAAAGACAAGCCCATTACCTGCCCAGCCCAAAAGTTTGAGGATAACAATTTTGAATCAAAACAGATTGGGCTTCACGCCAGGATGTCAAAAACGAAGCCCCCAGCCCAAGAAAGACCAAACTCTCATTTTGGGCTTCAAAGATCAGCCCGTAATTTTTGTTGGGTTCAAACCCAAGGGATTAAAAACATATCCACGTGATTGCCTCAACTTTGGAAAAGTCAGCAATTCCAACTAAGTTTAAAATATGAGAGGGACATCTCTGAAACACTGCCAACAGAAGATCAAAAACCCATCTGTATTCGAGATTTTTGCTCCAAATCAATACACCATCTTCCGAAGAATTCACGGATCACGCTTTCTAATTAGAACGGAAAACAGGGAACTGTTCAGAAAATACAAAAGAAAAGGGCCAACTGCCATAAAAAGCCCACACAGACGGTGGCGTTGGATGAATTAGAGGACTGCCACCCAGGAAACCAGGGAAGGGACTGCTTTAGGAGGTGACTGCTCAGAGCCTATCTGCCATGATTGACAAGAATCTTTACTTTACATTATGAGAGATCTTTTTTGCCGCCCATTTTTAGGATTAAAATCACCTCCCCAAGAGGGTCTCTTATAAAAACGAAAGTAGGCAAGGAGACAAGGGACACTCAATTCATCAATCAATCAAAAAACCAACAACCAGAAAAACAACCAAAAGCTCACTTGGATCCCAAGAGAAACCAGCTTTAGATCAGAAATCCAAAGTTCAGACTTAGAAAATAAGTCTTCCAAGACGAGATCTCTCTCGTTACAAATTTGGTTCAGCAAAAACCAAGGCCAGCAGAGTTTGAGTTTTCACAAATATGAAAACCTCAACAAATTTTACAGTACAAATCCAGCTTATCAAGTCCTCAAGTCTAACCACTCCTACCCCTTCAGACTGAAGAAGCCGCAGTTCTGCCCGCTCAAAAGTCTCCCAAGGCTTGAAATAGATTAAAGCTCTGCCAAAATTGAACTTTGGTATCGATTTACAGCTGAAACTAAGCAGTTGAAGTTGTTGACAGCTCAGTCCAGTACAGACGCACTCAGTCCAACCTGGATCAGAAGTTCCTACCCAGGCAGAAGTGGGATCCCAGCCATCTTTTTGACTTTCTAGAGTTGATTTTTCCCTTCTTATTTTTGTAAAAGGCAGTTCTGCCTAAAAACAGTCCACTTTATTATTTTCTATTCTGGCCAGAACTACCACTTTTATACTGAGATAAATTATGAAAGTCCTCACCAGTCTGAGGCAAGAAAAGAACTTACTTGGGAGATATTCCTCACCCAAATTCACGATCATTTGTTTTAGAAGTCAGTAACTTGGGGCGCAAGTTATCCACTCTAAAAGAAGTCTGCTAGAATTTACATTGCTAGCAGTGGCACGCTCACACACCAAAGAAAACTGACTTGTCGACCAACAAATGATCTCCAAGCCAGTGGGGAACTTCGCCCTTCCACCTCAGGAATAAACACAAAAACGGGTGAACATTTTGGCACGCCCAGTGGGACTTCTCAGTATACATACTCCGACAGAATCATTCACAGATTTACAAATACCGGAAGATCTAGCCAGAACCCACACAAGACATGGAGAAAAACAAGATGGTTCTCAGGAAAGGCCTCGAGTCAGAAGAAAGCGATGCTAGGCAATCTGCCCACGGCAGTACAGGAAGTAGACGTTCCAGGACTGCCTCCAAAAGGATGAATCAAATACAGGAGTCAGTACTCCGACAAGAAATCACAGTACAAAGGAGCCAGGACACTCTCAATAACATAACAGCTATGATGCAATGGCAGGTCAACAGACAGTTCCGGAAGGACCGAGAATCCGCCATGGCCAGAATCCCAAACCCGGATCCTGTAATCCAACAGTTAGTTCTCCCTTATGGCCCTCCGCCGGGACTAGCATGGCCATACCAGGAAAACCCCCTAGTTGCACAGATGGCTGGAGTGCCAGACCACAGAGAAATTCAGGCTGGTCCGAGGGAAGGAGCCCTTCCTAATCAAGAACACGAAGCCCCAGTCCAACCAGATGACCTTGCACTAGCTCAGAACCAGCCAGAACCTCAGCCCATTCCACCTCATGTGGCCCCACATGATCAACCTTTGGCGCTTCTGCCTGAACCACCAGCAGTGTTGCCATATAGGCCCAGAAGGATGGACCCTAATCCATTCCCTCCACCCGCAAGAGGGAGAAGAGGCAGAGGAGGGAATAACCCTTTTGCTAATCATGACAGAAATAGGCCGGGGGCAAACTGGAGGAATCACCCAGAAGTCGAAGAGCAGGAAGAGCGCAGGGAGGAAGCTCCACCCAGACCATACAGAGCAGAGCCTAGGATTGATTACGTCTAGCCAGAATAGGGACAAAATCCTCCCCCCTTCAATGCTTTGAATGACATAGGAGCATTGCAAAGAATGATCAGAGAAATCATGGAGCCCGAGGCTAGGAGAGGGGAAAGACCTACTTACAGAAAGCCATACCCAGCCTATATCAATCAAATACCGCTGTCTCCAGGTTTCAAAGTACCAAACTTCACTTTGTTCAACGGGGAGGACCCCCATGCTTCCTCAGTTGAACATATAGGCAGGTTCTCCGTCCAATGCATAGCTATTGAGAACAACCCTCTGCTGAAATTAAGGCTTTTCGGCAATTCTCTCTCTGGACAAGCTTTTACCTGGTACACCAGCCTGCCAGCTAACTCTGTTCAAACATGGGAACAGATGGAAAGCGTCTTCCATGACTACTATTACAAGATTCAGCCAGAAGTCACCATCAGTGATCTAGCTGCCCTCAAGCAGAGTGAAGATGAGCCGGCCCAAGATTTCATAACCAGGTTTAGAAAGCTCAAAATGAAGTGTCGAATCCCTATGGAAGAAAGACACTTCATCCAGATGGCCCAAGCTGCCCTTAAAATCTCTCTCAGGAAGAGGTTCGACGGAACGTTGTTCGGAGACCTGGCAAAACTGGCTGATAAAGCATCCAAATATGAGGAGTTACTCAGGGAAGAACAGCAAAGGAGAAACTCCTCCAAAGGTACATATTACAAAACCCCTTCTTCTTCAGTCCACCTGATCGAGGTGGAATCACAAGAAGATGCACAAGAATCAGAAGAGAGAGAAGTTTCAGTGGTAGAAATGGCAAAATTAAAACATCCCATTAGTTGCAAAGCCCTTACAAAGCCACCTAAAGACCAAAAGCCCCCACCATTCACAGGAGGATTCGTTCCAAACAAGCCAACGCAAAACAAGGTTTACTCTTTTGATTTGACCAAGGTTGATGCATTGTTCGATGAAATGCTACAGCAGAAGGCAATAAAAACGCCACTGCATAAGGCAATAGAAACACCTCACAGAATACCGAAACCGGAAGAACTCAAGGGCAGACAGTACTGCAGGTGGCACAACTCTTGGAATCATTCTACCAATAGTTGTGTTGTTTTCAGGGACGTAATACAAGAAGGGATAACGGCAGGAAGGTTGAAACTGGCAGAAAAACCATCATCGGTCACAACGGATCCTTTCCCTCAGCCACAAGTCAATATGGTCAACGTAAATTGGCCAGAACAGAGGAAAACTGACCCAATGACAGATGCTGGTTGCAGCAGAGGCAGAAGAATCATAAGAGAAACCAGTCAAATACCAAGAGCGACCATCTCGGCTGGGGTGGTGCTCTGCAGTAGGTGCAAACGTGAAACAGAGCTAGAGGTGGTTCTAGATAGACAAAATCAGCTCACACCTAGTGTCTTTGACAGGATTGGAACCTCATCCCGAGACAAAAGAAGGCAGAAGAGTTGTCTTAGGCCTACACAATACAGCGAAAGGAGGATGGAGCAACCCATAAAGGAAATACCAGTCAAGACACCCGGAAACGAAAAACCCTTAGCAACGATCATAGAGGGTAGATGGTACTCCGTAGGAAAAAGCGATAGACCAACTCTGGAGCTAACCAGAACTCAAAAAAGGAGAATCCAGAGGCAATACTGCACATATCTTAAGAGCCAAGATAATACGCAGGTACGTCCACAAACCAATTCTGCCAGGAAAGAAAAAAATCCTGAAACACTTCCCCAGACAGAACAGAAAGCTTGCCAGTCAAGGGAACTGCTGAAAATAGAACCGCCAGCCAGGTCTCCTATCCATCTAGCTTCGTCATCCGGCAGTCATCCCGACACCACACAGGCACCAGAGAAATCCGGGTCTACCCTGCTACAAGGAGAAGACGACTACACTGAGGAATATGAAGAAGAGCAATTGGACTACGAACCATCTGCAGATGATCAGAATGAGCCCCTCGGAGCTGTAGAACAGGATGACTGGACGGAAGAATACGGGGAAGAATTAATGGAATCTGGTGAAGAATTGGACCCAGAAACAGAAGCTTTTGGTGCAGAATTGGAAGACCTGCTACAGGCTGATCTGGGAATTAACATGGTATTCATCCTACCAGGTAAATTCAGGGCCGCCGATGGACAAGAAAGCACTTTGGAAGGAGATGTTTTCTCTCAGGAAAGCTTTGAGTGTAGAATGGCAGAAGCAAAGGAGCCACCAGAACCACAAGCAGACAACCTCAGGACAGGCGGAACAGCCAATAAACCAGCTACAGAGCAACTTTCTTTCTCCAAACCAACCAGAGAAATGGCAAATCACCTCAGGCCTTTGTTTATAACGGCAAATCTCGGAGGTATTCCTATTTCCAAGATCATGGTAGATGGAGGTGCAGCCATTAATCTATTACCCCACAGAATGTTGACCAAGATGGGCAGAACAGAGAAGGATTTGATTCCAACACGTTAGACCGTCACCAACTTCGCTGGGGGCATCAAAAAAATACATGGCATCTTAGACGTGGATGTCATAGTCGGAAGCAAAGAGTTGAAAATAGCATTCTTTGTGATAGACACTACTTCCACCACCTACAATGCACTACTTGGCAGGGATTGGATTCACCAGAGCCTTTGTATTCCTTCCACCCTCCACCAGCAGTTAGCACTATGGAATGAAGAAGGCTGCATGGAGATTATAGAGGCCATTCCTGCCCTCTGTCATGTGCTTTGAAGCAAGGTATTATCATGATGACCTTGGTCCTTTCACTTTCCTTGGAGTCAACCAGAAAGGCCGCCCCCATGGTGTCACGGCCCAAAGGTTCATTGAAGAAGGTTTAGCCAGTTCTCTAGAAGACTGGAATAGACCTTTTTGTGCTGAACTTCCAGAACTATGATGTTTAGTCCCAATCAGCTGGACAAGGATCGAGCTGCAACAATCCGATCCATCACAAAAAGATTGTTGATATACTGGGGAGAAAGAAGGCTTTTCATACAGAATCCAGCCATCAATATGGCAGAATTCACCCATGAAAGCACAAAGGAACAAGAGGAGGAAATTTACAGGAGGAAGTATTAGATTTTGCACCGGCAGCACTCGATGACTCCCTGCCAGAGGTGGAGGATCCTCTGCAGGAGATAAACTTAGGGACAGAAGAAGATCCAAGGCCTACTTTCATCAGCACACTTTTGAAGGAACCACTCAAGACTGAGCTGATGGCACTTTTGTAGGAGTTCAGAGATTGTTTTGCCTGGCATTACCACGAGATGCCAGGGTTGGACAGGCAGTTAGTGGAGCACAAGCTGCCAATAAAAGATGGCTACCTTCCAGTCAAACAGGTCAGAAGAAGAATGTCTATGGACACAGAACTGAAGGTCAAAGAAGAGATAGAAAGGCTGCTCAAGGCAGGATTCATCAGGCCAGCCGTCTATGCCGATTGGTTAGCAAACATTGTACCTGTTCTCAAAAGAAAAACAGGGGCAGTTAGAATCTGCGTGGATTACAGAAAGCTGCCTCATCCTATGCCGATGGCAGACATGCTAGTGGATGGGGCTGCTCATAACCAGATGCTATCTTTCATGGACGGCAACGCAGGTTATAACCAGATTATGATGGCAGAACAAGACATCCACAAGACAGCCTTTATGTGCCCAGGACATATAGGTGCTTTCGAATATACTGTAACGCCCTTCGGTTTGAGAAATGCGGGGGCCACTTACCAAAGGGCAATGAATT
This sequence comes from Prunus persica, assembly GCF_000346465.2. Classification (NCBI taxonomy): domain Eukaryota; kingdom Viridiplantae; phylum Streptophyta; class Magnoliopsida; order Rosales; family Rosaceae; genus Prunus; species Prunus persica. The sequence goes on from NC_034009.1 coordinate 11,857,785, forward strand.
TCATTTTTCATGATATGATAGGACATTCCTTGGAAGTATATATAGACGACGTGGTGATTAAATCCCCCGAGGAAGGAAACCACGTAGCAAGCCTGAGAAAGGCATTCCTAAGAATGAGGCAGCACAAACTAAAAATGAACCCCAAAAAATGTGTTTTTGGAGTCCAAGCAGGAAATTTCTTAGGATTCTTGGTCCGCCAGAAAGGTATAGAGGTTGACAGAAATAAAGCAAAATCCATCATAGAAGCCCTACCACCTCGGAACAAGAAGGAACTTCAGAGTCTCCTGGGAAAAATCAATTTTCTAAGGAGATTCATATCCAATTCTGCGTGAAAAATCTAACATTTTTCTTCCCTGTTGAGGCTGAAGCAGGAACAAACATTCAAATGGGAAGAACAGCACCAACAGGCTTTCCAGGAAATAAAGCACTATCTCTCAAATCCACCAGTTCTGTCCCCACCAAAAAGAGGCAGACCACTCAAGCTCTATGTATCTGCATCAGAAGTATCCATTGGAAGTCTGCTAGTTCAAGATAACAAAGAAGGAAAGGAACAAGCAGTATACTATCTAAGCAGAACATTAACAGAAGTGGAAAGAAGATATTCCGCAATAGAAAGGCTTTGCCTGGCCTTGTATTTCACTGCTATAAAACTCAGGCACTACATGTTGCCGCATACTATCTACATCATTGCCAAGACAGACCTAATCAAATACATGCTAACGAGACCAATGCTGAGGGGCAGTATTGGGAAATGGACTTTGGCTTTGACAGAATTCAGCTTCAGGTATGTCCCCCAGAAAGCTGTCAAAGGGCAGGCTGTGGCAGACTTCTTAGCAGATCACCTAGGAGAAGAAATTGAAAATATGGATTCTTTGGACATAGCAAATGCAGATCTGCTAACTAGAGCTCATGTTTGCCTTAACAATCCAATCTATTCGATTCATCTCACGCCTTGGAAATTATATTTTGATGGATCAAAGACAGATAAGGCTTCAGGAGTCGGAATTGTTCTGGAAGAACCATTGGGGGTCAGATATTGCTATTCCTTCCAGTTAGATTTCCAGTGCACCAACAACAGGGCCGAATATGAAGCTTTAATTATAGGGCTCGAGATGTTGGTAGAATTAGGAATCCAATCCGTGGAGATCTTGGGAGATTCCATGCTTGTCCTAAAGCAGATTGCTGGAGAGTACAAGTGTCTAAATCCTTCTCTGGCTGTATATCTAGTAGCAGCTAGAAATCTGCTGACAGAATTTAGAGAGGCTATCTGGGAATACATCCCAAGGGAGGAAAACTTTGCAGCCAATGAACTGGCTCAAGTGGCATCAGGCATACAAGTGCCCGAAGACTGCGTCCAAAGGATCATCAAGATAGGAAGGAAAAGTCTACCATCTGTTTTGACTAGAGGAATGGAGATAGAAGTCAATTCTGCCTTGATTACTGAAGATGATTGGAGGGAGCCTATCATGACTTACTTAAGATATCCCACTCTGCCCTCTAAGAAAAGAGTCAGAATCATGGCTACAAACTACCTCATGTGGAATGAAGATTTGGTCCGAAAAAGTAAGGATGAGGTGCTATTAAGGTGCCTCGGGAAGACAGAATATATGAAAGTCATGGGAGAAACCCATGAGGGGATCTGTGGAGCTCACCAAGGGGGAAGAAAGATGTGCTGGTTAATCAGAAGGTATGGCTACTTCTGGCCAACCATGATGAAGGATTGCATCAACTATTCCAAGGGATGTGAGGCCTGTCAAAGGCACGGCCCAATCCAGCAGGCTTCTTCAGTTCCCATGAATCTAGTGGTAAAACCATGGCCTTTTAGGGGATGGGCAATGGATCTCATTGGCAAAATCTACCCAGCCAGCAACCAGCAGCACTGTTTTATTATTGTTGCCACAGACTATTTCACCAAGTGGGTGGAGGCCAAGCCAGTAAAGACCACAACATCTCAAGAGATCATCACCTTTATAGAAGAACAAATCATACAAAGGTTTGGCATTCCAGAGTCAATCACAACTGATAGGGGTTCTTCTTTCATATCTAGGGACATGCTAGATATGGCTGAAACATTCAAGTTCAAACTGCTTCAATCTACTCCTTACTATGCTCAAGCTAATGGACAGGCAGAATCAAGTAACAAGGTGATCATCAATATCATCAGAAAGATGCTGGAGAAGAATCCAAAACAGTGGCATGAGAAGTTATCAGAGACTTTATGGGCATAAAGAACTTCGAAAAGAGAAGCAACTGGCGTGACCCCATATGCTCTAACCTACGGCCATGATGCAATTCTTCCCATGGAAATAGCAGTCCAGTCTCTTAGAATTGCTCACCAGCACGGTCTCACTGGAGAGGACTACTCTCAAGCCATGTTGCTGGAACTGGAAGAATTGGATGCAAGCAGGATTGACACCCTCAACTAACTCTTAGCAGGAAAACAGGCTGTGTCGAGGGCCTACAACAAAAGAGTCAGAGACAAGAGTTTTGAAGAGGGAGAGATAGTCTGGAAGGCAATTCTGCCCCTTGGAGCACACATAGCTGGATATGGGAAATGGTCACCTACATGGGAAGGCCCTTTTGTAATTAACCACGTCCTCAAAATGGGGGCATATAGGTTGCAGGACCGAGATGGAGTTATTCATACTGCCCCAATCAATGGCAAATGGTTAAAGAAATTCTACCCAACCATGTGGGATTCGCAGGCTGTACAGACAGACCCTGGGATAGAAAAGGAACAAGGCTGACCCCTTTTTCTTTTTGTTTGTTTGGATCCATTTTTGCTTTAAAGTTGTTTTTGTTTTTACTTTCAATTCTGTGTCCAGTTATTCCATCAAGAGAAAATAAAAAGTAGTAAATTGTTATTTAAGGGCGATAAATAAATAAGCTTATATAAAAATAGCCACCCTCGCGGCAAAATTGTTCAAACAATAAGGAGGCTAGAGGAAGAAAAGACTAAAACCCTAGTTTCCTAAGGGTTTCCTGCAAATTCGCCTTCTTGACAAAGAGTTTTTTCTGGAGCAGCACTCCCTGGTGAAGTGAAGCCTCTGCAATTTCCAAGGCTGGTCTGGAAGCAGCAACCATGCTTTGTACAAGGAAGGTAGCCTTGGTCTTGGAACTCAATCCAGCCCCAAGCCTGCTCTGCACTTCCCTGCACTCCGCCAGTTGTTTTTGGAGCTCTTCAATTTGCTTCTCCAGCTTGTCTACGGTGGCCTTGGCTTCCTTGTATCTTGCCACCATCTGGTCTAGTTCTGCTTTCTGCTTTGCAAAATCAGCCAGATTGGCTTCATGGGTGGCCTTGCAGAACTCAGAAGTCTTGAAGCTGGGCCTGAGATCCTCATAACGATCATGCAAGTTGAGCACATCTCTGGCCAAGCTTAGGCCCATCTCAAGAATAGGCTTCGGAGCCATGTTCTGTCTGTGTAGCAAGTCCAGGTCCTTCATCAGCTGATCAAGGGCTTCCTTGTCTTGGTCAAACTCCAGCTCAGTGGACTGCCAGATTTTCAACCTCTCCATGGCCTCCTCCACTGCCCTGGACTTCGCCCTGCATGGAGGGGAGCTAAGTTTCTCCAATCTATCCAATTGGGCATCCAGATCTATGGCTTCAAACTCTTCCAGTTCTGGATCAGCAAAAGAAGTCGTGGCAGATGATCCTGGAAAGGAATGAATGGGCATCTGCAAAAGAAAGCATAAGTTAAGACCAGGCAGAAAGTGGAAAGTAAGGGCCCAAAAGTTATGAAAACTTACAGCAACAATGGGAGGCTTCAGGGGATTGGTCACCGCTGCCAGGACGCCAACGGCTCTAGGCACCTCTACCTGGAAAGGCTACAATGGTTAAAAATAAAGAACAAGGCAGAATTGCAGGAAAGTATGGACAGGTAAGGAGGAGAATTACCATAACCACAGGGGCAGCGGCAGTTGTTTTCACTTCAGCCTCCGGAACTACAACAGACAGTTCTGCCTGATCCACAGGCTCTGATGCAGACCGCTCTGCCCGATCCTCAGCCGCTGGAGTGGCAGTAGAGTGCTCTGCCTCGGCATCCTCAAATAAGGCCAGTTCTGAGCTAGTCAGCTCAGCCCTTGGACCCCCTTGTTGCTTCTGTGCCAAGGCAATGCTCTCCGCAATCACCTCAGCAGGGATCTCCTCCTACAAAACAAGGGTCAGAACAAAAGGAAAGGGGCAAGAGGGGAACTGATGCAAATCACAGAAATTAAACTCACCTCTCCTTCCACCACTGCCGCTTCTTCCTGAGGCATTCCTTCTAGCTCTTCCAGTTCTTTTTCCTGCTCCACCTCCTCAAAAGCCTCTCGCAGCTCTTCATCCGTCCCAGAGGTAGTGGTGGGGACTGCTGCGGTTTCTTCTGCAGCAACATATTCCACCTCACTCCTCTTTTTAAGTTTTTTCAACTTAGTAGGAGGAGGGGAAGGGCTTTCAGCTGGACAGAACAAAAACAAAGATTAGGGAAAAGAAGGCAAGCCAGAATAAGTATGGAAGAAATAGCTGGAACGTCACGAGGTTACCTGAAATACCAGGCCGCGCGGCATTAACCGAAGGAGAGACAGGCCCTTTTCTTTTCCTTCTGCCAGAAAGAGCGGCCTCGGCAGGGGTTTGTTCTGCCTGGACCTCATCTTCTTCATCTGCAGAAGGAAGCTCCAAGTCCCCAGCGGCAATAACAGAAGAGACTGCACCAGGCAATTTAGAGATTAGAAACCAATCCAGCAGGAAAAGACAGAAGAAACAAATTTAAAAAGAGGCCTTACCAATCACTTCTCTAGCCTGAACAGATTGCCCTCCTACGTCGTTTGTCAGAGAAGGATCTGATATGGGCAGAATAGACATTAGAAATTGATCATCAAGACAGCACAAATCCCAGACAGAATCAGAACTCTACCTTCTATGATTTGTGCATTGATGACTTTGATGGTCTGGACCATGTGCGTTTTGGCACCCCCATCCGCAAAAACAGGCCAGTTCTCCCAACCATCGAAAAGCACCTTGAGGGCGGTAACTGAAGCAGGCAGACCTTGGAATCTCGTTTTCCACCAGGCATCAAAGTCAGCAGAACTGCAGGAATTCAGCTCCCACGAGGGATAGAGGGCATCCGTGCTGTTGTTGATTTTGTTCACTGCACACCGGGCATCCTTGTGCACCTCCAGATCATCTGCATCCCTCGAGGAGGAGGCCCGATTGCAACTCCGATAGGATTTCAGCGGAATAAGCTGAGGACAGCCAAGCTGCCTTGCGCAGAAGTTGGGATGATAGACTTCTGCCCCCAGATGATAATTTTGGGGGTTTGCCCCCACCATGGGGTAGATCTCTGGGCAGAGTGATGCTCAGAAATTTCCTCCTAAAGTCTGTTCTGGCAGCCTCGTCTTCTGGCTCCTTCTCGAACAACCGAAATCCGGTCTGGAACCAGGGATAGGTCCTTCTGATCACCACTTGCCACTGAGCTGCCAGCCTTTTTGTACAATGCCTGAAGAGCATCAGGTACTCCTCAATAGAACGCTTGGGCACTTCTGCCGATATCAGAGGAAGGGCCAGAACTTGGTCTTCAGGCAGAACTATGTCTGGGAACCTTAGCTCTGGAAAATAAACCTGCAGCCAGATCTGGATCATCCAGAAAGCGCCAGGGGCCGACAAGTTCAGTGGATTCTCCAGGGTAGCAGTGTGCAGATTCTTGAAGAGGTGAGCCAGAACTGTAGGCCCAAGCCCCACATCAGTATGATTGTGAAGCGCTTCTGCCAGGTGTCTGTACTCAAGCAGAACTGCAGAAGACCGGTTGGGGAAAATGAATCGGTTCAGCCAATACAGAAGGAACAACATGTGTTGCTGATCCTTTTCCTTCTCAGCACTGAATTTCTTCAGATAATTGGAGAAAGAGCAGTTCTGGTTGATCGTGGCTGAAGAAATTGTGAAAGGAGTGGCCACTTTCTCCTGATTTTTTCGCCTGTGATAATCTCCAACAGCATCAACAGGCCTACCATGGGGCCTGAACCCAAAGATCTAGGCCATATCCAGCAGGGTTGGCGCCATAGGACCCACACGAAAATCAAATGTGTTGCTGGCAGAATTCCAGAAGCACAAAGCAGCGGCAAGCAGGTTCTCATCTCTGTTAACTGACTGCTTGGACAGGAGAATGGCATCATAAATCCCGGCTCTCCTCCAGTGACCCCCATATCTCGGGAGAAGACTGTCAATCCAGTCTGCCCATTTGACTGGACTGTTCCTCACCTCGCTGGACGGGAAGGACCGGCTCAAATTCTTGCTAACCCAAGAATAAGAAGCCAGGGCAGAACTACTCTCAAAGCACAAAGGAGCCTCGGCATCCTTTTTCAGCACTTCTGCCATCTCAGCAGGAACAGGACCAAACCAGTGAGGCCCTAACACCAGGGTGTTCTCGAACAAATGAAGGACATTCTCGTCCAGGTTCTTTTGGGCAAAGGGATGAAGCTTGCTCCTAACTTCTATCGCATGAGCATCAATCCCGCTCCCAGTAATGAAATCGGGAGGAATTGAAGCTGAAGAAGACTGAGCACGAGACCATGGGGAAGACATTTCCGATTCAAGGGAAGAAACGGAGAAAGAAAGAGAGAGTGAAAGAAATGAGAGGTTTGAAGAAAACAATAGGAAATCTCGAAGAAAAGCTCGGAGGAACAGAGTCGGAAGGATTAGGGTTTTTCAGAAGCGATGGATTTGAATTTATTTTAGAGAAGGGTTCGAAAGCGTGGGAAGAAGAAGATGGGACGGCACCTGATAATTATTAGCTGGTAACTAGCTAATAACTAGCCGTTTTCCCACGAACTCTAGTTCGTAGTAGGCAAACGGGGCAGACGTGGGCTAAAAAACGGAAAACTTGCGCGCGAATTAAATGGCAAAAACATTAAGTCTGAAACCGTTCCAAAACGATTCAGACTTAAGGGGGCATTGTTTGGGCCTAAATTCAGCACGCCAAGATCAAAAGACAAGCCCATTACCTGCCCAGCCAAAAAGTTTGAGGATAACAATTTTGAATCAAAACAGATTGGGCTTCACGCCAGGATGTCAAAAACGAAGCCCCCAACCCAAGAAAGACCAAACTCTCATTTTGGGCTTCAAAGATCAGCCCGTAATTTTTGTTGGGTTCAAACCCAAGGGATTAAAAACACACCCACGTGATTGCCTCAACTTTGAAAAGTCAGCAATTCCAACTAAGTTTAAAATATGAGAGGGACATCTCTGAAACACTGCCAACAGAAGATCAAAAACCCATCTGTATTCGAGATTTTTGCTCCAAATCAATACACCATCTTCCGAAGAATTCATGGATCACGCTTTCTAATTAGAACGGAAAACAGGGAACTGTTCAGAAAATACAAAAGAAAAGGGCCAACCGCCATAAAAAGCCCACACAGACGGTGGCGTTGGATGAATTAGAGGACTGCCACCCAGGAAACCAGGGAAGGGACTGCTTTAGGAGGTGACTGCTCAGAGCCTATCTGCCATGATTGACAAGAATCTTTACTTTACATTATGAGAGATCTTTTTTGCCGCCCATTTTTAGGATTAAAATCACCTCCCCAAGAGGGTCTCTTATAAAAACGAAAGTAGGCAAGGAGACAAGGGACACTCAATTCATCAATCAATCAAAAAACCAACAACCAGAAAAACAACCAAAAGCTCACTTGGATCCTAAGAGAAACCAGCTTTAGATCAGAAATCCAAAGTTCAGACTTAGAAAATAAGTCTTCCAAGACGAGATCTCTCTCGTTACAAATTTGGTTCAGCAAAAACCAAGGCCAGCAGAGTTTGAGTTTTCACAAATATGAAAACCTCAACAAATTTTACAGTACAAATCCAGCTTATCAAGTCCTCAAGTCTAACCACTCCTGCCCCTTCAGACTGAAGAAGCCGCAGTTCTGCCCGCTCAAAAGTCTCCCAAGGCTTGAAATAGATTAAAGCTCTGCCAAAATTGAACTTTGGTATCGATTTACAGCTGAAACTAAGCAGTTGAAGTTGTTGACAGCTCAGTCCAGCACAGACGCACTCAGTCCAGCCTGGATCAGAAGTTCCTACCCAGGCAGAAGTGGGATCCCAGCCATCTTTTTGACTTTCTAGAGTTGATTTTTCCCTTCTTATTTTTGTAAAGGCAGTTCTACCTAAAAACAGTCCACTTTATTATTTTCTATTCTGGCCAGAACTACCACTTTTATACTGAGATAAATTATGAAAGTCCTCACCAGACTGAGGCAAGAAAAGAACTTACTTGGGAGATATTTCTCACCCAAATTCACGATCATTTGTTTTAGAAGTCAGTAACTTGGGGCGCAAGTTATCCACTCTAAAAGATGTCTGCTAGAATTTACATTGCTAGCAGTGGCACGCTCACACACCAAAGAAAACTGACTTGTCGACCAACAAATGGTCTCCAAGCCAGTGGGGAACTTCGCCCTTCCACCTCAGGAATAAACACGAAAACGGGTGAACACTTCCTTGATCAGACCTAGTGGCACCATTCTCAGGCATATTTCCACCTTTCTCAGGCCCAGGTTGACCTTCACGATGACTATTTGTGCCTTGATCAGGCCCATTTGTCTCTTCTTTAAGCCCATTTGCAAGTAGTTCAGGCATATTTATAGCTTCTTCATGCCCATTTGTAGCTTCAATTTTGTCCTCGCTTGCAAATTCATGTGCAACTTGGCCTTGTGTCAATCATCTCCAACTAAGGTATTTTGGTTAATATCATCATTCTCATGCATTACATAAGTATCTACCAATCCATAGTCGTCAGAAGGATAACCATTATAGGAATCAGAGGAATAAAATGGTTTTGTTACAACTGCCTTTCCTTTCCCAATTCTTCTCCTCTCCTTTACCAATGTCTCCTCATTTCTAGTCTCAACCCCAGACTCACAGCCACTCTCAACCCCATTGTCACTCCAGTTTTGCTTCCACTTGGTATAATTGCCAAGGGATGTTCCTCATGTATTTCCTCAATAAGCATTTTACATTTTTTCTCAATTGCATAATTGGATTGGGATTCTTTACTTTTAAGGAAGTCTTCAACGTCACAGTCTAAATGCTCTAGATATATCTCAATCTCCTTAAATTATGGAACTAGTGCACACATATCTACTACATCTTCATTATACTGCAGCAACGTGAGAGAGTTTGAATGCCTGGGTAACTTATAATGATATAGTATAATCCCTTCCAGAAAACTCAATTCTTGAACCATAAAACCTATTTCAATCATAGACAATATGTCCTTATCAACATAATCAAAATAGGCAATATCACCTCCAACATAGAAATTATCACTAAATCTGCCCCATGATACATGGTCACTGTAAACATATCAGGATCATCTGAAAATACCCAAATGCACATGGAATTAGACAACATATATACAATATTATTCATTGGGACCATAGAAGTCACTACATTGACTATACACTGTGGCAAAAACCCCCCATTTCAGTATCAAATTGAACCAAAACTGTAAACTAAAAGGGAAAACATAAACTAATGGGAACAACATAAAAAAATGACAAAACCAGAAATAGTCAACCAAAACCTAAAAGGGAAAAATCATAAATGGAAAAAGCCAAAAGCAATAGAGCACAACACCGACAAACACAACCCAAAACTAGACCCCATCATTCGAAACGTACAAATACAACCTACAAATCCAATATCACCGTTCGAAACTTACCGTACTCTGGTCTAACTTCTCCTCTAAGTCTGGTACACCAACTCATCACTGACAACAACTCAAACTTGCAAGATTTGATTACCTTTACCCCTACAATCCATATGAACCAAAGGATTTTAGCAGTGGAAAGATGAGTTCTTTTTTCTGTACTTTGTAGAGGAATCAACGATTTGGGGTTAATTTGAGGGATAAGGCTTCATAGACTTTGGGGATTGCAACGCATACAACTGTATTTGGGTGCGAATCCAATGTGGCAACCTCTAACTTTGAGCCGCTATGGTCACCTTTTAAATTGCTCCACGTTATTCCCAAAAAAAAAAAAACCACGTCGACAGCGCAACCTCATCACTTAACAAGGTTCTTGACAGACTGAGAGATAGAGGGTGTTTTATGACAAAATTCACAAAGTTCATGTACTGGTCGAACGGGTCAACAAAGGTTGGGTATGAGTTTAAAATGACCCCTATAGGTTGGGGGGTTTACTGTAGTTAATCCTATAATTTAAGTCTACCTAAGTCAATCTTTTTCTTTAAGATGCCTAAATGCTCTTGAAATGCTTCTATAGATTCTTTACAAACTTCTAAATGATACTGTTTCTTATTATGCTATTCTATGCTTCAAGTTTTCTTCTTCGATAATTACTTACTTCTGGTGATTTTAATAACTCTTCTAGATTCCTAATTTCTACTTAGTATTCAACTTTTTGCCCTTTTTAATTCTTGTAACCTTTATTTTATTTTAATAGATGTCCATCAAGGTCCAAACATGCAAAGGGTTCACTGTTCTTAACTGGTCATTCTGGTAATTAACAAAATTTTAACAGGTTATAAAACGTTGGTTTTTTATGAGTTGTATTGGGTGACTGTCCTCAAGGTACTTTACCATTATAATATTATATTTCTAAGGAGCTAAACTAATGCTCTGATATCAAATTTCAGCGGGGTCTTGATCAAGGTCTCAAAAGGCCAAAATAACAACCAAAACATAGAACTGCAAAGACACCAACTTAAAGGGCTATGGAGCAGAACTCAGAACAAACATGACAAAGTTCTCAAACAACGTATGATCGTCATTTTACCAAGATAATAACATCATTACAAAAATGTTTCCTTTTTTTGGACAAGAAGTTTGCTAAGAAAACTAAAAATAAAAGGGAAAAAAAGGCTTACTTAATTGCTTTTGTTGTTGGAATTGTTAGCACTGAGTATTAATAATACATTTGTAGTCTACGTATTAACAGTTGACGGCGTATTAACAATGATCGAGGTAAGAGAGTGTATGTAATAAAAGAAAGTATATGAGCAAAGGGAGTTTTATTGATTGAAAGTGCTGAAGGAGAAAGTACTCAGATTTTTTCTTCTCTTGTATTATACTTCTCTCTCCAGATCTTCGAACTATATGTACCATTAACCGACTTCACTTCTTGGCTAAGGATGGACAACTCATTTCTCTCTATCTCCCTGAACTTACATATCACACTCTTCACACACCTTCACATGCATACTGATACAACACATACCTCACACTTCACATGCTCACTAACAAATACAAACGAATTTGCATGCACACTAAGACAAAAGCCGCTAAAAAAATATGCACAAACAAACAAAACACTATTGCTGACACTGTTGCTATGCAGCAACAGCTGCTGCTCCTTTTAAAATGTGAATAAAGACAAGATATTCAAATGATATTTTAAGCCTAGGACTTGCATGTCTTTGGTGCGAAAGATAATGGATTTTTCCGTCCTTCTAAAAATATTTTGGGTTTGTTTGAGAGCAGGCTGCTTCTTTTGGGGTTTTCACTATATTCCCTTTAATCAATCAAAAGAATATATATATATATATATATCTCCCTCCCACTCCACCTAGCCCCAAGAAATACCAAAGCCTTCGCGACCCAGATTGTCTCCCTTCCTCTCCTTCTGTATAAAAAATTTAGAGAGAAATTGAAGCAAAACTTGAAGCTAAGAATGATTCAAGCCAAGCTTGAAACTTTTTTGCCTTTTGTGGCTTTCTTGACAAAAATGACTCACTATCTGGTGTTCCAAACTTTCTTTTCATCCCTCAAGCTTACAAGGAAACAATGGATAGACTTTATAAACCCAAAATCACCAGGGTGCAAGGATCAATTCAAAATTCCAACAAAATCACCAGGAAAGAGGTGTGAAAATCAAACAAAAACTCAATTAATGAAATTCCAAAAACTGAGAAGCCCAATTCATAGGAAATCAAAAGAACACTTCAACTTGCCAAACTTCTGTATGCCAATATGTCTAAAACATATCTCAACATGATAAGAAATCAATTGAAGGTCAAGGTTGTGGGAAAATGGGGGTTGATGGGTGGGTAGGGAGGAAGATGGGGTTGCTAGGTAGCTGCGGTGGGTAGGGTTGATACGCAAGGGGAGATGAGAATGTTGTGTTTGCAATTTTCTCTTTTTATAAATTGAAGAATTGTTAATTATGTTTTTAATATGTGGAGGTAGGCTCCATTTGCCACACCGCCCACTCAATTTGGGGATAATGATTCATGTGTATAAAATTACAAAAACATCTATGCTACGTCATCCAAGTTAACAGACCTTTTTATGGAGTTAACAACAAGGGCAAAGTGGGTCACCAAACCTCGGTCAATGGATGAAAGTGGGCAATTTTAAGTTTGGAGGGCAAGTGGGATTTGACCGAAGCTTTAGGGGTCATTGGTGTAATTAAGCCTTTTTTATTATTTAGAACAAGCAGAATTTCATTATTAAAAGGGTAAATACAAGAGATGTACAAGAAGAACACACCCTAAATAGAGGTTCTTGCATACGATAAATCAAGAAAAATAAATCCAGCAAGACCAATGAGTAATAAATATTACATATTCAAGCTCATCTCACTTAGAGTTGACAAATAGAGGATCAAAAAGACTCTTTACAGCACAAGTGCTATAGAGAGACCATGAGAACAATTGATTCTGCATGAACAAGGAACCATAAGCCCCAAAAGTGAAAGGGCCTTACCGCTAAACATCCACTTGGCCAAAGAAGACTACATCACCTCCAGCATTCCACATGATCTCACAGCACCCAGTATAAAAGATCCTAGGGGTAGGCATAAAAACCAATAAACCGATCAAACCGACCGAACCAAACCAAACCAAACCAAAAAAGAGTGTTTTTTGACTAAACTGAAAAAGTCAACGATGGACATGAATCGAACCGAAGGTCCACGGTTCGGCTCTCAGGTCTAATTTTTTCAGAACCGGTGAACCTAAACCAAATCGATGAATATATATATATATGTAACATGTGGGGTCGTTTGATTGGCCAAAAAAATATGCATGTCAGACTGCTTGCAACGTATCCCTCATAATTTTTTTTTCCCATAACCCTCATCTCACGCGATTCTCTCTCTTTCACTCAGTCTTCTTTTCTCCCTTCTACTTTATGACAAACCTAACGGCTACCTGCAGCGCCTCTCTCTCTCTCGACCTATGTCAGATCTTCAATCGACCTTGGATCTTTCAGCGACAACATTGGCGTCGGCACGTCGCTCCTTCATCGATCTATCGATCTCTCGTCTGCCAGGTATCATCTCTCTTTCTCTCTCTCTCTCTCTCTCTCTCTCTCTCTCTCTCTCTCTCTCTCTCTCTCTCTCTCTCTCTCTCGTCAATCTAAGCCTAACCCACATCACTCTTCCCTGTTTCAGGCACGCACAGCACAGACCCGATCAATTCTAATCTTTGCACTCTTGAGGCAGCCACCACAACCACCTCCCTGGCTGAAGGTAAATTATCTCTCTTCTGTGCATTCTAGGGTGTTTTTTGGCTTTGAAAATTATACCTATATCATATGGACTAATGCTCTAAACTTGACAAAATATTTTTGCACTTTTTTAAACGATTCATATGCTCAATCTGTCTGTGTGCTATCTGTTTTTTGATAGAATAAGGAAGAATAGAGAAATAGAGAAAAACAGAGAAGAAAAAAAAAAGCAAGTTTGATTTTGAGTATTAATTAGCTAATGTGTCTGTGCTCAATCTGCTTGTGGTCAATCTGTTTGTGTGCTGTCTGTTTATGGTTAGACATGTTAAAAGATTAAGACATGCATTTCTCTCAATGTGTTTAGTTGGGTTCAAATTTTGGTTCAATTCAAAGGTGATCTTTGCTAACTGGAGTCTGTTATGAAATTTTGGTTCAGTTCAAATGTTGATTTTAATTTTAGGGTTTTTTTTAGAGTAGTGGGTATTTTATGGTATTTGGTTTGAATTTATGAAAGGAATGAAGCTTGTTTGTAACCTAACCCTATTTTTGTTTTCATCCACAATTGTTTAGCATCTCTGTTGTTGAGCTTTGAAAGTTGGGAAAATTTTGCTTAAATTGAGGTAAATATTTGCTGCTAACCCTATTTTGTTTTGTTTTGAGTTAATAAGTTTGTATTATGTAATCTGTAATTTGTTTTGTTGATTCAGTGTGTGATTTAAATCTATTTTGACTCTGTTAAAATCTGATTTTTGGATGATATATATATTTTAATCTGTTTATGGATAGGGAAGTTATGTTTTGACTCTGTTTAAATCTGTTTTTTGGATAATATATATGTTTTAATCTGTTTATAGATAGAAAAGTTCTGTTTTGATTGTTTAGATCTGTTAATTGGATAATATATATGTTTTAAACTGTTTATGGATAAGAAAACTTTGTTTTGACTGTGTTTAAATCTGGATTTTGAATAGGCTATATGTTTTAATCTGTTTATGGATAGGAAAACTCTGTTTTGATTGTGTTTAAATCTGGTTTTTGGATATGATATATATTTTAATCTATTTTATCGACAGGAAAATCTGTTTTGATGGTTTAAATTTGTTTTTTGGATAGGATATATGTTTTAATCTGTTTATGGATAGGAACTTAGTACTGGGAATGATGATTTTGTACCTTGTAGTGATGCTGTTGTACCTCCTACAGCAGCATCACAAAATTCAACACCATCACCATTAGAACCTAGTACTGGGAAGAGGAAACCTTGTAAGAAGGAGAGTGATGTGTGGGAACACTTTGAAAAGTATGATTTGGTATTGGATATGAAAGCGGTAGATGGGACTAAAAGAAAAGAAGTTGAAAAAAGGCTAAGTGCAAGTATTGTAGTGCTACTTATGCTAGTGATACTAAGAAAAATGGCACTAGCAACATGTGGAAGCATCTAAACAAACAATGCTTGCATTACCCTTATAGGCACAAGGATAAAAACACACGGACACTCACATTGATGCATCCAAGGGTAATGCTCTTGTTTCTAAGAATTTTAACGAAGATAATTGTTTGGATGCTTGTATTAGGATGGTAGTTCGAGATAAGCTATCTTTTAGCTTTGTGGAGGGTGAAGGGTTAGAGAATTTTGTAGTGTTGCATGCCTACAATTTAATCCACCTTCTCGTAGAACTCTCGGAAGAAGATTCCTAGAAATGTACACAAAAATGAAGAAGAAGTTCAAAGTTGACATTCATTCACATAGAACATGCCTTACAACCGATACTTGGACATCGGTTCAAAATGTGAATTAGATGGTGTTGACTGCCCACTTTGTTGATTCCGACTATAAAATGCACAAAAGAATCCTAAATTTTTGTGTAATTGATAGTCATGAGTGGGAGAGTATTAGGAAATTATTGAAAATTGTTTGATTGATTGGGGATATGAGAAGATACTCACAATTACTGCGGATAATGCAATTGCCAATACTAAGGCAATTGATTATGCAAGGAAGAAAATAAATGGGTAGAAAGATTCGAATAGTGTGTTAGGAGCAGTTCACATGCATATGAGGTGTAGTGCTCATATAATCAACTTGATAGTTAAGGGGGGTTTGAAGAGATTAGAAAGCTCCATTGTGGCAATCCATAATGCGGTCGAGTTTGTGAGGTCCTCACCTTCTCAGTTGAGTTACTTCAAAATGTGTGTTGAGACGGAAAAAATATAGTGCAAGGGGTTGGTGGTGATGGATGTGCCCACTAGGTGGAACTCCACTTATTTGATGCTTGATGCGGCATTGAAATTTCGAAAAGCTTTTGATAGGATTGGGGATGATCCCGATTCTTCCTACTTAATGTACTTCAAGGAAGAAGAAGGAGATGACGAGAGAAATGAAGGCATTGAAGGGAAGGGAAAGTCTAAGACTAATAAGAGAGTGGGTCCACCTAGTGATGAAGATTAGGAAAAAATCGTGACATTTGTGATGTTTTTGAAGACCTTCTATGATGTTACTTTGAAAATTTCAGCTTCTTTGCATCTAACATCACACTCAACCTTCCATGACTTGCTTGCCATGGATGGAGAGATTCAGGAGTTGTATATATATGATGTTACAATTCCTATTAAAGAACGGACAGCCATGGACACGCTTTTAAATGATATGGCAGCATCAATAAAGAAGAAATATGATAAATGTTGGGGTGACTTCATAAAGTGAACCATTCTGATGATAGGAGTTGTGATTCACCCCCGATTCAAGCTCCCCAATTTGAAGCACATCTTTGATGAAATATTGAAAATGATCCTATTTGTGATAGATTGGTGTCTCAAAAGACAAATGAGGTGAAACAACTTCTTTTGAATATGTATGAAGTGTATAAGCCTAGTAGTAACAATATGGGTGCTACCGGTACTACCAATGAGAGTGGTGGTAGTACTAACAATGAAATCAAGTCTTCTTTGGTTTTTGGAGGTCGTAAACGAAAAACCATTATGGAAAAGTGGAAAAAAAATTCAACAAGAGAGTGAGAATGTGGTTATAACACATGAAGTGGATAGGTACTTGTTGGATCCACTTGAATCCATTGATGATGAGTTTGATATACTAGGGTGGTGGAGAATAAATGGGCTCAAGTATCCTACTTTGGCACCAATTGCAAATGATGTGCTTGCAATCCCTACTTCCACAATAGCTTTGGAGTCTTGTTTTAGCACAAGTGGGAGAGTGATTGACTCGTTTCGAAGCTTATTGTCTCCTAGGATGGTTGAGGCTTTGATTTGCTCTCAAAATTGGATAAGGTCCGAAGATATATCTTTATTGCAATATGTGCCAAGCATTGAGGAAATGAAGTTCTATGAATCAATTGAAATGGGTAATATTTTCATTTGTATAAGTATATTTGAATCCGATTATTTTCTTATTTTTATGTGTTCTAACTAAAATCTTGTTGATTTATTTTATTATATTTTGTAGAAATGGGGAGTAAAACATCCATGACAAATTTGAATAAGACTCAACCTTCTTAGTGTGATGAGGATATGTTGGAAGCTATTTTACATGCATCTTATTGTAATTGTGATTTGTTGATGGTGAAACTTTGTGTTAATTCTTTAAGTGTTTTGTAGGTTGCTTTGTTAAGGCTTTTGGAAGAATGGATGCAGCAGATTTTTTGCAAGGATGTTATCTTTATGTGTATTTTTATGATGGGTTGTAATCTTTCATAAGTTTAATTTGGATTGCTTGCTTTATTTGTGTGTTATTTTTTGCAATGGTTTGTATGACCTTATATTTCTTTTCCTTCGTTGGTGATGATTGTGTGAATGTGGGATTTATTTAGTTGCTTAGAAACTTAGATTGGAATGATGGATTTGTATAGGTTATAGTTGAATTTGTATGATTTCAGGATTTCAAAGATAAGTAAAAAGTGATTTGGGCATGTTAATAAGAACTTATTAGGTTTTGGCAATTTGACAACAAAAAAAGGGTTTAGGCTAAAAGTAAATATGATTGGGGCTTTTTTGGCTGAAAATGAATATGATTTGGGCTTCTGAAAATGGTACTATTGGGCTCAGGCCCAAAATGATCAAAAGCCAAAACCGACTCGAGAACCGAGGCCCATTTACGATTTAGCCCAATTTCGGGTTTTACCCTAACCCGACCCAACCTGAGAACCGAGTTCTTCATTTGTTCAACCCACAGGTCGGCCAAAATTTGACCCGACTCGAACCGTGCCCATGCCTAAAAGATCCATCTAGATCTAGAAACTCTACCTCCACAACATATAAGATTTTAAAAGCCAGTCCAAAAAGACTTGGGATAAACAAAACCCAGTAAAAACTAGGGAGGAAAATATCTCCACAACATGACGGGGGAGAGAGTGGCCCGGTTTATTAGCCGAAGAGGTTGATTTCAGGGAAAATCCCTGGAACCAAAAGGGGGTTGCAGAGAAGAAAGATCAAGACGAAAAGAGGATTGGTGTTATATCTCTTTTGCTCAATAGCCACCTTAGGTGTGTCTTTTCAATGATAGGGACTATTGGTGTTGTCTTCTGACATTCTACATCGTTGCCTTTGTCTGGACTAAGAGCATCTCCAATATTAATTGTAAATTAAATTTTGTTGACCTACATGGCAATTTGAAAAGGTTTATTTGCTACTTGAATAATTTTTGCTCTAATAGAGTTTTCAATTCAATTAATGCAATATTATGGAAAATAATGAAAAATATGAAAACATGTGGAAAATGTCTATATATTTATTTTGAAAAGAAAAATTGTAGGTTTTTAACATTTTCAAGGTATGTTTTGTTCTTCTAAAATAAAATTAAATGTTTTGAAGAGTCAATGTCAACTTACCGGTCCTGAAAAGAGAGAAAGATGTTGCATCTTGGATGACTAAGTTTGACAATGGTGTTGGAGAAACCTTTTATGATGTGGCTCACCCATTTGAGCATCCCAAAGTTGTTAAAGATGATATTGAAGATACTTTAATATTTGTATAGGTAATTTACTAATTCATACTGCGATGAAGAAGGCGATGAGTCATTTTTTGAGTATTTTGTTTTTGTTCTTTGTTGGTTTGTGGTCGGATTTTTTTTCAGAAGATTGGGGTTGCATGTTTGGGGGGTTTTTTTTTTTTTTTTTTTTTAAAGTTGGGTTTGGGTTCTGTTTGGTGGTAGAGTTCAAATTTTCAGTTATTTTAGAGTCTGCTTTGATAAAATTGGGCTTGGTGAAAAGCTAACTGGGGTTTTTTTTTTCTAGAGTATGGTAATGGTATTGTACGATTTGGGCCGTTTGTAGGTACATATTCTAGGCAAGAATATGTGTCTTAATACCCATGTTTCATTAAAAATTAATTTATCTATACTTTTTTAGGTACATGTCTCTCTAGTAAGTTATTGAACTTGCAAATCTATATATGCGGTTTTGCCCCTTGAACTATGCCATCATGTCAATTTTCCTCCTAGATTTTTTTTTTGGGTAAATTAAGGACACGAATTATTTAAAAATAGCCAATTTACCTCTTAACTTTAGATTTTCAAACTCCATTCAATTTTTCGTCAATATTAAGGGCAAATTCGTAATTTAAAAATGCACCGTATTAAATAATAATAAAAATAAGTCAAAAACAAAATTAACAACAACAACAACGAAACAAAACAAAACAAAACAAAACAACAACAAAAAACCAACACATCTGCACAATCCTTACTCCCATCCTCAGTTGGAAAACCCAACCCCCCTTAGGGATGGCAACAGGTCAGGTAGGGGCCGGGTATGACAACATCATTCCCATCCCTGTTCTCCATTCCTGCCCCCGTCCCAGAACCTATCCCCGTTTAATAGGTTTCGGGAAATCTCCGTCCCCGTCCCTAATGGGGGACTATCCCCCATACCCGCCCTGAATTCCCTTTTTTTTTTTTTTTGCATTAAAAAAAACATTTATCAAGCATTTTAACATCCAAATTAACTATAAAGTTCAACCCAACTATTCAAAATCATATCAATATGAAGTTCCAGAGAAGATTAGGAAGAATTAGGAGATGGAAGTTAATTTAGGGTTAAACATAAATATTATAATCATTTATTTATTTATTTAAGTATAAACATATATATTTTTGGGTCGGGTTCGGGGATAAGGACGCCAATACCATCCCCTCCCCATACCCATCGAGGATTTTTCAAGTTCGTTGACCCCTGTACCCGATACTCGTTTGGCCCCGAAATCTCCCTCTATTAGGGTCGGGCAGTGGCGGACCTGTGCAGGCGCAAGGAGGTGCGCCAGCACCTCTGGTCGCCGGAAATATCCATTACAGATGCTGGAGTTGCACCTCTGCTTCAGACCAACGATGCACACAATCTGTTCGATGAAATGCGCAAACCAGTCTGGGCGCTGGGTAGCTGCTGGTGCATGCTGCACACAGCGCATGCGCTTCCTTTTTCTTTTTTTTAATGAAGCCTGGCCAAAATGACGTCGTTTTGGACCATGATTTTTAAATTTAAATTTATAAAAAAAAAAAAAAAAAATGGGACCGGCTGCTGTATCACGTGGGCTTTTTGTGGGCTTTTCAAAAGGGCTTCTTTACTTAATTGGGTTTTAATTGGGAGTTTTCTTTATTCAATTGGGTTTTGGGAATTCCTTGATTAAGTAGAATTGGGAATTCCTTAATTAAGTAGAATTGGGAATTCTCTTTATAAAAGACCAATAACATCACCCAATTTAATCAAAGTGTGTGTGTGCATCACAAGAATCCAGCGTTTTTTTTCCTTCTTGAGTACGCCAATCCAAAGTAAGTCGAATGCTTTTTTTTTCTTTTTCTTGAGCAAACGCCAATTTTGTTTATTCTTTTTTTAATAATTTTTTTTTTCTTATTTAGCTCTCTCTATATTAGTAAGATCAATAGCAAACTCGAGGAGGAAGAAAGAGGCTACGTGACACATTATTCGAGGTATAATTATTTTTTATTTATTTATTTAATTGATAATTTGATCTTTATTTATTTAATTGATAAATTATAGTCAATTAGTCATAGTAAGAGATATAAAACCCTTATTTTGTTTTAATTGTACAGTTATGGAACGGTACTTTCAGAGAAAGAGTTGAAATCCTCCTTCAAATAATCCGTCTAGTTCCAACCCTCCTTCAAATAATCCGGCTAATTCCAACCCTCCTTCAAATAATCCAGCTAGTTCAAATCATCCTTTAAATAATCCACATACTTCACATCCTCCCTTCAATAATTTGAGTAGTCCAAAACGATCAGAGGTCGCTGAGTTGGATGAAATATTAGCTAATCTTCCTGCAAACCCTGGACTTAGACCTCCAATGACTTATTATAATCCCAATTTTTGAGAACAAATCCGAAGAGCATATCTGCAAAGGGGTCCTTGTCAACCTAAAAGCCAATATGACATGCCTCAAACACTTATGGGGGAGAGTAATCGACGTTTTCTTGTGAAATGGTTTGATTCATTTGTTTTGTTTTAGTATAGTAAAGAAAAAGATGCTGCATTTTGTCTTCATCATTATCGTTTTAAATGCGACTTTGATAAACAAGGAAAGGCTGGAAGCGATGTCTTCACTGAGAAATGGTTTAAAAATTGGAGGCAGGGACCCGAGAATTTTAGGGACCATGTTGGGCAAGTTGGAAGTCTTCACAATAAAGCTACACAACATTGTACATATTTAATGAATCAGAAGCAACATGTTGAAACTATTGTGATCAAGCAGACAGACCAAGCTCGTAGTAATTATCGCATTCTATTAACTGCCGCACTTGATTGCACTAGATATTTATTGCGACAAGGTCTTCCTTTTCGTGGTCATGATGAAAGTGAAACATCTAGCAATAAGGGTAATTATGTGGAGCTTTTGCAATTTCTTGTCGATCATGATGAGAAAGTTCGTGCCGTTGTGTTTGAGAACGCTCCAAGGAATCTCAAGTATATTGCTCCTAAAATTCAAAAAGAACTTGTCAATTCTTGTGCCGCTGAAACCATTGATGCAATTATTAGTGACATGGACGATGCATTCTTTTCTATATTGGTAGATGAATCACATGATGTTTCAATAAGAGAGCAAATGACGGTGGTGTTACGTTATGTGAACAAAAAGGGCAAGTAATTGAAAGGTTTGTTGGTGTCCAATATGTCTTTGATACGACTAGTAGCAAATTGAAATAGGCAATTGAGCAGTTGATTTCTTCAACAAATTTGAGCATGTCCAGCCTACGAAGACAGGGGTATGATGGCGCTAGTAATATGAGAGGTAAGCTCAATGGTCTTAAAACACAAATTTTGAGAGAATATCCTCAAGCATATTATGTCCATTATTTTGCACATCAACTACAACTAGCTCTTGTAGCTGTGGCAAAGAAAAATGAAAACATTGCTACTTTCTTCACAACGGCTAGTAGTGTCGTTAATATTATTCGAGCATCATGTAAGCGTTGTGATGCATTTAGAGAGTAACAACAAAAAGATATTATGAAAGCTCTTGAAATTGATGATCTTGAAACGGGGCTAGGGTTAAATCAAGAAACTACTCTCAAACGTCCTTGTTATACACGTTGGAACTCACATTATGATACTTTACTTAGTATTATCACTATGTTTCATCCTGTGGTGAAGGTGCTTGAATGGATTGTTGATGATATCAACCAAGATAATTTAGGTGAAGCAAATAGGTTGTTGAAAGAAATACAAACTTTTGACTTTGTATTTCACCAATATTTGATGAGATTTATATTGAGAATCACGAATGATTTGTCAAAGGCGTTACAAAAGAAAGATCAAGATATTGTGAATGCTGTAAGATCCCACATCAACCAACGGAGAGGGGGTAATGTGCCTTATATGTGCACACCCGCATCCATCTAGTAGGAGGCCTTTTGGGAGCTCACTGGCTTCGGAGTCGTAGGAACTCCGAAGTTAAGCGAGTTGGGGGCTAGAGCAATCCCAGGATGGGTGACCCATTGGGAAGTTGCTCGTGAGCTCCCAGAAACAAAACCGTGCGGGCAGAGAGGGGGGCCCAAAGCGGACAATATCGTGCTACGGCAGAGTTGATCCCGGGATGTGACAATTTGGTATCAGAGCCACTCTGCCGTGTGGTGCGGGTGTGCCGACGAGTACGTCGGGCCCTTAAGAGGGGTGGATTGTAAGATCCCACATCAACCAACGGAGATGGGGTAATGTGCCTTATATGTTCCATCTAGCACGAGGCCTTTTGGGAGCTCACTGGCTTCGGAGTCGTAGGAACTCCGAAGTTAAGCGAGTTGGGGGCCAGAGTAATCCCAGGATGGGTGACCCACTGGGAAGTTGCTCGTGAGCTCCCAGAAACAAAACAGTGAGGGTAGAAAGGGGGGCCCAAAGCAGACAATATCGTGCTATGGCGGAGTTGATCCCGAGGTGTGACAAATGCGATGATGTTGGTCCAAAGATGTAAGAAAAAGCTACAATCTGTAAGGGATGATGACCTTGATGATTTGCTTCGCAAAGTATCAATATTTTGTGACAACAATGATATTGACGTTCCTAACATGGATGGTTTATTTGTACCACATGGGAGATCAAGACGTAAAGCTCAGAAAATCACAAATCGCCATTATTATCGCGTGGACCTATTTTTTACTATCATTGATAAGCAACTAGTGGAATTGAATAATCACTTCACTGAGGTAAATACTGAATTGCTTCTTTGTATGGCATGTTTGAGCCCGTCTTATAATTTTGCAGCTTTTGACAAACAAAAAACACTTCGTTTTGCTAAATTTTACCCCCAAGAATTTAATGACCAAGACCTCATGAAGCTTGAAGATCAACTTGGGCTTTATATTGTTGATATGCATAGCAGCACAGAGTTTTCATCATTGAACGGAATTACTAATCTGACAGAAAAATTTGTGAATACAGGAAGGAGTAGAATATACAACTACGTGTATTTACTTCTTACATTGGCTTTAGTTTTACCCATTGCAACTGCTTCGGTTGAGAGAGCTTTTTCAGCTATGAATATTGTGAAAACATCATTGCGTAACAAAATGGGGAATCAATGGTTGAGTGATAGCTTGGTTGTTTACATTGAGAAAGATGTTTTCTCTTGTATTAGTTATGAAAATATAATGCGGCGTTTTCATGATATGAAACATCATCGGCAACAATCGTAGGTTAATTGTAATGTTATTTTTTTAATTAATTATGCACAACATTAATATTTTTTTAAAATCATAAGGATGTTTAGTTGTCTTCCCTTTTCTTTTTCTTTTTCTTTTTTTCTTCTTTTTTTTTTTTTTTTGTTTTGTTTGGGTTAAGCTCTTAGCTTTTAAAAATTGCACCTTCGTTGAAAAATTCTTGGGTCAGCTAGTGGGGTCGGGGACCCGCCCCCCGTAGGTATTTCTACCATCCCTAACCCCCCCCTCCTCCTCTAACGAACCCAGCCACCCCACCCCGACATGATCTCTTTCTCTCTCTCTTTATCCCATCTCACACACTTACACAAATCCACACTGCTCCACCGTTTCCAATGTTAAACACAATTAATTACCCAAGAGCAAGCCACAAAGCCCAAACCTCCACCCTCTACTCGAACAAACTTTGCAACCTGCATAATAATCACAGCAACATATCTCACAACGTAGTTCATGGATCTCCAACGGTCTTTAACCAATAAATTCTTAGGAATTGAGCTTTTGGAAAATGGCAATCTGGTTTTTCTCGCTCAAGGATTAATTAAACGCATGAGAATGATCTCGATTTCTCATACCAAGGACTTCGAATTTCTTTTTTGGAATGAGAAGAACATGTGCGAGAAGGAGGAAGCTATCTCAGCAGTGATTGAGACTAAGAGCATTTCCACCAATTTGTCATTGGAAAGGACAAGGGGAGGCAATGGTTGTTACTATTCATATGAATATTGTCAGCCCTTGCAAAAGGCAAGTTGTGTTTCCACCCATTGTCATGGCAAAGAGCAATTACTATTCACTTTTTTTTTAATACTTAAATGATTAATTTGAATAAGATTTTCGGTTGCCACGTGTTAATATTTCTTAATTCACATCTTATATTTCGGATAAAATTTTCTGATAAGATTTTCAGTTGCCACGTGTCCATATTTACTATAAAATTGACATTTCAAATTTCAGAAAAGATTCTCGGTTGCCATGTGTCGATATTTATTATAAAAAATAAATCTCTTATTTCAGATAAGATTTTCACCCTCTAAAATTGCGTCACGTGTTACCTCTATCTTCTAAATCCCTCTATCAAACCACAACCTTAACTCAGAGCTCACACCATATCCTTTCTATCATTTCATTTCTCATATTTTAGAAAACACATTCGAGGAGGTTGTTGGAGAGGCAAGAGTGAGAAAATGAAGAAAGAAGTCGCAAACAAGCTGAAAAAGAAAAGAAGGAGGAAGAAGATAATGATCAAGTTGCCATGACAATGGGTATGCTCCATCAAATAACCCAAGGCCACCGTGTTTCACAGGTCAGCCATGGCTCGAACGTGGACATACATAGGCATTCTTGGGGTAAGAATATCTTAGAAAATTACTATATCCCAAATTCGTTGTACTCTAGTTTTAATTTTCAAGGGCGATATGGAATGCAGCCCAATTTGTTCAATAATCATGCATGATGTTTGCAATTACAACGCATATTTAGTTCAGAAGTGCGATGCTACTTGGGTTTTAGGTCTTCTTCCGAAGCAAAAACTTACAGCTTCTTTACGGATGCTGGCGTTTGGCGCATCTGTAGACCAGGTGGATAAGATTGCTAGGATGGGGAAATCCACTATCCTAGAGAGCTTAGTCAGATTCTATGATGCAACCGAAACTCTCTGCGCAAGGGATTACCTCTGCAAACCTATCCCAGGAACTTCCAAAGGCTTCTACAAAAAGCCGAGGCTCGAGGTTTCCTATGCATGATTGGAAGCATCGACTGCATGCACTGGAAGTGGAAAAATTAGCCAACTGCCTGGCAAGGAGATTATGGGAATAGAAAGGGCTAAAAAAGTATCATTATGGAAGCCGTTGCATTATTCGATACCTGGGTTTAGCATGCTTTTTTCTGAGTTGTGGGATCTTAAAACGACCTTAACGTGCTTGGCCAATCCCCGGTGTTCAACCACTACTACAAAAAAGCAAAAAGACGACGGTAAATCACCGTCGTGTATTCGGTTTTTCAATGGTCGTGGAATCCACCGTCATCTTTTCCCTGATAAACCACGACGCTAAATCACCGTCGTTGTTAAAATATACAACGTCATCAACAAATACAAAACAACGTCTTTGTACTGCAAAAAGATCTAAAAAAGCAGTCGAGGATGAGAATAGACGACCAACTCTCTAAAAAAACCGTCGTTAAAAAGGAAAAATATGAAACATATTAAGAGAACAAAGCCGCAAGATAGACATACAACGACGAAAATAAAAATACGACGCCGTTAAATATCATTTTCACGACAATAAATAATTTGACGTCTTTAAATACATTAGAAGACGACGTTATTGAAACCTACTACGTCGCATATATAAAAACAGCCGTCGTAAAATTAATTTTCCACTTCGATTTTTCGATAAAAGATGACGTGGAAATAGTTGTCAGTGTCATTATTTACGACGTATGTATTTATAGAGTAGACGTTGAAATACGAAACAACGTCGGTTACAAATATATGAGAGTCGTATTACAAAATTTATACGTCATATTTTTAGAAACAAACAACGACGATAAATATTAGACGTTGTTAAATAAAACAACGTCGGCAAACAATAAAAACAGACGTGTTTAGTCTGCTAAAGTTCTAGAAAATAGTCGACGATGAGAATAGACGACCAACTCAAACAAATCACCGTCGTTAAAAAGGAAAAATATGACACATGTTAAAAGAACAAGGCCGCAAGATATACATACAACGACGACAACTAAAATACAACGCCGTTAAATATAATTTACACGACAAGAAAAAATATGACGTCTTTAAATACATGAGAAGACGACGTTATTGAAATATACTACGTCTCTTATTTACAAACAACCGTCGTGAAATAAATTTTCCACTTCGATTTTTCTAAAAAAGATGACGTGGAAATAGTTGTCAGTGTCATTATTTACGACGTATGTATTTATACAGTTGACGTTGAAATGCGAAACAACGTCGGTGTCATTTATATAGTCGACGTTGTATTTATATCTATCATCATTACTCACGACGCACTTAATAATATAGACGACGTTGAACTTCTAAACAACGTCGGTTTTAAATAAATGAGAGCCGTATTATAGAACATATAGACGGCGTTGATTATGATGAGAGCCGTATTACAAATAACGTCGTTTAATTGTTATTAGACGGCGGTTATAATGAATTTCCATCGGAATTCATTTCGTTCCTCTTCGTTTATAAAAGAACTTGCGACGTGGAAAATGTATGATGACGTCGTATTTTTTAACGTTCAGATTATATATCTCGTTTTTTAGACGTCGGTATTATGGGATTGGAGTCGTGTTATTTTGAATTACATGGCGGTTCTTAATCCTTCCCCGACGTGATATCCTGAATAATTGCTTCACAATAGCGTCATGGTTCTTCATTGTCACGTTGCTTTAAGACGTCGGTAAATATGCTGAATAACTGGTTCACAATAACGTCGTGTTTTATTTGAACGTAGAAAGTGAAGAAATCACATTACAATATATTATAACATGAATGTCATACACTGCCAATTACATAAGCATCATTCAATCCATATATCTTCACACCCATCTCGAATATTTTGACCACCTAACTCACCCACCAGTTCATCAAATGTGTCAACATTTGGCATCCCTCTAGTAAATGGCTCACACTCAATTATCACATCACCTAAGACTTCATCACCAATAACATCATTATATTCTCTATTAGGCATTGATAACACTACCGACCAACCACGATGCATCGGGTCGTCAACAAAAAATATTTGTTTGACTTGAGAAGCCAAAACAAATTGGTCATTCCTATGTCCAATTTTACTCAAATCTACAAGGGTAAATCCAAGTTCGTCGACTACAAGACCAGAACTATCTATCCAATCACACCTAAAGACTGGGATTGTAAACTTTTGGTAGTCAAGGTCCCAAATTTCTTGAATGACACCATAGAAACCCATATTTGAGAGAATTGGGTTTTTATCCTTGGCACTAGCAACTTGCATGGTATGTGCAAGTAAATAAACTCCACTATTTTGAGTTGTCCGCACATCATCTTGTGCCTTGATATTGAATTTAATACCTTTAATAAGATAGCTCCTATATAATGGCACTGACATGTTTGGACCAGCTGCTAGCCACCTTAAATTTTCTGATACGCCATGATTGTCTTCCTCAACTTCACTTTGAACCTGCAAATTAATCATATCTTAATTCATCCTAACATATAAATAAGAAGAAAATTAAAAGAGAAATACGTTATTCAACAACATATACCTTGAAGCGTAGCCATTGAATGAAAGTGCTATTGTGCTTATCCTGCAGCCACTTTGTTCTCTTTCTAAATTTTGGATAAGCAATCTTGATGTGGATCATATGTTGCCTACATGACACGAAAAATTCAAGCATTACGGTCCCAAATATAGAAGATAAACATAAGAAATAATTTAAAATGGAAACTTAAAGAATAAAGCTCATACGTACTCGATATAAGGTAGGACTTCCTCCGTATTCTCCAAGACATATAGATGTGCTTGATTCAACAGGTCCTGATCAACTACGCTCACTGTGCAACCTGATAATGGCTTTGAAAGTCCCATCTTTTGGCTTGAAGGCACTCCAACTGTACTAACATCAGATAAATGCTGAGTACAAAACTCTACCGCTTCTTCAGCTATATACCGCTCAGCAATGCAACCTTCGGGACGAGTACGATTCTGAACATACCCCTTCAGCACTTTCATATATCTTTCAAACGGATACATCCACCTAAAATATACTGGCCCACATAGACGAACTTCTCTGACAAGATGTACTACTAGATGAACCATGATATCAAAGAATGAAGGGGGAAAGTACTTCTCAAGCAAACACAGAGTAACTACTACATCTTCTTCCAACTTATCTAGCTTGGAAACATCAACAGTCTTTGCACATATAGCATTGAAGAAGAAGCACAAACGAGTTATTGCATACCTTGCAGGCTTCTCCAAAACAGAACGAATTGCCACAGGGAGCAATTGTTGCATTAAGGTATGACAATCATGTGATTTAAGGCCAAGAAGTCTTGAATCTTGTAAAGATACAAGATTTTTAATATTTGAAGAATAACCTTCAGGGACCTTCATACCATAGAAAGAATTGCAAACCTCTCTCTTCTCTGCTCTTGACAAATTCCAAGGCCCAGGAGGCAAACGAGTACGTCTTTCTCCATACTCGGGTTGCAAATCAGTTTTGACCCCCATGTTCAATAAATCTAATCGAGCAGCAATCTCATCTTTATTTTTTCCAGGGATCTCCAGCAATGTACCAATGATACTATCGCAAACATTCTTCTCAATGTGCATAACATCTAGGGCATGCCTCACAGGAAGGTATTTCCAACACTCGAGATCAAAGAATATTGATTTCTTCTTCCAACAAACTCTGTCACCATTTTCAACCATATGCAGCACTTCTTCTCCGGTTAATGGCTCGGGAGGTATGCCATATTCAGGTTTCCCATTAAAAGCTGCACGTTGCCTCCTATATGGATGATTGATTGGTAACCATTTTCTATGCCCAATGTAACAAATTTTGTGGCCATTTTTCAACCTGTGACTAGGTGTATCATCGCCGCATATTGGACAAGCTTTATATCCTTTAACAACACAACCAGATAAGTTTCCATAGGCGGGGAAATCATTAATTGTCCACATTAATGCAGCTCTGAGTGTAAAGTATTCTCCATTATGTGCATCATACACTCCTCTAATCCCAACCCACAAGGATTTTAAATCATCAATCAAAGGCTCCAAGTAGACGTCTATATCATTTCCGGGTTGTTTAGGACCGGAAATCAATAAGGTTAACATCATGAACTTTCGTTTCATGCACAGCCATGGAGGGAGATTATATGTAACTAAGATAACCGGCCAACAACTATATCTGCTACTTAGAGAACTGTGGGGATTGAATCCATCAGATGAAAGAGCCAATCTCAAGTTTCTCGGCTCATTACCAAACTCAGGCCATTTATCATCAAGAAGTTTCCAAGACGGGGAATCCGCCGGATGAGACATCTGACCGTCAATTGATTTTCTAGCAGCATGCCACCAAGTCAAACTCTTAGCTGTCTCATGTGATTGAAACATCCTTTTAAACCTTGGAATTGGGGGAAAATACCACACCACCTTCGCTGGCACACCCTCTTTCAAGATTGAATCTTTGCCTTCCTTCCACCTTGAGATACCACAAGTAGGACAATTAGTTGAATCCTCATACTCCTTCCTATACAAGATGCAATCATTGGGGCATGCGTGCATTTTCTCATAACTCAGCCCCAATGCACACAAAGTCTTTTTAGCCTCATACATGGAGGTTGGTATTGTATTTCCTTCTGGAAGCAAATCGCCTTGAAGTATCAATAATTCTGTAAAACAGACATCACTCATCCCATGTTTTGCCTTCAAATTATACAACTTCACTAATGCCGATAACTTCGTGTACTTTCTACAACCAGGGTACACTGGTTGATCTCCATCCCCAATCACATTGGCAAACTCATACGGATCCGAACCAAAATCACCAAAATCATTATCATCCATATCAATTTCTTCAGACACAAAACTGTACCTACTATGGCCATCATCTTCTTCAACATTTCTACTAGCATTAGTAGTTGCTTCCCAAGGTTCTCCGTGAAATGTCCAATTCTTATAGCTTTGGTCAATTCCATTAAAGTATAAGTGATCCCTTATAATTCCAACCCCAAACAACTTCAAATTAACACATTTAACACATGGACAACGGATATGTGTTGTAGTTAGAAGATTTTCTACAGCAAAGTTCAAAAATGCTTCCACCCCAAATTCATATGCCTTCGATCTTCTATCCGAGTGCATCCATGACTTATCCATCTCCGACACTATAACCTATTATCTATAATAAAGTGAAAATACAGGCAATGACCATCACTATAGCAGATTATACAATGATCTAATCGCAAGTAATAAACAACAGAGACGACGGGTTTTAATCAAAAACAGACGTATTTGGCATATATAGACGACGGATTTTCAACAGACGTCGTCTATTATACGTAATACAAACGACGGTTTATGAAAAAACCGTCGTGTATAAGTAATACAACGACGGTAGTTTAAAAACACCGTCGTGTAATCGTCGTCGTACGCCTTAAAATTCGTCGTGTCTCAGTTTATTTTCAAGAACACAAAACCCATTAAGAACACAACATATATATGAAACCAAGCAAGAAACCAACATATACATGAAACCAAGCATGAAAACAATAAATCCATTCCCAATTCAACATAACATAGGGTGATTAAAAGATACGACAAAATTAAATCCATTCCCAATTCAACATAACAGATAATGTAATCCATGAACCCATTAAACAGAAAATCCATGAACCCATACCTATAAGCATTGGTGCACTTTGCACCTTCTCCAGAGCGGAAAATGACAAGATCAAATAAAGGTGTCCTTTTGCTGGAAATCATTTGGAAGTTGGTGATGTGTCTTTTTGTGTTGATTTCCAGCAAAAGTACACCTTTATTTGATCTTGTCATGAACCCATTAAACAGAAAATCCATGAACCCATACCTATAAGCACATTATTAACAGATCGCAAAGCATATACCTAAAACCCTTTAACAAAACAACCTAATATCATTCAATGAATTTACAAGGGGAAGATAGGGTTTGTACTTACAGGTTGGACGAGCTCACAGATTCGACGAGCCTGGAGAGTGCAACTTTTAATTAGAGCAGAAGTGAGAGAGCGAAATGTTATGTCGCGTGAAATCTGAAATTTTAGGTTTCAGGGATCAAAGTATAAGACTAAGAGCCAAATCTAAAAAAATTTAGGTCGCGCGAAAATTTTTAGAGCGCGCGCGTTATAAAACGTCGAAAGAAAAACCAAGGCGAAAGTTCTACAAGTACCGACGTAAATTTAATATTCCACGACGGAAACTTCATTTTTCGGATTAAGAACGTAAGGCCGTTCATTTTTCGGATTAATTTTAAATTTATTTTGAATTTTTTATATAACGACGACTGAAAAACCACGTCGGTGTTAAGAAATTAAAGACGTTGTAAATTATATAAACCGACTTACATATTAAAATAACGTCGTTTAAAGCGTAAACCATGTCGTATGTTTTACTGTACGACGTAAAATATGTATTCCACGACCCAACCACCGTTGTTAAAAATTAATACACTAAACCCATAAAATTAAATTATACAATTTAAAAAATTAAGTTTATAAAAGGTTTTATGGTTTTTAAAGCCTAACATATACCCTAGACTACCCAAAAATTATACTTTAAAAATAAACCCCAATAAATAACAACCCTAATCTCTAAACCCTAGACTCTAAACCCTAAACCATAAAACTAGAAGTGATTTTATGACTCATCAAAACAATTTTGTTTTGGATGGTCATTTTAAATTTTTGTTATTCAAAATGAATTTTTTCAAGGTTTATGTGGAAGAAAATATATCAATGACTTCATAGGAGTTGACTTTTCAATTTTCTGATTTATTTTATATTTATTTTGAATATTTTGATATAAAAATAATAAAATATTCTTACCATACAACAAACCACGTCGGTGTTAAATAAATTGTAGACGTTGTAAATTGTAATAGACTACTAAGTCGTTAAAATGACGTCGTTAAAATGAGAAACCACGTCGGTGTTAAGAAATTAAAGACGTTGTAAATTATATAAACCGACTTACATATTAAAATGACGTCGTTTAAAGCGTAAACCATGTCGTATGTTTTTCTGTACGACGTAAAATATGTATTCCACGACGCAACCACCGTCGTTAAAAATTAATACCCTAAACCCATAAAACTAAATTATACAATTTAAAAAATTAAGTTTATAAAAGGTTTTATGGTTTTAAAGCCTAACATATACCCTAGACTACCCAAAAATTATACTTTAAAAATAAACCCCAATAAATAACAACCCTAATCTCTAAACCCTAGACTCTAAACCCTAAACCATAAAACTAGAAGTGATTTTATGACTCATCAAAACAATTTTGTTTTGGATGGTCATTTTAAATTTTTGTTATTCAAAATGAATTTTTTCAAGGTTTATGTGGAAGAAAATATATCAATGACTTCATAGGAGTTGACTTTTCAATTTTCTGATTTATTTTAAATTTATTTTGAATATTTTGATATAAAAATAATAAAATATTCTTACCACAACAACAAACCACGTCGGTGTTAATAAATTGTAGACGTTGTAAATTGTAATAGACTACTAAGTCGTTAAAATGACGTCGTTAAAATGAGAAACCATGGCGGCTATTTACCTATACGACGTAAAATATATATATCAACGACTTAACCGCTGTCGTTACATAAACGTCGTCGATGATACCCTGAACCCTTAAGAAATTGAAGATGTTGTAAACCATAAACGACTCAATTGTTCAAAGAACGTCGTCTAACTATATTTTTACGTCGTATTTGTTTAAAACACGAAACAACAAAATACGACTGTTTTTGACTTTATTAGGTCGTTGGAAAAGTATTACACGTCGGTTAAGCAATTTGTATATTTGTTTTTTTTTTAATTTAAGAAAACCTCAACAAATTTTTACATTACATATTATAGAGAAAATTTGTACATTATACATAAATATCAAGTGTTCAATAATTGCCCTGTTTAATAATTTGGAAAACAAACTCTGCCCATTCATTCCGGACTTCATCAATGGCTTCTTAGGGGTATGAAGCTTCCTGGTTTCCCTTGGCATACTGCATAAACAATGACTATTAGGGTTTATAAATAAAAAGAAATTCAATCACAGACGACGATATTTTTCATAACCGACGTAGTATATCCATTCAACGACGTTAATTTCACATGACCGTCGTTGATAATACAAAAAACGACGTGAAATGTATGAAGGTAATTTCTTCTTACCTTATTCTCAAACCCCAAGGAAGGATCCATGATGATGTCCCTCATGAAGCGCATCACATAATACCCGCATTCGACATTGCTGGGTTGCTTTGGTGTGCCTGAGAGAGTTTTTCAAATTACATTTTTACGTCCTGCTCGGCCTATGTGGGTATTATATATTTTTAAAGCACTGTTCACGATATTTTTCGCCTCTTCGTCGACCACACGATGACCTGGCAGAGGATCCAGAAAATAGACGGTCTCCTTCTTTGCTCTTACAATCAGCAAGATCCAATGACGGCTGCACAAAATTAATATAAAAACGACGGTTATTTACAAAAACGACGTATTATAGTATTTCACACGACGAAATAAAGTAGATAACGACGACATTATATATTTATCACGACGACAAATAAATACCGACGTGGTTAGTAGTTTCAAACGACTAAATAAAATAAAACACCGACGTGGTTAGTTTATAAGCTGTCATTTATTGAAAATCATAAAAACAAAATCCTAAGGAGACTAACCCTGGATTGTAAGGCATCATGAAAAGCTGTTCACCGTCTGTCTTCTGAAGTCGAGCTGCTACCAGTCGTGATCTTTCAGTTATTGTGCCAGAGTTGGCACTAACTGTAGCAGG
Source organism: Prunus persica (assembly GCF_000346465.2). Classification (NCBI taxonomy): domain Eukaryota; kingdom Viridiplantae; phylum Streptophyta; class Magnoliopsida; order Rosales; family Rosaceae; genus Prunus; species Prunus persica. Next base: position 11,891,987 of record NC_034009.1, read on the forward strand.
GTCAATAAAGCCAACCATGCTGCACATATTGGCTTGTTTCAAAACATCGTGTAAGTACCTAAATACATAAAATAATATAAACAAGTCAGCAAAAACAAACACGACGGTTATGTATAAAAAAACGACGTATTATAATATTTCACACGACGTACTGAAATAGATAAGGACGTTATAATATATTTATCACGACGGTAGTTAGTTAAGACGACGTGGTTAGTTAGTTAAGACGACGCAATATATAAACCAACAAGTTATTATCTTAGAAGTACAAACCTCATATATACAGCCAATACAGTAGCTCCAATTTCTTCCATGCCTGCAAATTGTGTAATATCTTCAGGCAGGAGGAAGGTATCGCGCTCACCACCAAACACCTCCTTATCAATTGTAAATTGGAGTGTCTTATCCTCAGGCAGGAGTGTCGTTTCCACAAAACGACAAAGGGTTTTTAAAGAAGATGGCGCCTCCATATTTGAATAAGCACCAACTTCAATAACCTGTTTAAAGAAATAAAAAAAATGACGTGGTAATTCAATAAAGACGACGGTTTAAGTAATAAAACGTCGTCTTAAAAGTATTTAAACGACGGTGAAAAAACTGTCGTGGTAATTCAATAAAGACGACGGTTTTATTAATAAAGCGTCGTCTGAAACCATTTAAACGACGGTGCAAAAACCGTCGTTTAAATATTTTATTACGTCTTAAAAAAAGTCCGCCGTCTAAGTTTTAAACAAACGACGGATTATATAAAAATATCGACGTCTGAAATTTTGAAAAACAAATAAAAAAGGCAAAGTTATGTGAACATACCTTGTAGTCATGCTTTTCTTCATCTTCTTTCTCCTTTTCTTCTTCCTTCTCTTCATCTCTTTTTTCTTCTTCCTTCTCTTCATCCGGCTGATGTTTCCCCATTTTGGCAGTATCATCCTCCAAATGTAGGGATCTCACATCACCTCCAAAGCAGCTAGCTTTGTCAGACATTGGATTTTTGGGGCTTTGGCTAATTCTTGGTTTAAGCATGCTTGGATCAAAATTGGGAATTAATTGGGAAAGCTGACTCAGGAAATGCTCCCTCTCAGCCTCTACCAATTGTTTTGTCCTAGCCTCCATCCTTATGGCCTCTTCCCTTGCCTTAGCCTCCATCTTTTTAGTCTCTTCTTGAAGGAGAACTCTTAAACTGTCCTTCAAACGGTCGTCAAAGCTCACCCTCTGTGGTTTGGGCAAATTGAAATATTGCCTTGGGGAAACACCAGCACCAACTCCCCTCACTCTGTCTGGATGCTCGGGGCCCAAAGCCATGGTCAGCACATCATTGCTGCCATCTACTCTGACTTTGCCTTCCGAGACTTGTTTCTGCAATTCATCCTAAAACAAAGATAAACAAAAAAACACACGACGGTTATTTATGTACAAACGACGTATTATACAATTTCACACGACGCAATAACGTATAAACCGACGTTATTATAACTTATCACGACGGTAGTTATACCGACGTGGTTATTTATTTAAAACGACGAAATGAATAAACAACCGACGTCTTATGCTATAATTAAAGAAAACAGAGTAGTGATTCCTATTTAGACCGTTAACGACGTTTTTAAAAAAGTTTCGACGTGGTAATATCATTCAAACGACGCGAAAATGAACCACCGACGTCTTATGCTATAATTACAGAAAATTAGTAGTGATTCCTATTTAGACCTTTAACGACGTTTTTAAAAACTTCTCGACGTGGTAATATCATTCACACGACGAAAAATATAACATACGACGTAATAAGAATAATTCACAGTTTAATAAAAATTTAAAACAGAGTGATAATAGGCTTACAATTAATTTTGCTTTCTCTGCCACCTTTGGATCAGGGATGTTACCATGTTTGTCCTGTCTAGCTCTCTTCCATAAGGTAGATCGATCAATTTCTACCCCAGGCATGGTTTCCTCCAATTGATCCTCCAATCCAGCATATCCTTTTCGAGACAATCGATGATTGTACTCGAGTTTCTCCCTAATCTGTGCATGTTGAGAATGCACAGACTCAAAATCTTTGGATAGCCTTGAAGCTACAAAGGCATCCCATTGTGCTTTCTCTATGAATTTATATGTTTCAGGGGGTTGGCTTAATTTCTCCCTGTCATTGGTGTATGGAAGGATATAATGCCTCGTTAGTGTAGACTTGAAATCCTTCCATTTCTTGGAAGCAGAAGCTAAAACAGAGGTCTTGCCCCCTTGGCCTACGACAAAAGCCATGTCAACTGCTTCCCAAATCTGCTCCTTTATATCCTTGGGGATTTGGGACCATTTCTTGTCCACAAGTGGGATCCTGGAACGTGCCAACACACCAATATACGACTGCATCTCAATATGTGCTTGGCCAACACCTTTCCCCCTTTTATTGTACTCAACAATTGGCCTCAGTTTCTGAAGCTTTCTCTTCACAACACAAGGCATTGTGCTCATACCTCGACCAGTCTTTGAATCATCAGAGATTGTTGTCTGGCTGGTTGGTTCTGTCTCAGCAGATGATGAAGCAAACTTCATCTTTTTCGAAGACTTCATCTCCTTCGAAGACTTGTCTTGAGGAGCTACCATTCCAAGCTTCTTGGAGCCAGAATCCTTAGTTCGTTGTTGAGAAACCATTTTAACAGACAAAACTGCAAGTGAAAATATTTCAGGAAAACATTAAGAACACAAACGACGGTATTAAAAAAATACGACGTATGATATGATTTTAGACGACGCAATGAAATAATCTCAGACGTAATAAATGTTTAAAACCAATATTTATATAACGTCGTGGTATATATGTTCACACGACGTCAATAGTAATACACCATCGTGGTAAACTATTATTTATATAACGTCGTGGTATTTATGTTCATACGACGTCAATAGTAATACACCGTCGTGGTATTAACATTCACACGACGTAAAATAATAAGATATTTTGTCGTCTATATTAGATACCAACCCTAGTTTCTTTTTCTTTATATTTTATCAAATAAGGGAAAAACAAAAACCATTGTTCAGAGAAATCAAACCTGCAATTAAACAAGCATATAAAAAAAGACTATTATTTTAAAAACAACTTTGTCAATTTTCAGACGACGCTAGAACAACTGACGAACCGTCGTGGTCTACCGTCGTCTTATTTAGTTGATGTAGTTGTCTTCAAAGTTGGAAACTTTCTCTCTTTGTCTGTATATTTTATCAAACTTGGAAAGAAGTAAAATGATTTTGGCCAGAAAAAAGGTAAAAAGATTTTTCAAACAAAAAACGTATGAGCATGCAAAACAGTAACCAAAATAGTGAAAATGAAAGCTTACCTTTTGCGTGCAATGAAAGCAAGAGGAAGATGATCGATGTTTAAGTTCAGAGACGACGAAGAAGACGAGAGGAAGACGATGAGAAACTCTGACAATGCTCTGACAAGGAAAAAAGACGAAAAGGTTTCTCTGGGAGATTGAAATTTTTAATCGGGTTTGGAAACAGTGCATGTGTAAGTCGAAAAGTTGCTTACATATAAAACCATTTCAAAAAAATAATACGGCGGTTACATTTAACTACGTCGTTTTTAACTAACACGACGCAATATTTTCCGTTCGACGTGGAATCATTTAATTTAACGTCGTTAGGTTTAATATAACCGACGTGGATTTTAATTTTTAAATTATGAATAGAATTTTTTTTCCCTGACCTTTCAGTTTATTTTTCAATTACAGTGCGTTATAAATAGAGTTTTTTTTCCGGAGGAAATTTAAAACGAAGGAAATTAATATTCTGCAATATGTAAAGTTTCTTTTTTGGATGACAGATTTAAATAAAATAAGAATATAAAAACAACGAATGTGTAAGTCAAGTAGACGAAAAGTTGCTTACATATAAAACCATTTCAAAAAAATAATACGGCGGTTACATATAACTACGACGTATAAATTACAAAATACGACGGTACATTTAACTTCGGACGTGGTAAATAAATACGACAGTAGTTTGTAGGTACCGTCGTAGTAAACTCAAAAATTAAAGTACATAAGTAATAACTCGCGTCATGGTAGATTATTTAAAACGTCGTTTTTATTAATTTACCGACGTGGATTTCTGTAATATACGTCGATAATACTGACGTTGATTTCACAATTTAAACGGCGGTTTTTTTGTAAGGACCGCCGTTGGTTTTAAAAATTTATTCTATAAATTTGTCGCTTTCATTCATTTTCGGTTTACATTTAAGGTTCCAAGTTCTTCCTCTCTCAGTCTCTCATGTCTCAAAGACAATAATTTGGATGTCTTTCTCAAAGAGAAATTGAGCTTACTCGCATCAAATATATGTCCACAAGAAGAAGCTTGTCAACTAGCCTTCTCACTTCCTTGATCAAGCCTGATAGGACACTTAGTGCTTCTGAATACTCCTTGCTTTCCATCAAAAGAGATGCAAGCCTGGCCTCCACTCGCTGTCGAAGGAAAGTTCGCTTCTCAGGGAAATCTGCTTGATTTTCTTGCCTAAGAAGATCCGTCGGATTTGTGATAGCCTCTTCCTTTATCCGTAGAGCTTCAGAAGAAGAAGATGGGTTTCAAGAATGCGATAAAGAATAGAAATGGCTTCAGATGGCCTCTAAAGCATGAGCAATCGAATCAGTAGTTGCTGGGAGATATGATGAAGACATTGTCAATGCTTTGAACTATACAAGTCCTGCAGAAAGATAAAGGACCAAACTGTCAAAGAAACTGAAACAACGGCGGTTTTCTGTTCTACCGTCGTCTTTTCTCGTCGTCTATATTAAGTTAAGATGGCGGTAGATTTATAATTACCGACGTAGATTATTTTGTTAAACGTCGTTAAGTGTACTACAACCGACGTGGATTTTATTTTTAAATTATAAATAGAGTTTTTTTTCCCGTATTCTTTCAGTTTTAGTTTTCAATTACAAAGCGTGATAAATAGATTTTTCTTTCCCGAGGAAATTTAAATGAGGGAAATTAATGTTCTAGAATTTGTAAACTAACACGACGCAATATTTTCAAATCTGTGTCATCTGTTAAGATTATGATGTGGAACAGAGTTCCATCTGGTAAGATTTCGTAACCCTTGGGATCTCAGACAAATCTGATTATGTCGGCGGTGTTCTATATAAACCGTCGTGGTTATTTCAATTCTTGTCATTAAGTAGATCTACCGACGTAGGATAAGAAAATCAAAGAAAAAAATTGTTAACAAAAATTCTTATTAAGACGACCGTTAAAATTAAAGGTACGACGTATAAAATGAATAAATACGACGTTAAATTTTATTGTACGATTTAAAGATAACGTCGTAGAACTATACGAGAATGACGTCGATATATTTATATTTTCCGTCGTTGTAAATTAATTTAATACGGCGATACTTTGTATTTTAAAGCCGTGGATTTGTTTGTAATTATACGGCGTCTTATACGAAAACCTCGTCGTGTTATTTTATGAGTACAAACGGCAGTTTTTATTGAAATCGTCGTCTTTACTTTCTACGTCGGTCGATTCATAACTTCTGCCGTTCTTTGTTGGCATTGATTTTACACTGCGGAAATCTGTTTCAAATAGACGTCGGTTGTTTAATTATGTACGTCATTGTTTTTGAACAGCCATTTGAATCTCCATTTTTTAGTTGTCTAAGGTTGTATTACACGACGGTGTTTTTAGAACCGTCGTCTTTTTATAAACCACGACGGTTTTCACTTAGACCGTCGTTGTTTTCTGGTCGTCTTTTTCACTTTTTGTAGTAGTGAACGATGTGTTGAGAGGTCAAGCCCCCTCATATCACATATGAAATCAACAATACCGTCTACTAGGATGGGTACTACTTAGTAGACGGAATTTACCCGAAGTGGATGACATTCATCAAAACAATTATGCATCTCCAATCGGAGAAGGAAAAATATTTTGTTGCATATCAAGAGGGTTATAGGAAAGATGGGGAAATGTGTTTTGGTATCCTCCAAGCTCAATGGGCAATCAATATAGGGGTTGCTCGTATGTTTGATGAAGAGGTGCTTCAGAGCATTATGATGACGTGCATCATCCTCCATAACATAATTGTGAAGGATGAGCGTGATCATGATGAACCAGAGAAGTCAAACCCAATCCCATGAACATGACATTGACAAGAATTTATGAACTGCCCTTGGGAGCAAATGGACAACCACTGTACCATGAATCCTTGATTAGGGACGGTTGTTACAACAAGCGTATGATTGATCGTTATACGAAAATGCAATCTTCTTATGTTTACAAAGATGTCAAGTTGACTTGATGGAGCACTTATGGGCACTGAGAAACAATCACGGTCAATGAAGTCAAGTTTGATGCTTAGTTTTTAGTTTTGCTTTGTTTTGACTTATGCATTGTTTGTGTTTTGTTTTGAATTATGCTTTCTTTGTGTTTTGTTTTGAACATTGCTTTGTTTGTGTTTTGTAATGAATTATGCTTTCTTTGTGTTTTGTAATGAATTATGCTTTGTTTTGATGTATGCAATGTTTTATATAAATAGCTATAATATTGAATGCTTTTTTATTCAATAAAAGAAAAGCAATACAACTAATTAAATAAAAGACAAGCAATACAACTAATTAAATAAAAGACAAGCAATACAACTAATTAATAAATGCCAACTCTATCAATACAACCTAATGGTTTTCATCATTTAACCATTCTGTGTTGCTAGGTCCATCGTCACAAAAAAGCCTTCTTCTTATAACATCCCTTCGTTCTAGCTTCCAAAATGACTTTGTTTCATGAGACATATCGCTCGTATCCATAGCCATGGTTTTCCAATCCTTCTTGTCCATGTCGTGTTTGTGTGCATACTCCTTTTCTCTTGTAAATGCTTCATCTCTTGCCTTGCCATCCGCATCTCTTTTCATGTCTCTCTCAATTCTCATTGTGCCGTTGAGAGCAATTTGCTCCAAAAATTTTGTACATTCATTGGTCGAATTACTCCCTCTCTTAGCATTTGCCGCCTTTCTCCCAATAGGCCTCAGCTCCATTTGGATTGGTGAATCTTTATTCATTGGGGACTCCAACAGCGAATCTGATGCCGATGAATCATGGAGCGGCGTCTCATTCAACACAACAGTCAGACCCGTGAGAATAATTTTGAATCTCGAACAATTTTTCACAACCTCCCAACATTGATGATTGTTGAAAGATTTTTTGCCTTGGCCAATGGCACCGAACCACATGTGTGCTTGCATAATCTATAATATATAAATTTTAAAAAAATTAGAAATATAACAAAATTTCGAAAAAAAAAATAGGACATTAAATTTAAAAAAACGGCAATTACAAATAATTTCCCTCGTAGCCAAGATTTTAACCACTTTAAACGTTGTCCCTCGTTTTTGCCAACACATCTCTCCATTTCCCTAACTCTTTATTCAAAATTTTCCACCTACTAGCCAAGGATATTTCCGTACGAGCCAAATTTTTCTCCACATATGAGAGAACTTCATCTCATTGCCCGTGATCGGGTAATGATCAACTTCGACCCAACACTCACACAACAAAATATCTTCCATGGTTGTCCATGACCCTTCGGCTTTGATGAAAGAGGCTATTTGTATTTTTACACAAATGAAATTTAGTAGTAGAAAATTTAGTGTGGAAAGAGAATAATATTGGAAGGAGACGAATTTGTGTGAAGATTTGGTGTGGAAAGTGAAGAATATTGGTAGGTCTTTATAGAAAAAACATTCATAATTTTTTAGTACTTTTTTAAATAAAAAATTTCGAACTGTTGGATTGGAAGAGAAATTTGGATCGGACACCCCAGGAAACACCACATGGCTTGTAGCCATTGTTGAAAAGTAGGGTTGATGCCAAGCTGGTGTCAGCATGCGAAATTTTGAAATTTTGTTTTCCATTGGCGCATGTACGCCATGCGCCAATTGTAAAAAAAATTCAAACCCGTGCGCTGACGTCAACATTAACCTTTGGACAAGAGCACGAGCTCGATCTGCCTTTGGGCTTGCCAGGTTTGATGGCCCCCCACCATTTGCAAATCATTTGCCCGGTCTACAAATGCCCACTAGAAGCGCAAAACGAGCTTCGAGCTCGTTCTTGCCCCAGGCTGGCCTGTCCGCTGAAAATGCTCTAAGAGCAACTCTACCCATTTACCCTTTGACATGACAAGAGGGAGGCTATGGCAGCCACTATTCACGTGAATAGTTGTTGTCCTTGCAAATAGTATTGTGTGTTTCCACCCGTTGCCATGGCAAATGGCAGCTACTATTCATTTTTTTGTTTTTTTCACAAATTTTTTTACTTCAATAATTAATTCGAATAATATTTTCGGATAAGATTTTCGGGTTCCTACGTGTCAAGACTATTCAAAATCGGATAAAATTTCCGGATAAGATTTTTGTTTTCAAAATTCAAATTTCAGATAAATTTTTGGGTTCAAATTTCAGATAAGATTTTCATCCAATCAAATCAAGCCACGTGGCATCTCTATCTGGCCAAAATTTTCTATAAAACCAGAGGCTCAGCTCATACCTCTCACACCACATCTTTCTATATTTTCATTTCTCATAGTTTAGAATTCATACTCCATTCTCAATGGAAGATTTTAGGAGATTCTTGGAGAGGCAAGAGTGAGAAACAAATGAGAGAAGCCATAGACAAGATGAAAGAAATTCAGAATTGCAAAGAGAAGAAGATGAACAAGTTGTCATAGCAGTGGCTTTGCTTGATGAAGAGAACCAAGGTCGCCGTGGTTCACGAGTCGGCCGTCGCCAGAATGTGGACAGACATAGGCATTCACTACTACAAAAAAGCAAAAAGACGACGGTAAATCACCGTCGTGTATTTGGTTTTTCAATGGTCGTGGAATCCACCGTCATCTTTTCCCTCATAAACCACGACGCTAAATAACCGTCGTTGTTAAACAATACAACGTCATCAAAAAATACAAAACGACGTCTTTGTACTGCAAAAAGATCTAAAAAAAGCAATCGAGGATGATAATAGACGACCAATTCTCTAAAAAGACCGTCGTTAAAAAGGGAAAATATGACACATATTAAGAGAACAAGGCCGCAAGATAGACATACAACGACGACAATAAAAATACGCCGACGTTAAATATAATTTTCACGACAATAAAAAATATGACGTCTTTAAATACATTAGAAGACGACGTTATTGATACCTACTACGTCGCACATATAAACACAACCGTCGTACAATTAATTTTCCACTTCGATTTTTCGATAAAAGATGACGTGGAAATAGTTGTCAGTGTCATTATTTACGACGTATGTGTTTCTATAGTAGACGTTGAAAAACTAAACAACGTCAGTTACAAATATATGAGAGTCGTATTAAAAAATTTATACGTCCTATTTTCAGAAACAAACAACGACCATAAATATTAGACGTTGTTAAATACAACAACGTCGGAAAACAATAAAAACAGACGTGTTTAGTCTGCTAAAGTTCTACAACGTCTCTTATTTACAAAAAACCGTCGTGAAATAAATTTTCCACTTCGATTTTTCTAAAAAAGATGACGTGGAAATAGTTGTCAGTGTCATTATTTACGACGTATACATTTATATAGTCGACGTTGTATTTATATGTATTCATTACTCACGACGCACTTAATAATATAGACGACGTTGAACGTCTAAACAACGTCGGTTCCAAATAAATGAGAGCCGTATTACAGAACATATAGACGGCGTAGATTATGATGGGAGCCGTATTACAAATAACGTCGTTTAATTGTTATTAGACGGCGGTTATAATGAATTTCCGTCGGAATTAATTTCGTTCCTCTTCGTTTATAAAAGAACTTGCGACGTGGAAAATGTATGATGACGTCGTATTTTTTAACGTTCAGATTACATATCTCGTTTTTTAGACGTCGGTATTATGGGATTGGAGTCGTGTTATTTTGAATTACATGGCGGTTCTTTATCCTTCACCGACGTGATATCCTGAATAATTGCTTCACAATAGCGTCGTGGTTCTTCATTGTTACGTTGCTTTAAGACGTCGGTAAATATGCTGAATAACTGATTCACAATAACGTCGTGTTTTATTTGAACGTAGAAAGTGAAGAAATCACATTACAATATTTTACAAAATTAATGTCATACACTGCCAATTACATAAGCATCATTCAATCCATATATCTTCACACCCATCTCGAATATTTTGACCGCCTAACTCACCTACCAGTTCATCAAATGTGTCAACATTTGGCATCCCTCTAGTAAATGGCTCACACTCAATTATCACATCACCTAATACTTCATCACCAATAACATCATTATATTCTCTACTAGGCATTGATAACACTACCGACCAACCACGATGCATCGGGTCGTCAACAAAAAATATTTGTTTGACTTGAGAAGCCAAAACAAATTGGTCATTCCTATGTCCAATTTTACTCAAATCTACAAGGGTAAATCCAAGTTCGTCGACTACAAGACCAGAACTATCTATCCAATCACACCTAAAGACTGGGATTGTAAACTTTTGGTAGTCAAGGTCCCAAATTTCTTGAATGACACCATAGAAACCCATATTTGAGAGAATTGGGTTTTTATCCTTGGCACTAGCAACTTGCATGGTATGTGCAAGTAAATAAACTCCACTATTTTGAGTTGTCCGCACATCATCTTGTGCCTTGATATTGAATTTAATACCTTTAATAAGATAGCTCCTATATAATGGCACTGACATGTTTGGACCAGCTGCTAGCCACCTTAAATTTTCTGATACGCCATGATTGTCTTCCTCAAGTTCACTTTGAACCTGCAAATTAATCATATCTTAATTCATCCTAACATATAAATAAGAAGAAAATTAAAAGAGAAATACGTTATTCAACAACATATACCTTGAAGCGTAGCCATTGAATGAAAGTGCTATTGTGCTTATCCTGCAGCCACTTTGTTCTCTTTCTAAATTTTGGATAAGCAGTCTTGATGTGGATCATATGTTGCCTACATGACACGAAAAATTCAAGCATTACGGTCCCAAATATATAAGATTGGCAAATCACATTGGCAATTACATAAGCATCATTCCATCCCCAATCACATTGGCAAACTCATACGGATCCGAACCAAAATCACCAAAATCATTATCATCCATATCAATTTCTTCAGACACAAAACTGTACCTACTATGGCCATCATCTTCTTCAACATTTCTGCTAGCATTAGTAGTTGCTTCCCAAGGTTCTCCGTGAAATGTCCAATTCTTATAGCTTTGGTCAATTCCATTAAAGTATAAGTGATCCCTTATAATTCCAACCCCAAACAACTTCAAATTAACACATTTAACACATGGACAACGGATATGTGTTGTAGTTAGAAGATTTTCTACAGCAAAGTTCAAAAATGCTTCCACCCCAAACTCATATGCCTTCGATCTTCTATCCGAGTGCATCCATGACTTATCCATCTCCGACACTATAACCTATTATCTATAATAAAGTGAAAATACAGGCAATGACCATCACTATAGCAGATTATACAATGATCTAATCGCAAGTAATAAACAACAGAGACGACGGGTTTTAATCAAAAACAGACGTATTTGGCATATATAGACGACGGATTTTCAACAGACGTCGTCTATTATACGTAATACAAACGACGGTTTATGAAAAAACCGTCGTGTATAAGTAATACAACGACGGTAGTTTAAAAACACCGTCGTGTAATCGTCGTCGTACGCCTTAAAATTCGTCGTGTCTCAGTTTATTTTCAAGAACACAAAACCCATTAAGAACACAACATATATATGAAACCAAGCAAGAAACCAACATATACATGAAACCAAGCATGAAAACAATAAATCCATTCCCAATTCAACATAACATAGGGTGATTAAAAGATACGACAAAATTAAATCCATTCCCAATTCAACATAACAGATAATGTAATCCATGAACCCATTAAACAGAAAATCCATGAACCCATACCTATAAGCATTGGTGCACTTTGCACCTTCTCCAGAGCGGAAAATGACAAGATCAAATAAAGGTGTCCTTTTGCTGGAAATCATTTGGAAGTTGGTGATGTGTCTTTTTGTGTTGATTTCCAGCAAAAGTACACCTTTATTTGATCTTGTCATGAACCCATTAAACAGAAAATCCATGAACCCATACCTATAAGCACATTATTAACAGATCGCAAAGCATATACCTAAAACCCTTTAACAAAACAACCTAATATCATTCAATGAATTTACAAGGGGAAGATAGGGTTTGTACTTACAGGTTGGACGAGCTCACAGATTCGACGAGCCTGGAGAGTGCAACTTTTAATTAGAGCAGAAGTGAGAGAGCGAAATGTTATGTCGCGTGAAATCTGAAATTTTAGGTTTCAGGGATCAAAGTATAAGACTAAGAGCCAAATCTAAAAAAATTTAGGTCGCGCGAAAATTTTTAGAGCGCGCGCGTTATAAAACGTCGAAAGAAAAACCAAGGCGAAAGTTCTACAAGTACCGTAATTTAATATTCCACGACGGAAACTTCATTTTCGGGATTAGGAACGTAAGGCCGTTCATTTTCCGGATTAAAATTTAAATTATTTGGAATTTTTTTTATTAACGACGACTGAAAAACCA